>NC_052644.1:24702835-25008005 GCF_016161935.1 Mauremys reevesii | reverse complement strand
TTGCTAGGACAAGGCTCAGGTTTAGGTCAAGTGTACTGAACAGGCACCGCCTGCCTTGCCTTACACTGAGACACAGAGACTGTTCCACCCAAACAATCCCAGATTTGCTCTTTGCTGCCACCCCTTCACTCCTGCAGCGAGGATTCCATCTGAGACATTGATTTCACCTACCCCTCACTAAGCCCTGGAGGTCACAGTAGCATATGCCCCCGGGCTGATCATCCCTGTGGGATGGGAGGAAGAGGACTTGCCCGCTATGTCTCTCACAGGGTCGGATGTGGAGTGCAGGGAAATGCTTAAAATCAAATTTGGAGCACAGCATGAACAGTGGCAGGTTTTTAGTGTCTGCCTATTATGGCTCCCTCTCTTATTTGAACCGTTCCCTGTGGCTATTGCCAGCTTTGGGGGGGGGCTTAAGATTGTGTTGGAGTACCATATACCTTTCGTGTATTCTGGTTTTCAGAAGCTGTAGCCGGTAGCGCTGGGCAGCTTGGACTTGGCATTAACAAAGTGTTGGGGGAGGTAATCAAAGGAAAGAGTCTGCGTGATGTAGCCCACACTATAGTGTGTCTCTCTCATCCCCCAGTACTTGGCACAGCTCAGTGGGGAGGCTCTTGTTATACTGAGCAGTAAAGCAAATAACTTTAATTTCCCCTCTGGTCATCATGTCAGTGACCAGCTGTCAACAGTCAGTGCCCCAGGGACTTGGTACTCTGTGCCCCTAGACCAGTGGATCTCAAACTTTTTTACCGGCGACCCCTATCACATCGCAAGCCTCTGAGTACGAACCCCCTAATAAATTAAACACACTTTTAAATATATTTAACACCATTATAAATGCTGAAGGCCAGTGGGGTTTGGCATGGAGGTTGACAGCTTGTGACACCCCATGTAATGACCTCTCAACCCCCTGAGGCGTCCCAACCCCCAGTTTGAGAACGCCAAGCCCCAGTCAGCAACTTGGTTCACGTCAAAGGCGTTACCTTCATTCTAATAGGACACTGAACTATGTCAGCATCTCCACAAAGCACTGTTCAAGTGTGCTGTTGGGGAAACACAATAGGCTCCATGCTGCAGAGAATGATTATTGTCCCTTCATTCTGAGGCTGCCTCCTTGCCTCTCCAGCCTTGCTCTGGGAGAATGCCCTGCTATCCTGGCATATTTTCCAGCATTTCAAGTCCTTCTGATCTTCCTGGGTGGAGCTGATTAAATTCTGATATGTGACTTCTGGCTGTAGGTATGAGGTCACTTGCATTGTCAGTCTGTTTGGCCCTGTTGCATGTTATTGGGTTGATGTCCTTTTCCATTCCTCCTACTAATTCACTTTCTGTGGATTCTGAAGTGTTGGCAGAGCCGAGATCCTGGTCCTCAGCTGCCGTCTCCCTGCTGGTGCCTCTCAGCCCTGGCTTCCCTAAGGCACACCCTGCCCTCTTTGCATACAGGTTCCCTGAGCTGCCAGTAGCCAGCCCACCAGCTGTTTCCTGACCTGTGTTCTCGCCCCCCAGGAGCGTGAAAAGATTATGCCACTGATCATTAAAGGCTTCCGGGATGCCGCGGAGGATGGCGGGACGTCAGTGACAGGCGGGCAGACTGTGTTGAATCCCTGGATCATCGTCGGGGGCGTTGCTACTGTGGTGTGCCAGCCCAACGAATTCATCATGTGAGTGAGGAGCAGTGAGGCCCCAGGGACTGCACAGCTAGTACCAGGGTTAAAGGGCAAGGGGCAGCCCAAGGTTCCAGAAGCCCCGGGTGGGCAGGATGGCCTGAGGCATGCACAGCTCCTGGAGTGGCGGGAGCAGCAGGAGGGAGGAAGTATACAGGGGTCCCAGACTTTCAGCCACTACGCAGTTCCCTGGAACCAGACTCCAAGGGACCATGTTTTTTACAAGGATGAGTGCGGCAGCTCTCCAACTCAGTCTGGGTTTTCAGGTTCCAGCTCCCTTGTCTCTTACAGTGAGACCGCTTTAGTTCAGTCTCCTGGAGAGATTTCTGTGCCTTTGGGGAGCAATGCAGTCAGTGAGTAGTGATGCAGGGAGGCTGTTTCAAAACAGATAGTATTCGTTAGTCTCCTGGAATACGGCCTTTGAGAGTTCTTAGGTCAGCATGGAAAAGCCACGCTCCTCAGTTCGTATTGGTAGAAGCAGTGGCTGGCGGGCATAGCCAGGAATGACTCACCAGGGTGTGCACAGTTCACGGGTGTTTCCGTTTCAGGCCAGACAGTGCAGTTCCCGGAGATGTGCTGGTGCTGACCAAGCCGCTGGGCACGCAGGTGGCTGTCAACGCTCATCAGTGGCTGGATAATGTACGTATTCGCCTGCTCTTATTGTTGCCCTGTTATGCTTGCACACCTTGCAGTCAGGCGAGGTGAGGGAGTCAGGATTGAGGAGCTGCTATGGGAGAGCTCCCATAGATCCTGGGGACCAGGCGGTAGAACATCCACAAGATGGGCAACAGGCCTTGTTTTGGGACCCTTCGTACTGTTTGGAGGAGGCTGAGCCCCTGGGGGTGGCTGCTGGGGGAGGGAGGCAGGCCTGGGTGCCTCTTATCCTCTCCTGTTTCTTTTCCAGCCCGAGAGGTGGAATAAGATTAAGCTGGTGGTGTCCAAAGAGGATGTGGAGCTGGCCTACCAGGAAGCCATGTTCAGTATGGCCATGCTGAACAGGACAGGTAGGCATCTGGACATGTAGTTGTCGAGGAGCATGGGCTGCTCTGTTTTGCAGCTCCCAGCAGTAGCCTGACTGGGCTTGTGGCAACAGGACCTGATCCTGTCTCACTGTCTGGAGCTAGTAGTCAGGGAGCAGTCACAGCCTCTTGGCTTGTGAGCTCAGAGGTTAAACTAAGCAGCACGACATAAGATCTGTGCTTGGCAGGGAGCCTTCAGGGGAGCACCCCTCCTCTCCTGACATTAATCTCCCAAAAGAGAAAGAGACGAAGCCCTGGCCGTGAGAGGTGCATAAAGTCCCGTTTGGAATCCAGCCCCTTGTCATGGAGTTAGCTCCTCCCCGACCGGCCCGTAAGTGCCTCTCCTCCCCCTGCCACAGCTGCCAGTTTGATGCACACTTTCAACGCTCACGCTGCCACCGACATCACGGGCTTTGGGATCTTGGGCCACGCACAAAACCTGGCCAAGCAGCAACGCAGCGAGGTTTCTTTTGTCATCCACAACCTTCCCATCATCGCCAAGATGGCTGCCATCAGCAAGGCCTGCGGGAATCGTTTTGGGCTGCTGCAGGGGACGTCCCCAGAGACATCAGGTAGGGTGGGGAGCCAGGGTCACCTGAATTAGAGGTTGCCTCCTAATTCACCTCCCCACAGGCGGGTGGGGACGGCTGTGTCTCATCATCAGGCCTGGCCGGTTCCCTGGGGATTTCAGGGGAGGTAGCTGGGACGGTTTGTGGCTCAGAAGCTTGATGTCTCTCGGATGAAGCTGGGCAAGACAACATGGGATTGGCACCGGGGCCTCGTGTGAGACGAATGGTGGGGCCTGGTGCGACAGGAGGGAGAGACTCACTGGGTTAACCTGGCAGAGCGGAATCTGATACCCTCTTGTTCCAATATTTATTGACTCCACCCTCCTGGGCTGGCTGCCAGGCCTTAGTCATCCTGCCTTGCAGTCCCTGCCCGGGGCAAGGGGAGACAATAATCCCCACATGTCAGCCCAAGCCACTGCATATGCACCGGCTCTAGCTAGTGGCTGGGCAGCAGAACTCTGGTGGCATCTGCCCACAAGCGGATTGTGGGGCAGAGAAGAGCTTTCATCCCTTTCTGAGCTGCTCAGATTGGCCCCATGGCAGAAGGTTTGGGGAGCCAGTAGCAACCCTCCCCCCACGACTGCTGCTGACTGTCCATGTGGCAGTGAGGCTTGAGAGCAAATTGACACCCCTCCCCCCCACAATGGGCACTGAGTAGCCCTGTCCCTCTTTGCAGGGGGGCTGCTAATCTGCTTGCCCCGGGAACAGGCTGCCCGCTTCTGTGCTGAAATCAAGTCTCCCAAATACGGGGAGGGGCACCAGGCCTGGATCATCGGCATTGTGGAGAAGGGGAACCAGACTGCGCGCATCATTGACAAGCCGCGCATCATCGAAGTGACGCCCCGGGGTGCCACGGCCTCCCCCCAGGACAACAACTCAAGCGCCAGCCCTGAAGCGGCCTCGTGAGATGGCAGACCCTCCTTACTTTGGACACTATAGGCCTCTGCCCGCAGATGCAGGGCTGGCTGGGTGTCTTGGCTTTGGGAATGGGAATCATAGGACATCTAGTCCAGTCCTCTGCACTTACGGCAGGAATGTGCTATACCATCCTTCCCTTGAGATCTGTGCTCTTCTCACAGCGCAGCAGGTGCTGATCTTTCTCCCCAACTCAGAGAAGCACCATGATCAAACGGCTCCCCTTCCCAAGGTCAAGGTGGCTGAGGCGAGGCCCTTCCAGACTGCCTGAGCTGAGTGTCACGCAATGCTGCCTCCCCCACAGGCTGATTCAGGGGGTTAACATGGCTAATTGATTCCTGCAGATGAAATGAATTAGTTATTTATTAAGGATAAATGCAGATGATGCAGAGCAGCAGGTAATTTCTATCTGGAATTATTTATTGGAATATTTTGACAAGCTCTCAGGCTCCCCCAGCCTTTGTTCAGACTGAGCAGCTGGTATAAAGGCTGGGAGGGTTGGTATAAGCCATATGGCTGGGCATGTGCCCTTCCTCTCTTTAATGAAGCTCTTCCCCTTAAACCCACCCTGGGGCTAGGAGGAGTCGAGGACCCCCAGAGGGCAGGGCACGAGCTCAGCCAGGTGGATTGCTTCTTGGGTTGTAAATTCCTGGTGATTGATTCAATAAATACCAATTTCTATATGTGCTGTGGTGGTCAATCTGCAGGGAAGGGCCTGGACACACTGCACCTCAGTTCAAGGAGATACTGTGCAGAGGGCCTGCAATGAAGTCACTTCAGAACTGGCACAATCAGAGTGGGATGGGATAGGGTGGGGGCCGAATGTCAGCCAATAGATGTATCCAGTATCGAAGTTAATGTAGAATCACTGCTGCCAACGTTTGCAGATGATGCAAAGATTGGTGGAGTGGTCAATGAGGAGAGGGCAGCCATAAACATAAGAACATAAGAAAGGCCGTACCGGGTCAGACCAAAGGTCCATCTAGCCCAGTATCTGTCTACCGACAGTGGCCAATGCCAGGTGCCCCTGAGGGAGTGAACCTAACAGGCAATGATCAAGTGATCTCTCTCCTGCCATCCATCTCCATCCTCTGACGAACAGAGGCTAGGGACACCATTCTTACCCATCCTGGCTAATAGCCATTTATGGACTTAGCCACCATGAATTTATCCAGTCCCCTTTTAAACATTGTTATAGTCCTAGCCTTCACAACCTCCTCAGGTAAGGAGTTCTACAAGTTGACTGTGCGCTGCGTGAAGAAGAACTTCCTTTTATTTGTTTTAAACCTGCTGCCTATTAATTTCATTTGGTGACCCCTAGTTCTTGTATTATGGGACTAAGTAAATAACTTTTCCTTATCCACTTTCTCAACATCACTCATGATTTTATATACCTCTATCATGTCCCCCCTTAGTCTTCTCTTTTCCAAACTGAAGAGTCCTAGCCTCTTTAATCTTTCCTCATATGGGAGAATGATCTGGCCCTAGCTTGGTAAGTGGGGGCCATTCAAACAATGTATTTTAATACAAGGTCATACAGCTAGGTACACACAGTGCAGGTGAGAATGTCCAAAGGGCATGCGTGTGCAAAGGTGGGAGCATGCACTGTGTGGGCCTGGGGGGGTTGGGGTCGGGTGTGACCAGGCCAGCTAGGAATGCGACAGGTGAGGAGGGCTTGGGGCCACCACATGACTTTTTGGGGTACTCTTGTTTTTACCTTTCCAGTGCACTTTGCAAAATGGTTAATGGGAAAGGGCTGGAGGAGAGAGGAAACCCCTCAAATGATCACTGAACCCAGGGGTATGGCCTAGCCATGAGGATCAGGGAGGGCAGTGTTGGGGGTAGGGGGGTGGGGATAGTTGGATGGTCTGTTCGGGCCAGGTGGTGATGCCACCTGGTGTCTGTGAGGGAGGTTGGTGCTGCTGGAACTGGGAGAAGAAATTACCCTAGTGTTCTCCCATAGTGGCCTCTGGTTCTGCCTGAATTCAGCCTGGGACTGATCGCCAGGACTCCTGGGTTCTATCCACGGCTCTGGGAAGGGAGTGGGGTCTAGTGCAGTGGTTCTCAACCTATGCTCTGTGGACCCCTTGGGGTTTCTGCACCTCCATTCAAAATGTTTTAGGGGTCTGCAAATGAAAAAAGGTTGAGAATCACTGGGCTGGGGGAGCTGGGAACCAGGACTCCTGGGTTCTCTCCCTGGCTCTGGAAGGGGAGGGGGATCTGGTGGGTTAGAGGGGAGGAGGAGTTTGGTTCCCACATCTGCCACTCAGCTGGTGTGAGATCACAGGCAAGTCCATTGCCTGCTCTGTGCCTGTTTCCCCTTCTCACCTTGTGTCTATTCAAATTGAGCTATTTGGGTCAAGGACTGTGCAGTGCCTGGCAAAATGAGATTCTGAGCTCAGCTATCCTCGTGCTGCTAATAATGCATACTGTGTAATGGGGCCCAGTCACAGTTGGGCAGGGCGTGAAGACTCGTCCGGCAGCCAAGAAACACCCAGAAATAGGGCATGATAGTCAGTGGAGATGCTTGGGAGTTGTTTCTGAAGCTCCACAGGAAGTTTCCATTAAGGGCATGTAGTCTTGCAGGCCTCACCCATTCACCCTCCGAGCTGAGCCAGTCAGAGCATGGGGAAGGTTACATGCATGGGCGTTAAAGCCAGCGCTGTGGACTCTGCAGACAGTTGATGTGAGTGATTGCTGTGTGGGCTGGTCCCAGCACCTAGCTCATTTTGGATGCAGGTAAGTGCTATTCCAGCTGTACTGCTGGCGAATGCACACAATAGGCAAGTGTGTCCTATGGATCTGGAAGGAGAGCTGGCAGCCCTAGAGGCTACAGAGCCTGTGGGACTTAGACCAAGACACTGTCCCAGTTTAAAGCAGGGAGCTCATAGCTCAGTGCAAGAAAAACCAGAGTAGAGTCAAGTGAGGGGAGGGTTTGTCAGACCTCATCTGCCCCAGCGGGGTGTATGGAGAGAGGACAGCACCCAGGCAATGGGGGGTGTTATATTCTGGTCCCAGAGCCTGCACCACTTTGGATATAGGCTACAGATTTCCCCCCTCACCAGCACCTGAGCAGACCATGCAGTTGCTAACCTGAAGCTGGAGCGCTGCTAGTCATGAGGATCCCAGACTGCTTGCGGACAAGGCTTGGAAGGGTTTGGAAAAGCGCAGAGACGCTATTCTTCTCCAGCTCTGGAGCTTCCTGGGACCCGTGCTGCACTTCAGGGCAGGCTGCAGAGTGAGAAGCTGAGCAGATGGGATGTGTTCATATGCATGGGCTGAGGTATAGAAATGTAAATGGTTTGTTGAAGTCGTGCATTGGACTGTGCATAATAGCAACAACGTGGGGCAGTCTTTATGGGGAACAGCAGCACTGTTATTACCTAATAGGTAGTAAACAGATATTATCTAGAAATGTTCCAAATGCTGTTGAGGGTGTTTGCTGTGTGTATTGTTTGTTTACTAAAGGGTTGACTGGGGCTCTGTCTTTGAAACTGGCTGGGAATTAGTAACACCAGCAATTCATGTTTTACACACACTGGCCCTGAATGTGACTCTGTGGAACCAAAGGCCAGAGTTTGGTCTTAACACTCCTTGTAGAGTTTTCAGCTGAGCTAAGGTGCAGGGAAAAGAGGAGACAGTCATAGAATTCTACATAATATTAGCTCAGCTATCTGTTCCTGGTGTGCACTCTCTGATGGGGCCCCCTCAGCTTAGTTGGGATTGCTATGTGCTACCACAATGCTATTAACATAAACTTAATAGTGGGGCTGTTGGAATATAGATATGCAGGCCTGCCTGTAAAGGCCTATACTTTAAGAACTTACATGTATTTTTATCACTTAGCTAGTTATAGAGAGAGAAAACAAAGAATCAAAATCACAGTCCACTTGTGGTTGGGCCGTCTCTCACTAGGACAGTCTGAGGCCTTGTTCTTAGGCTAAGGCCTTTGGCTAAGCAGCAGGGGCAGCCATAAGCTGGGAAACGAAGGGTCACATCCTCACATCCCAAACCAGTCGCACTGGAATAAGGTGCTACTGGGCTGTTAGGAATACAGTCCTGTCCTGATAGTGCCTATCACCACCAGATAAAGATGGTTAAAGAAAACTTAGTTTGACAGCATCCTGTCTGGCAAGAAATCACTTCTCAATGGCTGCGGTTGTGAAACCCTCATTTCTGTATGTTTTATCTTTATGGCCCCCACTTTTCTATTGTTAATCTGTCTGGTTCTCTAATTGTTTCTCTGATGTATAATTAATTTTGCTAGGTGTAAGTTAATTAGGGTAATGGGATATAGTTGGTTAGAGAATTGTTACAATATGTTAGGATTGGTTAGCTAGATTTCAGGAAAATGATTGGTTAATCTATAGCTGAGATTACTACTATATAAACTGGGGTCAGACAGGAAGTGAAAGGGAAATTGGAATCCTGTTTGCTAAGTGGGGGAGGAAAGGGAATCGGGAACAGGGACACAGGCAAGGGAACACTGGGGAACAGACTCTATCGGCATATAGAGATAAGCCCAACTGGTGTGAAGGGCTTTGGAATATGCTTGCTTGGAAACTAACCCCAATAAACATTGCATTGTCTGTGCTTCAGACTTCTGGTGTTTTGCTGCTTGCTGTCTGCGTGACAAGAACCAGGGAAGTGGGAGGGTGAAGGGACAGCCCTCTAACAGGGGCTCTATGTGCTCCTGTAACCCTGCTAGCAACGTGGCTCTGATCTTGCTCGGAATGTTGCTCTTGCACCCTAGTCTCCTTTTAACTCGTTCTTCTCGTTGCAGGTTGTGGCATCAATGCTGGCCCATCACAAACTGGCACTCAAAAGTGGACTCTCACATATTTGTGCTCCATAATGCACCTTAGCTGGAGATGCCATCTCAGAGGGTTGCGATGCTGCTGCCATCCCTGGTAGAGCATTCTCACTAGGGCTGTACTCTGCTGTGGGGGAATTTTTGATCTTTGATGTTGGAATAGAGAAGCGTTGGTACCAAAATGCTGCCTTTCTCACCCTCCCCTCCCCCAATGCATCTGTTAACAAATTTTTGTTTCCACTTAGGGTATGTCTGCACTACGAGATTATTCCGATTTTACAGAAACCGGTATTTGGAAACAGCTTATATAAAGTCGAGTGCACGTGGCCACACTAAGCACATTAATTCGGCGGTGTGCGTCCATGTACCGAGGCTAGCGTCAATTTCCGGAGCGTTGCACTGTGGGTAGGTATCCCATAGCTATCCCATAGTTCCCGCATTCTCTCCCGCCCATTGGAATTCTGGGTTGAGACCCCAATGCATGATGGGGCAAAAACAGTGTCACGGGTGATTCTGGTAAATGTCGTCACTCAATCCTTCCTCCGTGAAAACAACGGCAGACAATCATTTCGCGCCCTTTTTCCCTGGATTGCCCTGGCAGACGCCATAGCATGGCAGCCATGGAGCCCGTTTAGCCTTTTTTCACTCTCACCGTATGTGTACTGGATGCTGTTGACAGACGCGGTACTGCAGTGCTACACAGCAGCATTCATTTGCCTTTGCAAGGTAGCAGAGACGGTTACCAGTCCTATTGTACCGTCTGCTGCTGTCATGGGTGTTCCTGGCTGGCCTCGCTGAGGTCGGCCGGGGGCGCATGGACAAAAATGAGAATGACTCCCCAGGTCATTCCCTTCTTTACGTTTTGTCTAAAAATAATCAGTCCTGCCTAGAATATGAGGCAAGCCTACTAAAGAACCAGAGAGCACAGCCACGCCGGGTCAGAGCCACAGACATCCCGCAGAAATGATGAGCTGCATGCCATTCTAGGGGGTGCCCCCATAACAACCCCACCCGTTGCTTCCCTCCTCCCCCACCCTCCTGGGCTACCGTGGCAGTTATCCCCCCATTTGTGTGATGAAGTAATAAAGAATGCAGGAATAAGAAACACTGACTTTTTAGTGAGATAAAATGAGGGGGAGGCAGCCTCCAGCTGCTATGGTAGTCCAGGCAGGACTGAATCCATTACTCATTATAAGGCGGGGGGGAGAGGAGCACAGCCTCCAGCTGCTATGGTATTCCAGCCAGGACTGAATCTCCAGGAGACAAAGCTTAAAGAAGGGAATGACCGGGAGTCATTCCCATTTTTGCCCAGGCGCCCCCGCCCGACCTTAACAAGGCCAGCCAGGAGCACTCACGGGATGATGACGACAGTTATCAGTCCTATTGCACCATCTGCCATTGGGGAGGGGAGGGAAGGGAATGTTGCTGTTTAGTGCTGCAGCACCCCGTGTACCAGCAGCATCCAGTAGACATACGGTGACCTTGAAAAAAGGCAAGAAATGATTTTTTTCCCTTTTCTTTCACGGAGGGGAAGGGGGGGGGTAAATTGACGACATATACCCTGAACCACCTGTTTTTGACCCTTCAGGCATTGGGAGTTCAGCCAAGAATGCAAATGCTTTTCAGAAACTGCGGGAACTGTGGGATAGCTCAAGTCCTCAGTCCCCCCCCTCCATGAGCGTCCATTTGATTCTTTGGCTTTCCGTTACACTTGTCACGCAGCACCGTGTTGAGTCCCTGCTGTGGCCTCTGTCTATCATAGCCTGGAGATTTTTTCAAATGCTTTGGCATTTCATCTTCTGGAACAGAGCTCTGATAGAACAGATTTGTCTCCCCATACAGCAATCAGATCCGGTATCTCTCATACGGTCCATGCTGGAGCTCTTTTTGGATTTGGGACTGCATGGTCACCTGGGCTGATCGGCACTCCACGCTGGGCAAACAGGAAATTAAATTCAAAAGTTTGTGGGGCTTTTCCTGTCTACCTGGCCAGTGCATCCGAGTTCAGATTGCTGTTCAGAGCGGTCACAATGGTGCACTGTGGGATAGCGCCCGGAGGCTAATACCGTCGCTGAGATACCATCACACCCCTCCCATCCTCCTGGCTGTAAAGAGGAGAAGCTGCACTCAGCTAGTGGAGGGTGTTATAAAAAAGAAGCAAAAATTCCCCTCTCACACATCTGTAAGAAAATAGTGCGCTGTTCCTTGCAGTCAATTCTTCACACTGGCAAGCCTGCTAGGACAATGCAACAGGCGGTAAAAGGCCCTAAAAGGGAGCCAGTGACGATGCACCTGAATGTGCTGGAGGAGTTGGAATCACCACAACAGCAGAGCACATCCTGCTGCCCCATAGGGGGCCTTAGTGCTGCAGCTGTTCTGAATGGGGGGCTGTATTTTGCTTCTGAGTCCCTCTGTGTAATCCTGTTAACTCCAATTTAGCCTGTAGCCTGATCTCAGTTCCCCCTGCCTCCGTGTGTTGGTGTCACCCTGGTTTGGCATAAGAACATAAGAATGGCCATAGTGGGTCAGACCAAAGGTCCATCTAGCCCAGTATCCTGTCTTCTGACAGCCAATGCCAGGTGCCCCAGAGGGAATGAACAGAACAGGAAATCAACTTATCTATTCTGTTGCCCATGCCCAGCATCTGGCACACAGAGGCTAGGGACACAATCCCTGCTCATCCTGGCTAATAGCCATTGATGGACCTATCCTCCATGAGTTTATCTAGTTCTTTTTTGAACCCTGTTATAAGTCTCGGCCTTCACAACATCCTCTGACAAAGAGTTCCACAGGTTGACTGGGGATTGTGTAAAGAAATACTTTCTTTTGTTTTAAACCTGCTGTTAATTTAATGTTGTTCCCCCTAGTTCTTGTGTCATGAGGAGTAAATAACATTTCCTTATTCACTTTCTCCACACCAATCATGCTTTTATAGACCTCTACCATAACCCCCTCTGAGTCATCTCTTTTCCAAGCTGAAAAGTCCAAGTCTTCTTATTCTCTCCTCATATGAAAGGTTTCAGAGTAGCAGCCGTGTTAGTCTTTATCCGCAAAAAGAACATGAGTACTTGTGGCACCTTAGAGACTGACAGATTTATTTGAGCATAAGCTTTCGTGGGCTACAGCCCACTTCATCGGATGCATAGAATGGAACATATAGTGAGGAGAGATATACATATAGAGAACATGAAAAGTTGCCCAACCAACTAAGAGACTAATTAATTAAGATGAACTGTTGTCAGCAGGAGAAAAACAACTTTTGTAGTGATAATCAAGATAGCCCATTTAAGACAGTTTGACAAGAAGCTGTGAGGATACTTAACATGGGGAAACAGATTCAATGTGTGTAATGGCTCAGCCATTCCCAGTCTCTATTTAAGCCTAAATTGATTGTATCTAGTTTGCATATCAATTCAAGTTCAGCAGTTTCTTGTTGGAGTCTGTTTTTGAAGCTTTTCTGTTGCAAAATTGCCACCTTTAAATCTGTTACTGAATGGCCAGAGAGGCTGAAGTGTCTCCCACTGGGTTTTGAATGTTATGATTCCTGATGTCAGATTTGTGTCCATTTATTCTTTTGCGTAGAGACGGTCCGGTTTGGCCAATGCACATGGCAGAGGGGCATTGCTGGCACATGATGGCATATATCACATTGGTAGATGTGCAGGTGAACAAGCCCCTGATGGTGTGGCTGATGTGATTAGGTCCTATGATGGTGTCACTTGAATAGATATGTGGACAGAGTTGGCACCGGGCTTTGTTGCAAGGATAGGTTCCTGGGTTAGTGTTTTTGTTCTGTGCTTGCTGGTGAGTATTTGCGCTGGAGAGGTTTTAGTTGGGGGCTGAAGGTGACAGCTAGTGGTGTTCTGTTATTTTCTTTGTTGGGCCTGTCTTGTAATAGGTGACTTCTGGGTACTCCTCTGGCTCTGTCAATCTGTCTTTTCACTTCAGCAGGTGGGTACTGTAGTTTTAAGAATGCTTGATAGAGATCTTGTAGGTGTTTGTCTCTGTCCGAGGGATTGGAGCAAATGCGGTTGTATCTTAGAGCTTGGATGTAGACAATGGATTGTGTGGTGTGTCTTGGATGGAAGCTGGAGGCATGTAGATAAGTATAGCGGTCAGTAGGTTTCCGGTATAGGGTGGGGTTTATGTGACCATCGCTTATTAGCACAGTAGTGTCAAGGAAATGGACCCCTTGTGTGGATTGGTCTAGGCTGAGGTTGATGGTGGGATGGCAATTGTTGAAATCATGGTGGAATTCCTCAAGGGCTTCTTTTCCATGGGTCCAGATGATGAAGATGTCATCAATGTAGCGCAAGTAGAGTAGGGGACGAGAGATAAGGAAGCGTTGTTCTAAGTCAGTCCTCTACACCAACATTCCACACAAAGATGGACTACAAGTCGTCAGGAACAGTATCCCCAATAATGTCACGGCAAACCTGATGGCTGAACTTTGCGACTCTGTCCTCACACACAACTATTTCACATTTGAATATATACCTTCAAGTCAGCGGCACTGCTGTGGGTACCTGCATGGCCCCACAGTATGACAACATTTTTATGGCTGACTTAGAACAACGCTTCCTTAGCTGTCGTCTAAAACCTCTCCAGCGCATCATCAAAGATCTACAACCTATCCTGAAAGATGATCCCCCTCACAGATCTTGGGAGACAGACCTGTCCTTGCTTACAGTCAGCCCCCCAACCTGAAGCAAATACGCACCAGCAACCACACACAACAGGACAAAAACACTAACCCAGGAACCTATCCTTGCAACAAAGCCCGGTGCCAACTCTGTCCACATATCTATTCAAGTGACACCATCATAGGACCTAATCACATCAGCCACACCATCAGGGGCTTGTTCACCTGCACATCTACCAATGTGATATATGCCATCATGTGCCAGCAATGCCCCTCTGCCATGTGCATTGGCCAAACCGGACCGTCTCTACGCAAAAGAATAAATGGACACAAATCTGACATCAGGAATCATAACATTCAAAACCCAGTGGGAGACACTTCAGCCTCTCTGGCCATTCAGTAACAGATTTAAAGGTGGCAATTTTGCAACAGAAAAGCTTCAAAAACAGACTCCAACAAGAAACTGCTGAACTTGAATTGATATGCAAACTAGATACAATCAATTTAGGCTTAAATAGAGACTGGGAATGGCTGAGCCATTACACACATTGAATCTGTTTCCCCATGTTAAGTATCCTCACAGCTTCTTGTCAAACTGTCTTAAATGGGTTTCAGAGTAGCAGCCGTGTTAGTCTGTATCCGCAAAAAAACCAGGAGTACTTGTGGCACCTTAAAGACTAACAAATTTATTTAAGCATGAGCTTTCGTGAGCTACAGATCACTTCTTCGGATGCATAGAATGGAACACACAGACAGGGGATATTTATATTTATTTATATTTAAATGGGCTATCTTGATTATCACTACAAAAGTTTTTTTCTCCTGCTGACAACAGTTCATCTTAATTAATTAGCCTCTTAGTTGGTTGGGCAACTCCTACCTTTTCATGTTCTCATAGAATCTCAGGGTTGGAAGGGACCTCAGGTCATCTAGTCCATCATGGTCATCTAGTCCAACCCCCTGCTCAAAGCAGGACCAAACCCAACTAAATCATCCCAGCCAGGGCTTTGTCAAGCCTGACCTTAAAAACCTCTAAGGAAGGAGATTCCACCACCTCCCTAGGTAACCCATTCCAGTTCTTCACCACCCTACTAGTGAAAAAGTTTTTCCTAATGTCCAACCTAAACCTCCCCCTCTGCAACTTGAGACCATTACTCCTTGTTCTGTCATCTTCTACCACTGAGAACAGTCTAGATCCATCCTCTTTGGAACCCCCTTTCAGGTAGTTGAAAGGAGCTATCAAATCCCCCCTCATTCTTCTCTTCTGCAGGCTAAACAATCCCAGTTCCCTCAGCCTCTCCTCATAAGTCATGTGCTCCGGCCCCCTAATCATTTTTGTTGCCCTCCGCTGGACTCTCTCCACTTTATCCACATCCTTCTTGTAGTGTGGGGCCCAAAACTGGACACAGTACTCCAAATGAGGCCTCACCAGTGCTGAATAGAGGGGAATGATCACATCCCTTGATCTGCTGGAAATGCCTCTACTTATACAACCCAAAATGCCATTAGCCTTCTTGGCAACAAGGGCACACTGTTGACTCCTATTCAGCTTTTCGTCCACCGTAACCCCTAGGTCCTTTTCTGCAGAACTGCTGCCCAGCCATTTGGTCCCTAGTCTGTAGCAGTGTATGGGATTCTTCCGTCCTAAGTGCAGGACTCTGCACTTGTCCTTGTTGAACCTCATCAGATTTCTTTTGGCCCAATCCTCTAATTTGTCTAGGTCCCTCTGTATCCTATCCCTATCCTCCAGCGTATCAACCACTCCTCCCAGTTTAGTGTCATCTGCAAACTTGCTAAGGGTGCAGTCTACAGCATCCTCCAGATCGTTAATGAAGATATTGAACAAAACCGGCCCCAGCACCGACCCTTGGGGCACTCCACTTGATACCGGCTGCCAACTAGACATGGAACCACTGATCACTACCCGTTGAGCCCAACCATCTAGCCAGTTTTCTATCCACCTTACCGTCCATTCATCCAGCCCATACTTCTTTAACTTGCTGGCAAGAATACTGTGGGAGACTGTATCAAAAGCTTTGCTAAAGTCCAGAAATAGCACATCCACTGCTTTCCCCTCATCCACAGAGCCGGTTATCTCATCATAGAAGGCAATTAGGTTAGTCAGGCATGATTTGCCCTTGGTGAATCCATGCTGACTGTTCCTGATCACTTTCCCCTCCTTTAAGTGGTTCAGAATTGATTCCTTGAGGACCTGTTCCATGATTTTTCCAGAGACTGAGGTGAGACTGACTGGCCTGTAGTTCCCTGTATCTCCTTTCTTTCCTTTTTTAAAGATGGGCACTACATTAGCTTTTTTCCAGTCATCCGGGACCTCCCCCGATCGCCATGATTTTTCAAAGATAATGGCCAATGGCTCTGCAATCTCATCGGCCAACTCCTTTAGCACCCTCGGATGCAGCGCATCCGGCCCCATGGACTTGTGCTCGTCCAGCTTTTCTAAATAGTCCCGAACTACTTCTTTCTCCACAGAGAGCTGGTCACCTCCTCCCCATACTGTTCTCTCTCTCTGTGTGGGTGTACGTACATACACACACACACATCTCCTCACTATATGTTCCATTCTATGCATCCGCTGAAGTGGGCTGTAGCCCACGAAAGTTTATACTCAAATAAATTTGTCAGTCTCTATGGTGCCACAAGTACTCCTGTTCTTTCTCCTCATATGGAAACCATTCCATGCCCCTGATCAGATTGGAACAGCAGGGTCCCTGGCACTGTGACCCCAGAGGCCACTTGCATGGTGATGTGCTTTGCTGAATGGGCCTGGCTTTTAAACATCAATGTACAAACCAGACTTTTTATTTAAATCTCCCTAGCGATAACTGCAACTGGAGAAAGAGACTGTGCTCAAAGGGGGGGGCTGGGGAGAATGTGGCTCTGTCACTTTAAAGGAGGAGGACACTTACTGGAGGGGTAGGGAGTGCTATGGTAGGATTCACTTACACTCTTTATGCTTCAGAAATTTGGGGGGGGGGGTGGCCTTTGATGGTCTATGTAAGCTGTATGTGGGGGGGCCTAGGTCCTTCCACTCAGGGTCCAGTGGGGGTGGGGGATGGACAACACAGAGTGACACCAGATAAGGCTCAGCCTTGGGCTGCAGGGGGCTGCTAATAGAAGCACCCACTGGGCTCCTGCCCCATGCACCTCAGCCAATGAGCCATAAGCGAAGTAAAGTGAGGTTCCTGATTGGTCTGCAATGTACCAATGGTCAGCTAGTCACTCCCAGTGGCCTTGATTTCCCATTATGTAATATTAAACCCCACCCCCCCGGGGCCTGGCTGGGCCCCTCGTGCAGAGCAGGGAAAACCCCCGCCACTGGCCAGACTTGCTGCTCCAGGGAGAGTCAACTTGCCAAGCTCTGAGTCCAGGTGTGGTTTCATTAGGGCATGAGACATAACTGCTGCAAAGCGCCTTGAAAAAGGGCTGTGCATGAGACAATGCTTAGTACTTTTTTTGGTGAGCCAAGTATCCTCTATCTGAACTCGCCTAACGCCATAAGCTTGCAAGCACGCAACATGAGGCTACACTCAGTCTAGGCAGTACTTTTTTTTTTTTTTGCTAATCTATAGGATTGTTTGTTAGTTTATAAACATGTTAGACATAAGACTCCACCAGTTGGTAGCTTCCTAATTTTACTTTTTTAAGGTTAGTTTTAAAAAAAAAGTACTTCCAAAAGTGACCAGTGTTCATAAGCTTTTCAGAGAGAGCAATTATACTGAGGAAAGTTTCTGCCAGAACTGACCGCAGAACTCCCACTCAGGCCTCAACGATGTGTGTCGATGGAGCACAGTGGCAGCTTATTCACTATCTCACAAGACTTGAATAGCACTGGATTAAGGATTGACACAAGTGACCCAGACCCCCTAGTGTCTGCCCTGCTCTGGTGCTTAAACAGTAAGGGGGCCAGGGCCAGCTCCAGGCACCAGCTTAACAAGCACGTGCTTGGGGTGGCCACGCTGCAGAGGGGCGGCACATCCCGCTATTTGGCGGCAATTCAGCAGAGGGTCCCTCACTCCCGCTCGGAGCTCCTGCTGAATTGCCACAGATCACAATTGCAGCTTTTTGGGGGGGGGGCTGCTTGGGGTGGCAAAACCCCTGGAGCCAGCCCTGAAGGGGGCACAGTTGCCAGATGATCCAGAAATGAAAACAAATGCTCCTTAGAAAGCATAGTGCTTGCTACACACGGTGTGTGTGTAGAACAGCTGCCCTTGCGATTAATCAACATTTAATTTTCTTTGCCATCTTGTCTTTCCCCCCCACCCCATTAGTGCCAGCTCTTGTGTTTTGGATATCTCTGTTATTCCATGGTAGAGGAAGGCAGACCTGGTGATTGTGTGAATCTAGCTTAGTATATAAGCACTGTAACAAAAAGAAAATACCAGGTATTTAGAAAAGGGGAAGATTCTCCATGTTGTGGATGCTTTAGCAACACCAGGAAGGGGGCTTAATACAGCAATATCCATAAACACTCAACTCTCCTCCCTCTGCATTAAGTTTCAATAGAATTTACATTAAGGCAGCACCCAGACCATAATGTTAAATAACCAGTGCACCGTGCAGAAGGAAAGCAGAGATGCTGTGACAGCCTGAAACTGAGCAAGAGAATCTGTCTTCACCACACACTGCAAATGCTGCAGGGTTAGCAATAAGGTGCTTAAAAGGGAGATGAACAGTGAAATGTTCCTTCCACCCCTCTTTGCCCCTCCCCCAGGTGCTGCCCAGCTTGAAGGGGTTTCCATTATATACAGGGTTTAAAGTTTGGTTCAGTAGCTTTCAGCACCCCTGCTCCCCACCACTAATCTGTCAGTCTCTACAGATTGTCAAATCCCTGAATTAGCAGATCAGGTACATTCAGTTTCACGTAAGGCAGAGACAATGGTGCAGACCCCCATCCTCCCCCATGGTACCCACTGTCCATTCCAACTGGCCAAGACAGCTGTGAACCTAGTTTGCAGCATTGTGTCTCAGAACAGCAAGTGCCATGGGGGGAAAGCAAGGAGTGGAGCAGGCCAGGCACCCCCCCTCGCACCCAGCCTCCTCTTCCTTCATGGGCATCACTTGATACAGTCCATCACATGGATCTGCAGGGTATCCATGTCCGGAGCTTGGTACTGGCACTTAGGACAGCAGAAATCCGGCTGCTCCTCGTGGATACTTCGCCTGCGCCCTGCAGCTGGCAGGGGTTGGAAAGGTACTGGAGCCATGTTGTAAACTAGGGGGAGAGAGAAAGTTACTGTCCCGACAATTGGCACCTTCCCACACAAGTGCCCACTCCTCTGATGCCCCCTACAGGCCTGGGCCATGAGCATTCCCCACCTGGGGAGAGTTTCAAGACTCACCTGGTTGGGGTACAGGTGGGCGCCCCTCTGAATGGCGGTTCCTCATCTCCTCCATCAGAGTCCTTTGCAAAACAGCAAGAGGTTGGGGGGGGGAGTGTCAAAGCAGAACTTCAGCATCCCTTTCCTCCCCTGGTGAGCATTAGAGTGGGGCTCAAACCCCCATGGGATGCAGGGCAGAGGGCATGGCTGGGGCTGGTCACCAGCATCTCATGCTGGCTCTCCACAGCAGCCATCTGCAGATTCATCTAGCAAGACAGAAAGCTGCACTGAGCTGACCCCCGCACAGGGCCCACAGACCAAGGGGCAGGTGTTTGACAAAGAGAAAGCTCACCAGGTGGCTCCATTAGCATCTGCCTTCAGCTTGTCGTAGTCCCGCCGTAGCTGCTCAAACTGCTCCTTCAGATCCTCACGCTGCTCATGCAGCTTCTCCCGGGCCTCGCGCTCTGCTAGGAAATCCGCCTTGTAGATATCGGCCTGCAGGGGAGGCACCAGTGACCCTGCCCTTCAGCAACCGCGCGCACACGCACGGTTACCCCCCCAGCCCCCCTGCACCCACCTGGGCCTTCAGCACAGGGATGGTCTCCAGCATAGCCTTGTGCTGCTCCATGTCCTCCTTCAGCTTGTCAATCAGCTCCTGCTTGGCCACCAGTGCCTCCTCAGCCTGCTGCAGCTGCTGCTGCAGCTCCTCCAGGTGCAGCTCCATGCCCTGGAGTGGGGGAGAGGCCCACAGAACACTGAGCAGCAGGGAACACAGGGGGCAGGGCTGGACCCAGCCATGGAAGCCAGCCAAGCAGCCCCGCTCCCCCCCAAACCAGCTCTAAACCCACCTGGCTCCTCTTCTCGCTCTCTAGGCTGGATTTCACGTGCCCATCGTAATCCTGAAAGAGCTGGTGATAGGCTGCCTGCAGCTGGGCCAGCTTCCTCCTGAGGGATAATTGTGAGGTTAGAGGCAGCTCCCCACCCCCCTCTGCTCCCATGCTGCCCCAAATCTCCTTCCCACTCATCTCCGTGGCACACTCCCCCTGCCCCCCAGACAAACAGACGCTCCTCTGCTCCATGGCCCCCGTTCCCAACGCTCACTCACTTCTCCTCGGTGGCGCCCTGTCTCTCCACCCGCAGCGCCGTCTCCAGGTTCTGGGCCTGCATGCGCAGCTGGTCCATCTGCACGCTGTGCTGCTTGTGCAGCGCCTCAGCCTCCCGCTCCAGCCTGCAGCACCGCTCGGCAGCAGCCTGTGCTCTGCCGCACCAGGCAGGGGAGAGATGCCAACGTTAGCAGGGGTCTCAGTCCCACATGCCCCCTGCATCCGACTTCCAACCTCCCAGGACACATCAGTGGCTGCAGCCAAACAAACCTGCCACCAGCCCCAGATCAGTGGGGAAATTCACGGGTGCACACACTCACTTCTCCTCCAGATCCCGTTTCTCCAGTATACAGGCCTCCAGCCGGCTCTGGCTCTCCTTTAACTCCCCCAGCAGTGAGGTCACCTGGGCTTTCACTGAGGCACTGTCCTCCGTCAGCTGCTGCAGGGAGGGAAGAGACCACACCTTAGCCCAGGCCACACCACCTGGGGGACCTAGATCCAGAGAGAGGGTGAGGCTGCCGCAGGCTGGGATGGAGCCCCCACCCTTTCCCACTTCCCTGACTCCTTGGAGGAGGGGCTGATGTCAGATGTGTTTGCACATGTGGGTGGGTGATGAAGCAAGAATATCCTGGAAATGTTTGACCGATATGCATGGCAGTGACTTACTGGACTAGAGATCACTACCCAGTGGGGGCAGAAGGGTTAAAAAGCTGCTCCTGGGTCTGAGCAGGGAACATGAGGTGGGGGGGGGGGCGTCACATCTAGGGGTTGCTGGAGAACTGGCTGCAAGTCACCCATGTCAATGGGAGCCCAAGGACTGAACAATTAACACCTAACAGCAGCAAACTCCAGCAGGCAGAGCCTGGGGACTCAGGAGGTTCTGCAGGAAAGACAATGGGGCTGGGTTAATAGCAGGTCTCACCATTGGCTTCTCTCTGCTAACCGAAGGGCGTCCAAAGCTGCACCCAAGTGACTAAACCCAGCTCTGTTTGAAGAACGCCTGGCTGCCGGGCATAACTGGCTGGGGTGTATGGGTCCCTGCAGAGTGTAAAAGTCTCTCCCAGGAGTCTGTCTCGGAGGGCCAGAGCCTGGGGTCTCTGTGATGCAATAAAGCTGCCCTGGCCTCCCCTGATGGAAGAGGGGGACCCCTTGGGGGCAGGGGCCATGCTTACGGGGTTCCTCTGGGGGGCTGTTTAAAGGCTGGGGCCTAGCAGCCATCCTGTGGGGCCGTGACTTGGGCTGCACTTACCTCCAGCTGTTTCCTCAGGGCCTGAAGCTGCTGCTCAGCCTGCTGCTCAGCCTCCTGTGCCCTGGTTCCCAGCTTGGCCATCTCCTCCCGCACCAATGCCAGCTGCTGCTTCAGCCCCACTCTCCTGCCAGGGAACCCGCACAGTGAGCAGGTGATGGATCAGCACCCAGAGGCCCTCACGCTGAGTGTCCTGCATTCCCCTCCCACCCACCATCAACCCACACCGAGTGTCCCCCACTGACCCACTCCATCCCCCAAGTGCTGAGAGCACCCTGCATCCCACCTCCCCTCATGCCCACAGCCCCCTGCATCAGCCCCTAACCCACACACAGGCACCAGCGCCGTCCCCAGTGGTACAAGTCCGAGCCAGGAAGCAACTTACTCCTCCTCTGTCTCCTTCAGCCTCCTCTGCAGCAGCTCGGCTGCGTCCCGCCTGCTGCTGGGTCTGAAAGGACATGCGGGGCAGTGAGGGGCTCGGATCTGCCGGGTACCCAAGGGGGCTGGTGCTCAGCCCCTGGGGTGCTCTCTGCTCCCCTCAATCACAGCCCCCCTGCCACACACTAATCAGCCATTCCTGCCACGAAGGACCTGGCCCATGGTGTGCACACAGGATTCCTGTTGTTCCCTCTGCAGAACCTGCCCCCTCTTTCCCCCGCAATGGGGAAGGGACACCCAGCCTGAGGGGCAAGGGGGGCTGGGCACCTGCGGGGGTCTCCCAGCCTCATTGTATCACCCCTCCAGCGCACGAGCTGCTCTTACCCGCTGTCCCCGCCGCCCTGCAGGGCCTCCTGCTCCACCGGCCTCTCCAGCTGGACCCCATTCTCCTGTGAACGACACTGGCACTACTGAGCCACAGCTACCACCAGAACCAGCCCAACTCCCACTGCCTCCTGGGAAACGGTCCCAGGCTGAGTAGGGCCAGCCTGACACCACCAGGAGCCCAGGTCTCCCTGCCCAGCACAGGGCACCCCAAGAAAGGGGTCCCATTCCCCATCCCAGGAACAGGGCTCACCCCATTTCTCCCAGCACCTCTATGGCTGGGGCCCTCAAACATCCCTATGACCCCCCCAGAACCCTTGATTCTGTGAGGACGTGGGATTTTTTGATGCCTCGCTGTGCCTCAGTTCCCCCCACATACTTTGAATTGCTACCCAGTTGGGGGTGGGAGGGTGTCAAGTTTTCTCTGGGGCTGCGCAGGACGAGGTGGTAGGAATGGTTCAGTAAGGAACCTGCTGAAAGCGACCCAGATCAATGCAGCGCCTAAGAACACAGAAACCCCCCATGGCCGGAACACTGACACATAGCATCCCACCACACAGAGGAAGGATGTCCCCCCAGCTCGCCCCCCTCATCAGGGAATCTGAGCAGAGAGCAGCTGGAGAACAAGGTACTGGGATGTGGCTGGCAGGGGATAAAGTGCTGGTGTGCAGAGTCTGGCAGCTCTCATCTGGGGCTGAGAAGGGGCACAGACAGAACCTGAAGTGAGGCCCACTCCAGCGTGGCTGGCGAATTGTTCTGTCCTGGTTTGATGGACTATGTCTTAACCTTTGTTTTTCTGTGTGAAGGTAAGGAGGCCCCGCATTGGGTTACAGGTGACTAATGAACACAGCTTTGTTCTGCAAATCCTGCCTGGGCACATTAGTCCCTGCACAGCGTGAGAGTCTCTGACCAGGAGTGTCTCTGCTGGGCAGAGCTCACAGCATGAATCAGGCATCCTGGAGCTCCAAGGCTCAGCCTTGGAGGCGATGAGGCTGCAGAGCCTGCCTCTGCCAGGGGTGGGGGTGGGGGGTCTGGCACGCTGAAGGGGTTCCTCCATGGAGCAGACATCCTGCTAATTGGCAGGGTATACAGGGGGCATTACAGAGATGCCCCGAGTCTGGCATTCACATTCTAGTTCACCAAAGAGCCTCCTGTCCAGTGAAAGCCTGTGTCACACTGGTCATCACAAGCTTTGTGAACGGCACATGTGGCTAGCACAGATGATTGTGACATTGCACTCCATATGATTCTATGAAAATATGCTAATGAGTGTGAATATAATGTAACTGGAATATGCTTCATGCAAAAGGTCTCATGTAAGGTATCACTACAAAGCTTATAACCTATTGAGTGTGGTCATCCTATTTGTATAAATGTGTCATTCTTGTATATGAAACTAGAAATATGGGCTCTTGATGGCTCCCATTAACCAGGACAATTGGTTGTAAATGGCTCAGTTTTCTTGTAAGTCTTCCTGTATACCTATGTGCTGGCAAGTGGGCAATAAAGGCCTGGTCTACATCGGGGGGGCGCGAGCTAAGTCCGTCTAAGTTACGCAACTTCAGCTACAAAAATAGTGTAGCTGATGTCGACGTACTCAGAGCTACTTACCGCGGTGTCTTCACTGCGGTAGGTCGACTGCTGACGCACCCCCGTCGACTCCGCCTACGCTTCTCACTCTGCTGGAGTACCAGAGTCGACGGGAGAGTGCTCGGAGGTCGATTTATCGTGTCTTCACTAGTCGCGATAAATCGATCCCCGCTGGATCGATCGCTCTGGAGGTAAGTGTGGAGTCTTACAGTGACATGTGATCCTGGCACTGGAATCCATCTTTAACCTGGTGCTTTTCCATTCAGAAGGGGGGTGGGAACCCAGAGAGGGACAAAGGATTCCTGCCTTGTGCAAAAGGTATACAAGGGGGTGGAACAGAACAAAGGGGGCTGCAGTCATGAGAAATCCCCTAGCTACCACCTGAGCTGGAACAAGGGCTGTAACACAGGAAAGGATTGGGCCCAGACTAGAAAGGAGACTAGTCTGTGAAAGAAGCTTCCTGCAACATCTCTGGGGGTGAGGTTCCATCTGTATGCATCCGAAGAAGTGAGCTGTAGCTCACGAAAGCTCATGCTTAAATAAATTTGTTAGTCTTTAAGGTGCCACAAGTACTCCTGTTTTTTTTGCGGATACAGACTAACACGGCTGCTACTCTGAAATCTGACATCTGTAACCAGTTTCTTACCGTATTAGGCTTAGACTTGCGTGTTTGTTTTATTTTGCTCGGTAATTTACTTTGTTTGATCTGTTATTACTTGGAACCATTTAAATCCTAGTTTTTATATTTAATAAAATCACCTATTTATTAACCCAGAGTAAGCGAATAATACCTGGGGAAGCAAACAGCTGTGCATACAGTGGAGTCGCATCATAGGCGCATTTAACTTACACGATTTTAACCATATGCACTCGGCAAAGCAAAACAAAAAAAGAGAAAAATAACAATTTAAATACTGTACCTGTAGTGCAGGTGATTCCTCCCGCCATTCCACTTAATGAGCGTTTGACCATACACGATGTTCGCCTTAAGCGCTGACTTTAGAACCTAACCCCCGCATAAGATGCGACTCCCCTGTACCTCTATCAGTGTTATGAAGGGTGGATAATTTATGAGTTTACCTTGTATAAGCTTTATACAGAGTAAAACGGATTTATTTTGTGATTTGGATCCCACTGGGAGCTGGGTATCTGGGTGCTGGAGACAGGAGCACTTCTTAAGCTGTTTTCAGTTAAGTCTGCAGCTTTTGGGGGACGTGGTTCAGACCTGGGTCTGTGTTTGCAGCAGGCAAGCGTGTCTGGCTCAACAAGGCAGGGCACTGAAGTCCCAAGCTGCCAGGGAAAGCGGGCTCAGAAGCAGTCTTGGCACATCAGGTGGCAGTCCCAAGGGGGTTTGTCATCTGTATCCATGTTGGGCAATGATGTTTTTAAGGCCTCATTTTAAAGCAAGGGTGGGCACTGGGGGTTCCTTTGGGAACAGCTGGTCTGATAATTCTGGGAGCATCCAGTGGATCAGGGGCTGGGCACTCAGGGGGATGCTGGGCCATTGCTAGCCTGCGTGTGATGAGGAGAGGCCTGGTGCTGCCCGTGGCCGAAGCCAGTAGGGAGCTGAACCCTGGCTGGTCCAGACAAGGCTCCCTTGCGTTAAGGGCAGGTGGGAGCGAGGTGCCCTGTGACCCTGGGGAGAGATGGGGGCATTACAGGTAACATTCATATCCCCCTCCCCAACCAGTCCCTTACCTTGACCCTCACACCAGCCTCTCCTGGGGGCTGCACCTGCTGCTGGATCTGGGCCTGCAGGGCCCGGTTGGCCTCCTGGAGCTGCTCCAGCTGCTCCTTCAGCAGCTGCAGGGTCTCTGGGCCAGGGGCCTGGG
Source organism: Mauremys reevesii (assembly GCF_016161935.1). Classification (NCBI taxonomy): domain Eukaryota; kingdom Metazoa; phylum Chordata; order Testudines; family Geoemydidae; genus Mauremys; species Mauremys reevesii. Next base: position 24,982,511 of record NC_052644.1, on the reverse strand, counting down.
GGAATGGGGAGAGTGAGGGACGGACACCACAGGCTGCTCTCCGCCCCACCCCCCAAGCCAGCGCTCCCACCCCACCCCCTGCTGTGAGAGGCCAGGGCTGGAGTAGCCAGGAGCTCCTCCTAGGCCAGAGGGCCCCCGATGGGCCTTTTTCCTTCTACTCTCTCACTAGCACAGCAAAAAAGGGACTTTTGGAGGTGGGGTATTCTGTTCCTCAGGGAATTGGGAGCTGGGTTAGAGGAGATTTCCCCGCCCTCCAGACAGGTGTGTCTCACCATCAGAGGCTCAGTCAACTCCTGGGTCAGGGTCATAGTGTCTGCCTCCTCTGGCTCAGGGATCTCCTTCTCCAAGGCGCTCGGCTGGGAAGTTGCAAAAGAGTCAGTCATCTGAGAAGAGGCAGCTGTCCTGACCTATCTCCCGACGCCCCATGGCCGTGCTGCAGAAAGGAACTGGGCCAGGGGAACCGCGGAGAGCTCAGTGCCCAGGTGAGACCCCCTCCTGGGCTTGGTGTTGGGGGAAGAAGGCACAGAATGCCCCTGCAAACCCCCTTTCCCCTTGGGGGGGGGGGGGGTAGGAAGCTCTCCTGATACCTGCTGCCTTCCCTTGAGCTGCTCCACCTCCCAGAGGGCCTGCTCCAGTTGGCACTTCATCTCGGTCCGCTCAGCATTCAGCTTCTCCACCACATCCCGGGCCTCCCGGAAACGGAGCATCAGGAACTCCTTCTCCTCACGCTGTGTGGCCTGGAAGCGCAGGAACTCCTGGTAGCGCTGCCGCAGCATCTGGTTACTCTGCCGAATGGCCTCTGCCTCAGGGACAGTGAGAGTGTTAGCCTGGTGCTGGCTGAGTTCCTACCCTTCCCCTATGAGGGGCACACCACTTACCGGCTCTCCGCCCCCATCCGTCTCTCTGGAACCAAGGGTGAAGTTTGGTAATGTGTATGATGCCCATGTGTGCCTCAGTTTCCCTCTGCGCATCACATTGCTGTGTGTGGCATGAATAGGTCACTCAAGGACTGGCTGACACCCACGCACGGCAGTGGAGGATGCAGAAAGACAACGGGAGCCCCGATGGGCAGAACGTGCCAGGTCACATCTGGCAACAACCCAGTAGGAGGAGGTTTTCTCCCACCCCTAAGCCCATTTAAGCCCATTGCTTCTTGTCCTGTCCTCAGAGGTCCAGGAGAATAAGTTTTCTCCCTCTTATTCTCCATCCCCTTCTTAATGATTCCTAACATCCTGTTTGCTTTTTTGACTGCCGCTGAATACTGAGTGGACGTCTTCAGAGAACTATCCACGATGACTCCAAGATCTTTTTCCTGATTAGTTGTAGCTAAATTAGCCCCCATCATATTGTATGTATAGTTGGGATTATTTTTTACAATGTGCATTGCTTTACATTTATCCACATTAACTTTCATTTGCCATTTTGTCGCCCAATCACTTAGATCTTTTTGAAGTTCTTCACCGTCTGCTTTGGTCTTAACTATCTTGAGCAGTTTAGTATCATCTGCAAACTTTGCCACCTCACTTTTTACCATTTTCTCCAGATCATTTATGAATAAGTTGAATAGGATTGGTCCTAGGACTGACCCTTGGGGAACACCACTAGTGACCCCTCTACATTCTGAAAATTTACCATTTATTCCTACCCTTTGTTCCCTGTCTTTTAACCAGCTCCCCATCCATGAAAGGATCTTCCCTCTTATCCCATGACAACTTAATTTACATAAGAGCCTTTGGTGAGGGACCTTGTCAAAGGCTTTCTGGAAACCTAAGTACACTATGTCCACTGGATCCCCCTTGTCCACATGTTTGTTGACCCCTTCAAAGAACTCTATAGATTAGTAAGACATGATTTCCCTTTACAGAAAGGATGTTGACTTTTGCCCAACAATTTATGTTCTTCTAGATGTCCGAGAATTTTATTCTTCACGATTGTTTCAACTAATTTGCCCGGTACTGACGTTAGACTTACTGGTCTGTAATTGCCTCGAAGGCCACGGGCCTGCCCCTGTAAACTGTGGGGGTGCTTGGGGCCCAGCCCATGGAGGGGGTGACTCCCAAGGGACTAGTTACAGGCTAGGTCATAGACCAGACCCTGTGGATCCATGACGTTGTCACCCACTCCCCCACAGGGAGCAGGGACTAGCCATAGCGCAGCACGTCTCAGCCCTCGACCCGCCCCGGCAAGCAGGGACCAACCACATCGCAGCACCCCAGCCCCCAGTCGGGAGATGAGGCCTCCGGGGGCCCGGCTCTTCCTCACCCTTCAGGTCCTGGTTCTCGGCCAGGAAGCGCTGCAATGCCTCGTGCCCGGCCAGGTCAGAGGGCAGCTGCCAGGCCGCCACCTTGCCAAGGGATGAGTCCTCGCCCAGGGCTCCGCAGTCACCACCTGGGCCCCCGCTTGGCTGCACCATCTCGCAGCTCCGGCGCTGCCGGGTCCCGTTCATTCAGCCAGGCAGGTCCCGGCCTGCGGAGAGAGATTGAGGAGGATGAGACCCCAGGGCGTCAGCCAGGTGGTCCCGGAAACCTGAGCCCCTTACACAGCGCTGGTAGGGGAGGGAGAGCTCGGACACCCGGGCCCCTTACGCGGCGCTGGTGGGGGGGGGAGGGGGAGCTCGGACACCCGGGCCCCTTACGCGCGCTGGTGGGGAGGGGGAGCTCGGACACCCGGGCCCCTTACGCGGCGCTGGTGGGGGGGGGAGCTCGACACCCGGGCCCCTTACGCGCGCTGGTGGGGAGGGGGAGCTCGGACACCCGGGCCCCTTTCGCGGCGCAGCTGGTGGGGAGCTCGGACACCCGGGCCTTTCGCGGCGCTGGTGGGGAGCTCGGACACCCGGGCCCCTTACGCGGCGCTGGTGGGGAGCTCGACACCCGGGCCCCTTACGCGCGCTGGTGGGGAGCTCGGACACCCGGGCCCTTACGCGGCGCGCTGGTGGGAGGGGGAGCTCGACACCCGGGCCCCTTACGCGGCGCTGGGGGAGGGGGAGCTCGGACACCCGGGCCTTACGCGCGCTGCTGGTGGGGAGCTCGGACACCCGGGCCCCTTACGCGGCGCTGCTGGTGGGGAGCTCGGACACCGGGCCCCACGCGGCGCTGCTGGTGGGGAGCTCGGACACCCGGGCCCCTTACGCGGCGCTGCTGGTGGGGAGCTCGGACACCCGGGCCCCTTACGCGGCGCTGCTGGTGGGGGGGGGAGATCGGACCCCCGGGCCCCTTACGCGGCGCTGCTGGTGGGGAGTTCGACACCCGGGCCCCTTACGCGGGGCTGCGGGGAGCTCGGACACCCGGGCCCCTTACGCGGTGCTGCTGGTGGGGAGCTCGGACACCCGGGCCCCTACGCGCGCTGCTGGTGGGGGAGCTCGGACACCCGGGCACCTTACGCGGCGCTGCTGGTGGGGGGGGAGCTCGGACACCCGGGCCCCTTACGCGGCGCTGCTGGTGGGGGGGGAGCTCGGACACCCGGGCCCCTTACGCGGCGCGGCTGGGGAGCTCGACACCCGGGCCCCTTACGCGGCGCTGGGGTGGGGAGGGGGAGCTCGGACACCCGGGCCCCTACGCGGCGCTGCGGGGGAGCTCGGACACCCGGGCCCCTTACGTGGCGCCGCTGGTGGGGAGCTCGGACACCTGGGCCCTTACGCGGCGCTGCTGGTGGGGAGCTCGGACACCCGGGCCCCACGCGGCGCTGCTGGGGAGGGGGAGCTCGGACACCCGGGCCCCTTACGCGGCGCTGCTGGGGAGGGGGGGGGAGCTCGGAAACCCGGGCCCCTTACGCGGCGCTGCTGGGGAGGGGCGGGGGGGGCACGGCCGCCCGGGCCCCTTACGCGGCGCTGCTGGGGAGGGGAGGGGGGAACTCGGACACCCGGGCCCCTTACGCGGCGCTGCTGGGGAGGGGGAGCTCGGACACCTGGGCCCTTACGCGGCGCTGCGGGGGCTCGGACACCCGGGCCTTACGCGGCGCTGCTGGGGGAGCTCGGACACCCGGGCCCCTTACGCGGCGCTGCTGGTGGGGAGCTCGGACACCTGGGCCCCTTACGCGGCGCTGCTGGGGAGCTCGGACACCCGGGCCTTACGCGGCGCTGCTGGGGGAGCTCGGACACCTGGGCCCTTACGCGGCGCTGGCGGGGGGAGCTCGGACACCTGGGCCCCTTACGCGGCGCTGGCGGGGAGCTCGGACACCCGGGCCCCCAGGCGGCGCTGGCGGGGAGCTCGGACACCTGGGCCCCTTACGCGGCGCTGGCGGGGAGCTCGGACACCTGGGCCCCTTACGCGGCGCTGGCGGGGGAGCTCGGACACCTGGGCCCTTACGCGGCGCTGGCGGGGAGCTCGGACACCTGGGCCTTACGCGGCGCTGGCGGGGAGCTCGGACACCTGGGCCCTTACGCGGCGCTGCGGGGAGCTCGGACACCTGGGCCCCTTACGCGGCGCTGGCGGGGAGTTCGGACACCTGGGCCTTACGCGGCGCTGGCGGGGAGCTCGGACACCTGGGCCCCTTACGCGGCGCTGGCGGGGAGCTCGGACACCCGGGCCCTTACGCGGCGCTGGGGGAGGAGCTCGGACACCTGGGCCCCTTACGCGGCGCTGGCGGGGGGGGGGGAGCTCGGAACCCCGGGCCCCTTACGCGGCGCGGCGGGGGGGGGGGCGCTCGGACACCCGGGCCCCTTACGCGGCGCTGCTGGGGGAGCTCGGACACCTGGGTCCCCCGGCCAGAAGTCCTAGTACCTGGTCTCGCCCCGCCCGGCTCCCACTTCCCCTTCTCTCTTCCGGGATCGCGTCTCCGTCCCACTCCCCGCGGAAGTGCTGCCAAAGGACCCGGAAGCGGAAGGGACGGTCGGCAGCAGGGACGGACCCCATTGGAAACCTGTCCGGCGCGGCACCGCTTCCGCCTCGCTAGGTGTCATGGCGGGGCCAGGGCGAGGCCGCCGATTGGCCGCGCGGGCAGGGGGCGGGGCCTGGATGGGGAGCCGGCGGGCGGGGCCGGGGCTGGGTCAGGGGCGGGGCCGGATGGGGAGCCGGGGGCGGGGCCGGGGCTGGGTCAGGGGCGGGGCTGGGATGGGGAGCCGGGGGCGGTGCCGGGGCGGGCAGGGGCGGGGCCTGAATGGGGAGCCGGGGCCGGGGCCGGGGCTGGGTCAGGGGCGGGGCTGGGATGGGGAGCCGGGGCGGTGCCAGGGCGGGCAGGGGGCGGGGCCTGAATGGGGAGCCGGGGGCCGGGGCCGGGGCTGGGTCAGGGGGCGGGGCGGGGAGGGGGCGCCGGGGCCGGGGCGGGGTCAGGGGGCGGGGCCGGGGCCGGGGGCGGGATGGGGAGCCGGGGGCGGGGCCGGGGCTGGGTCAGGGGCGGGGCTGGGATGGGGAGCCGGGGGGCGGGGCCGGGGCCGGGGCCGGGATGGGGAGCCGGGGCGGGGCCGGGGCTGGGTCAGGGGCGGGGCTGGGATGGGGAGCCGGGGGCGGGGCCGGGGGCTGGGTCAGGGGCGGGGCTGGGATGGGGAGCCGGGGCGGGGCCGGGGCCGGGCCGGGATGGGGAGCCGGGGCGGGGCTGGGTCAGGGGCGGGGCTGAGATGGGGAGCCGGGGGCGGGGCCGGGTCAGGGGCGGGGCTGGGATGGGGAGCCGGGCGAGCGTTGGGCCGGCGGCAGAGCGGGAGCGAGACCCGGGGACCGGTAGGAAGCGGGCGGGGGCGGTGCCGGGGGATTAGGAGGCGGGGAACGGGGGGAGGTGGGGACATGTGGGAGCCGGTGGCGGGGACTTGGGGGCATGTGGGGGCGGGGAACGGGGAGGTGGGGCGGGGACTTGGGGGCATGTGGGGGCGGGGAACGGGGAGGTGGGGCGGGGACTTGGGGGCATGTGGGGCGGGGAACGGGAGGAGGTGGGAGCTGGGGGCAGGGAACAGGGGAGGTGGGGGCGGGGACTTGGGGGCATGTGGGGCGGGGAACGGGGAGGTGGGAGCTGGGGGCAGGGAACGGGGAGGTGGGGGCATGTGGGAGCTGGGGCGGGGACTTGGGGGCATGTGGGGGCGGGGAACGGGCGGAGGTGGGAGCTGGGGGCAGGGAACAGGGGAGGTGGGGGCAGGTGGGAGCCGGGGGACTCTGGGGATGGGGAGGTCAGGTGCAAGGGGGGCATGGAGTAGTGGGAGGGGTCAGGAGTTAGAGGGCACTGGTGGGTAGGAATGGGGGGAGCAGGAGGGGGCTGGAGGGTGAGCAGCAAGTGGGTGTGATTAGCTGGGGGGGCTGGAGCTAGGTGTCACTGGGGAGAAGGACTGCAGGGGGTTCTAGTGTCTGGGGCTGTACTTGGGGCAGGACCCAACAGTGACCCCTCCCCCTGCACCTATCCTGGGATTTCTCTTCACGCCCCCACCAGGCCTCATTTTCCCCCCACCCCACCCCACGCCCCGCCATAGGGCTCCTCTGCCCTGCAGCTCAGTATCTGCCCATCCTGTTGGACAAGCAGAGACCTGTTGCCCTGCTCCCCGGGGTGCTGGCTGGGGGAGCCACAACAGGCCAGCTCTCCCAGGGGCGGGGAGTCCAGCTCACACAAACCGGCCTGGTCTCTCTTGCTCTTAGGAAGCAGCAATTCAAGCACCATGACTCTTCAGCGGGAGCTGAGCCGCTCGCAGGTGTGCGGGATGATGCGTGAGGAGCTGTGCCAGGGCAAGGACTTCCTGCAGTCCGACACCCACATCTTCATCATCATGGGGGCCTCGGTGAGTACCCATAGCCCAGACTGGAGCCATCCAAGCAGGTGCCCCATGCCGGCGCCTTCTCCTGGAGCGCCTGGCTCATGCAGCCTCCAGCCTTAACCCAAGTCACCAGTGCTGGAGTCTGCATACAGTCAGCGCTGAGAGGGGACAAGGAGCTCCCTGTAGGTCTCTCTGGAGCACTGAGTGAGGGGATGGATCTGGGCAGCGGGCCTCAGGGATGGACCCAGATCCCCCTCAAAGGGCTCTGTGTTTCCATGGGCTGGGACCCTGAAATCCCGCTGGCCCATGGCTCTGGGGGCTGTGGCAAGAATGATCTTCCCCTGGAGAGACAGCAGGCCTGAAGCACCACATGGCTGCAGGTCTCCAGCCTCCCTTGGGGCTACTCGGGTCCTGCCGCACGGGGCTCGAAGGAGAGGGCAGGGATTGTACCAGCTGAGATAATTAGTGCTGATGGCTGCAGCCAGGCTGCCCGGCACCAGGCACCGAGTGACTCAACTTCCTGCACCGTGTTGTGTAACACAGACAGCGATTACAGCTCAGTGTGTAACCTGGCTCCAGCAGCAGCAGCTTTGGGGGTGGGGAGCTAATCCCTGTAGGCACAGATTGGGTTTAGCTGTGTGCCTTGCCATGGGGAAACCCGAGGCCTGGGTGCATTGCTGGTGCTGGCTGTGGTGATGACAGTGCGGGGGGCAGGCCGTGGCTTGGCCAAACCCCCCTTGTCTTGATCCTGTGAGCAGTAGCAGGATTTCAGCAAGCAAATGTGTGTGACTGAGATCGTCTCGGTGCCCTCAAATTCACCCAACACCCCAAATTTGCCCTGACACTCCCAGATGCCCCCAAAATGCCTCACCCCACAGTCATCCTTTAGGCCCCTGAAACCACCCCAGCCTCCCCACACTCACCCCAATGCTCCCCTAATTCGCTGAAACTGCTCCAGTTCCCTCTCCAGGGCCTTCAGTTTAACAATTTTCTACCTCACTTTCTGGTTCCCTCTGCTCTCAGAGGGGCTGTGATGGTGACACGCACGCTGTGGGATCTGTGGTGTTAGCACAAGGGGAAGTGCTGGGCGCTGCTGAGTCACTGTGCACAGAGGAGAGTGAGGCTGTTCTGGCCCCGGTGCTGGTGGTGGGTGGGCTTTGTCCTTGTGCAGCAAGTGGTGTACGGTCCCATGGATGTGGCTATCGCTCTAAGTCCTGGCCCAGATGAGCCCCAGGTAGCTCTTACCTCCATGGAGCTAGGTACGGTCAATGCTACACTGCTCATCCTTGCTAGCTTCATAGAAGTAACTCTCCCTTAGCTCGTGGCAGCATGCGACATCTAGTCCAACACGTGTGTGTCCAGGGCCAGAGACTCTCACCCACTTCGGCCCCTGGTTAACCAGTACCTTGTGTGTGGCTCCAGCATCTTCCAGCAAGGGAGCCCGGCTGGACTGGGAGGCAGCAGAGACGGAGAAGCCATCACTTCACTCGGGAGTTTGTTCTGATGGCTAATCACCCCCACAGGTGCCCTATTGCTGGACTGAATTTCTCCAGCTTCGGCTTCCCTTTCCCGGGGCTGGGGCTGTCTTTCTCCTCAGTGCTGGAATCAGTCTTCCCTTTGAAATGCTCAACAGATGGAGCCCTTTAGGGCTCTTGCATTTTTCTCCAGCCTTTGAACAATTTTTCTGGCTCCTTTCTCCCCTCTCTGCAATTTTTCCACAGCCTTTTTAAAATGTGGCCACCAGAACTGGACGCAATATCCCAAGGCCGTGTCCAGTGAGAAAATCCCCTCCCTGCTTCTGCTCACGGCTGCCCTGTTGATACACCCCAGGATCCCACAACCCCCTTTGGCCACAACGTGGCCCTGGGAGCTTGGGTTATTCACTAAGCCCTCTAGGTTCTTCTCAGATTCACGGCTTTCCAGAGACTGCTCCCGTGCAGTGGGCTCCTTGTTCCTAGGTGTGTAATGCACACCTCTCTTTGCAGAGATTGGGGCTGGGACGGACATCACATGGATTCCCCCTGCCCTACCCCGAGTGGGAGCAGGGTCCCTGTTATGCTACATGCTGTATGGACACACAGTCCCTATGCTGTAGTGGGGAAAGAGCGATTCGGTGACTAGTCCAAGGTCATACAGGGCAATTGAACCCAGGAGCCTGGCTCCCATTCCCCCAGCTTCATGTGTAGTGGGTTAACCCCAAGTTAGTGGAGCCGATGCCCTCCGTAGCCCCTCTCACATCAGGGAATCACGGGTAGGAGCTAGGTGTCCCCATGCTATGAGCCAGGCCAGGGCCAGCTGTGTGGGGGCGCTGCCCCTGCCATCCCTTGGGGTCTCTGTGGGTCAGGCAGGGATGGCCCAAGCTGAATCCCTGGCACCTGCCCCTCCACAGCAGAGGGAGGGAAGAGAAAGCCGGCTTATCTATCACAAACACTGATAAGGAGTTTCCTTGGCTTCCTGTTCATTTCCCCAGGGCTTTGCGTGGGGAAATGGGCCAGGTTCTGGAGGAGCTGAAATCTGGGACACAGGATGAGCAGAAGGTGGTGTCTGGCTCCAGGGCAGGGCGGGTGGCAAACACAAATGTCCTTGCTGTTGTGTGTTGGGGAGGGGAGCTGTGGACCTGCTGGTTCGGCTGGCCTGGACACCTGGGTCTCGCTGGCTCATTTTCACCCCTAGCTGACCAGGGCCCTGCCGAGCCATTTCCTGGCCTGGGACTGACATCCCTGCTGTGTGTGTGTTTGTGTATATGTACACTGACTTGCTCCAAGCTCCGACACCTTCCGCCTGGGGCACTGCCCCTGCTAAGTCATGCAGGGGAGGACGGCTGTGACTCACAGCTTTGGTTTGTCCCCATCTCCCTCTCTCTGAACCAGTTTGCATTGATTTCGGCTGGTGGGTGCAGCCACCATGGGATAAGAGCAACACTAGGTCAGGCTGGGAGCCAGCTCCCGCCTCCCAGTGCAAACTTACACAGCCCTCCGCCAGGCTGGGCCTAGCTGAATAGGAGGAGCTAAGCCGCGGGTGGGATGGGAGGTGGTGACTGCAGCCAGCAGAGAAGCCCTCAGAGCTAGACCCTTGGGGAATTAATCGACCCACCTAGTGTGATCCTCCCTGCTCCGACCCCCCGTGTCTAACTCACCCCTTAGGTCCCGCTGTGTCTGCACCCTGCTCCCCCATGTCCGACCCTCTCCAGAGCTCCTGCTGCATCCGCACCCACCTCCCTGTCCCCCCTACCCCGTGTCTAATCCACCCCATAGGTTTCGCTGTGTCTGCACCCACCTCCCTGCCCCCTGTGTCTGACCCTCCCCAGAGCAGCATCCCCAAACCCCCAGGGTGAGACAGACAGACGGGGATCCATCCCCACACATAACATGTTGCCCCATCGGGGGGACATCCCTGCCAGCGCAGACAGGTGTTTGCTTGCACTGGCTGCGGCAGACAATGAGCCCGTGTTGTCAGCCTGCATGCACAGACTTCATGGTCAGCCGGAGATCGAATGGGACTGTCTGTGTGGCTCAGTCCGGGGAGTCGCCCTGTCACCCCTGCACTGAGCCGGTAACCGTTCTCTCCACTGCCCCTTGCACCAAGAACAGCCTTTCTTTTGGGTGCTGAGCCTCCATGATTCAGCAACTCCCTGTTACTTGCGACCCAATCAGCCTGATCTGCCCCTCCCCTCCCTCCCCACACCGCAAGAGCAAACAGCACCCATGCCCAGGATGTGGGGCCTGGCACAGAGCCCGCAAGTACGCCTGCCTGCCTGCTTGCAGCACTATGGCAGTTTAGGTCAGCTCCTCCCTCCCGCAGAGCCACACCCCACTCTGGGTAAAGGCCCAAGCTGAAAAGAAGGGACGTGTGAGGGTATGGGTAGACCTGGGGGGACTGTGTCCTGCAGAGAGGGGTGGGGAATTGGATATGGGGCCTTTCCTCTGTAGGGGGCGCTGGCTCTGATCTGGCTCCAGAGCAGGGACTGCCTGGCTCAGGGGGGTAGGGAATGGGGCACGGGGCCTTTCCCCTCTAGGGGGCACCAGCTCCCATCCAGCCCCGCGGCAGGGAGGTGGGAATGGGGCACAGAGCCTTTCCCTGCCTGTTTGCTGCTATGACCTCCCCTTTGTCTGTTCCAGGGCGACTTGGCCAAGAAGAAGATCTACCCAACTATCTGGTAAATCCCTCTTCCCGCCCACCCCCCCAGGCCAGGGCTGTGTGGTGGTGACCCGGCGCCTTGGGGGTCTGGCGTTGGGTGACCCCACTGACCTCTCTTCCAGGTGGCTCTTCCGGGATGGCCTCCTGCCCGATGACACGTACGTGGTGGGCTACGCCCGCTCCCAGCTCACGGTGGCCGACATCCGCAAGCAGAGCCAGCCCCACTTCAAGGTGCGGCCCCTCAGCCTGCGCACCAGCCCCTCCAGAACAGGGGAGGGCCTGGGGTCCCCAGCCCTGGGGGGGGTCTGGGGTACAGCTCCCCTGAATAGTGGGGGGCAGGGCCTTTATCCCTGGGATTGGGTGGGGGGTGTGGCTGGGTGTCCCCCGGTGCCTTAGCTGACTGGGGGGGCCATGTCCCTCAGCTGATGGCAGCCGCGTCCCCTCCCCCCAGGTGGAGCCAGATGAGCAGAAGAAGCTGGAGGAGTTCTTTGCCCGGAACAGCTATGTGTCGGGAACCTACGACCACAGCACCTCCTTCCGGCAGCTGAACGCCCACCTGGACGCACTGCACAATGGGGACAAGGCCAACCGGCTCTTCTACCTGGCACTGCCGCCTAGCGTCTACGAGCACGTCACCCGCCACATCAAGGAGTGCTGCATGGGCCACGGGTGAGAGATGGGGGTGGGGCAGGGTCTAAGAGTTCAGAGCACAGGCCTGGGGTGTGAGAGATCCCCATGGGATGGGGGAGAGTTGTGGGGGCTCCAAGGTTCCTCTCTAATTGCAGCCACGTTTTACACCGTCTGCTCTCCCCTCCCCTCAGTGGCTGGAACCGTATCATCGTGGAGAAGCCATTTGGGAAGGACCTGGAGAGCTCCAACAAACTGTCCAATCACATTGCGTCGCTCTTCCGGGAGGACCAGATCTACCGCATTGACCACTACCTGGGCAAGGAGATGGTGCAGAACCTCATGGTGCTGAGGTGGGGCTGGCTGGGAGATGGGGCAGAGCCGGGGGGGAGCATAGCTGGGCCCTTTCTCAAGGGAAAAGCTGGGCAGGTGGCGGGGGAGCGTTAAGGGCCCCTCGCCATCTGTCAGGGTGAGACACCCCCCCCCCCGCCCCCAAAGCCTGCCAGCATGGTAGCTCCCCCCCTCAGACAGGCTCTGCGTCTCCCTGGCAGGTTTGGGAACAGAATCTTCGGCCCTGTGTGGAACCGGGACAACGTGGCCTGCGTCATCCTGACCTTCAAGGAGCCGTTTGGCACAGAGGGGCGAGGCGGCTACTTCGATGAGTTCGGGATCATCCGGTGAGTAGGGCAGGGGACCCCTGCCCTTGGTGTGGGGGCGGCAGGCAGAGCGGTGCTGGCTTGGCCGCTGGAGGGGTGGGTAGAGATGGTACCGGCTGGGGAGAGTGAGGGGATACCCGGGCCGGCTGGCACTGACCCCCTCCTCCTGCTGGGAGGGAGGGATCCAGGGCAGAGGCTCTCAACCTTTCCAGATAACTGTATCCCTTTCAGGAGTCTGATGTGTCTCACGTACCCCAAGTTTTACCTCATTAAAAAACCACTTGTTTTCAAAGTCCGACATAAAACTACAAACATGGCACAGCACAGGATTACTGGGAAATTGCTGACGTTCTCATTGTCACCACAGAATTATAAAATAAATCCATTGGAATATAAATATTGTACTTTAGTTTGTACTGAAGTTGCTAGTGCTTTTTATGTAGCCTGTTGTGAAACTAGGCAAATCTCTAGATGTATTGATGTACCCCCTGGAAGACCTCTGAGTACCCTCAGAGGCACACGTACCCCTGGTTGAGAACCACTGATCCCGGGCAGTGGGGGTGGATGGAGGAGAGGTGAGATCATCCTGGGGGGCTGGAGGGGAGCCGTGCCGGGGGGGAGATTCCCACGCTGACCCCTCCCCCTTCTGGGAGGGAAGGATCCAGGGTATTGGGGGTGGATGGAGAAGACAGGGGATTGTGCTGTGTGGCCGGATGGGGCAATGATTCCTGCACTGACTCCTCTCCCCTCCCGGCAGCGATGTGATGCAGAACCACCTACTGCAGATGCTTTGCCTGGTGGCCATGGAAAAACCGGCTTCCACCGACTCAGACGACGTGCGGGATGAGAAGGTGGGTCGCTGCAAACAGGGACCAAGCACCCCAGGCCCTGGCGCAGGGGACATCCCCCTTGGCATGGAGTGCTGGGACCCAGGGCAGGGCCTGTGCCAGGAGGTGTCCTGCCCCCACCCCCCACCCCCTCCAGCTCTGTGCTTAGCTGCTCCTGTCCTACTGGATTGGGTCGAGATGGCCTCTTGTGGCCCCGAGCTGCCACTGCATGTGTCTGAACCGGACCAGCTACTTCTCTGGTGCGATGGCGCTGACCCTGTGCTCCCCAGTCCTTCTGCTGTCACTCTCCGAGCCCCGTTACCCTGGACTCCTCCCCTTCCCCTGCTGCTCGACAAGCAGCCCAGCGCCCTCCCTGGCCCCCGTGGTGATGTTGGGGCCTAAGCCATCTGTCCCGCTGCAGGTGAAGGTGCTGAAGTGCATCTCGGAGTTGCAGCTGGGCAATGTGGTGCTGGGCCAGTATGTGGGGAACCCTGATGGGGTGGGCGAGGCCCGGAAGAGCTACCTGGATGACCCCACTGTCCCCACTGGCTCCAACACGGCCACCTTCACTACCGCTGTGCTGTACGTGGACAACGAGAGATGGGACGGTGAGCGAGTGTCATAGGGGGGTGACCAGCAGGGGGTGAGCCAGTGCCATGTGGGGGTGAGCGAGCGCCGGGGGGGAAGGGACTGGGGGTGAGCCAGTGCCATGGGGGGATGACCAGCGGGGGGGTGAGCGAGCGCACAGGAGGGGGGATGAGTGAGCACCGTGGGTGGGGTAAGGGACTGGGGGTGAGTGCCGTGGGGAGCATGAGTGAGCGAGCGCAGTCAGGGGGGTGAGCGAATGCTTGGGGGAGGGGGTCAGTGCCGTGGGAGGAAGGGGTGGGGGGTGACCGGCGGGGATGTGAGCGAGCGCTGTGGGAGGCATGAATGAGCGCCTGAGGGTCAGTGTCGTAGGGGATAGGGGCGAGCACTGTGGGGTGAGCGAGTGCCTGGGGGCCAATGCCGTGGGGAGGATGGGACGTGGGGGTGCTCCTGGGAAAGAACAGGACGGGATGGGATGGGACAGGATGGGGTGGCCCCGGGCGGGACAGTCCTGAATGGGACAGGAAATATCTGATGTCCTCCCCTCTCCTGCGGTGTTACATGCTGGGGAGTGTCTCTCTCTCCTACACACCCCGTCCCTGCCCCATGTCTGCTGTCGTGCTATTGGGGTGGGGGGCCCTAGCTCTGTCTCTAACCTGTCCTCCCCAGGCGTCCCGTTTGTGCTGCGCTGTGGTAAGGCCCTGAACGAGCGCAAGGCCGAGGTGCGGCTGCAGTTCCGGGACGTGCCGGGCGACATCTTCCAGCGGCAGTGCAAGCGCAATGAGCTGGTGATCCGGGTGCAGCCCAACGAGGCCGTCTACACCAAGATGATGACCAAGAAACCTGGCATGTTCTTTGACCCCGAGGAGTCGGAGCTGGACCTGACCTACGGCAACCGCTACAAGGTGCCGGACCCAGGGCTCCCCCACCCCACCCCCTCGCCCCCCCGTCCCTCCACCCCCACTGCCCTGAGGAGTGAGAGCTGGATCTGACCTACGGCAACCACTACAAGGTGCCGCCCCAGGGCTTCCCCCCACACACACCACCCCCCCACAGCCCCCTCTTCCCTCCACCTCCACTGCCCGAGGAGTGAGAGCTGGACCTGACCTACGGTTGCCAAACCAGCCCCCCTCAGCCCCCCCATCCCAGCCACCTCTTCCCAACACAACCCCAGTTCACATCTCCATCTCCCCAGGATGTGAAGCTGCCGGATGCCTATGAGCGACTCATCCTGGATGTCTTCTGTGGCAACCAGATGCACTTTGTCCGCAGGTGGGTGCTGGGCCTCTCCAGCCCTGATCCCCCATCCCCAAGAGCCCTGAGGCGGCCAGGTGCTGGGCCTATCCGGCCCTGATCCCCCAACCCTGAGGGCCCCAAGCGTCTGGGTGCTGGGCTCGATCCCGGCCCTGATCCGTGTCCCCGGGGCAGCCGGGTGCTGGGGCTGGATCCATGCAGACCAGGGTGGGTGGATGCTGGGACCATGGGGGAGCAGCTGGGGCTGGGCAGGGCGGAGCAGGTGGGTGCTGGTGCCTGAGGACCATGGGCAAGTGGCTGGGTCTGGACAGAGGTGAGCAGGTGGGTGCTGGCACCTGGGACCATGGGGGAGCAGCTGGTCTGGGCAGGGCAGCTGGGTGTTGGCACCTGGGGACTGTGGGAGAGCGGCATGATCTGGGCAGGGCGGGGCGGGTGGATGCTGGTGCCTGGGAACCATGTGGGAGTGTCTGGGTCTGGGCAGGGCTGGGTGGATGCTGGTGCCTGGGGAGCAGCTGGGGCTGGGCAGGTGGATGCTGGGGCTGGGCAGGACGGGGCGGGTGGATGCTGGTGCCTGGGAACCATGTGGGAGTGTCTGGGTCTGGGCAGGGCTGGGTGGATGCTGGTGCCTGGGGAGCAGCTGGGGCTGGGCAGGTGGATACTGGGGCTGGGCAGGGCGGGCGGGTGGATGCTGGTGCCTGGGAACCATGTGGGAGTGTCTGGGTCTGGGCAGGGCTGGGTGGATGCTGGTGCCTGGGGAGCAGCTGGGGCTGGGCAGGTGGATGCTGGGGCTGGGCAGGGTGGGGCGGGTGGATGCTGGTGCCTGGGAACCATGTGGGAGTGTCTGGGTCTGGGCAGGGCTGAGTGGATGCTGGTGCCTGGGGAGCAGCTGGGGCTGGGCAGGGTGGGGCAGGTGGATGCTGGGGCTGGGCAGGGCGGGCGGGTG
This sequence comes from Mauremys reevesii, assembly GCF_016161935.1. NCBI lineage: Eukaryota > Metazoa > Chordata > Testudines > Geoemydidae > Mauremys > Mauremys reevesii. The sequence continues at coordinate 24,966,815 of NC_052644.1, read as the reverse complement.
GATGCTGGTGCCTGGGAACCATGTGGGAGTGTCTGGGTCTGGGCAGGGCTGGGTGGATGCTGGTGCCTGGGGAGCAGCTGGGGCTGGGCAGGGTGGGGCTGGGTGGGTGCTGGGGCTGGGCAGTGCGGGCGGGTGGATGCTGGTGCCTGGGAACCATGTGGGAGTGTCTGGGTCTGGGCAGGGCTGGGTGGATGCTGGTGCCTGGGGAGCAGCTGGGGCTGGGCAGGTGGATGCTGGGGCTGGGCAGGGCTGGGTGGATGCTGGTGCCTGGGAACCATGTGGGAGTGTCTGGGTCTGGGCAGGGCTGGGTGGATGCTGGTGCCTGGGGAGCAGCTGGGGCTGGGCAGGGTGGGGCAGGTGGATGCTGGGGCTGGGCAGGGCGGGCGGGTGGATGCTGGTGCCTGGGAACCATGTGGGAGTGTCTGGGTCTGGGCAGGGCTGGGTGGATGCTGGTGCCTGGGGAGCAGCTGGGGCTGGGCAGGGGGATGCTGGGGCTGGGCAGGGGGGGGCGGGTGGATGCTGGTGCCTGGGGAGCAGCTGGGTCTGGCCAGGGAGGGGCGGGTGGATGCTGGTGCCTGGGGAGCAGGTGGGTCGGGCGCGGGGGGGGCGGGGGGGTGCTGGGGCGGGGCAGGGCGGGGCGGGTGGATGCTGGTGCCTGGGAACCATGTGGGAGTGTCTGGGTCTGGGCAGGGCTGGGTGGATGCTGGTGCCTGGGGAGCAGCTGGGGCTGGGCAGGTGGATGCTGGGGCTGGGCAGGGCGGGGCGGGTGGATGCTGGTGCCTGGGAACCATGTGGGAGTGTCTGGGTCTGGGCAGGGCTGGGTGGATGCTGGTGCCTGGGGAGCAGCTGGGGCTGGGCAGGGTGGGGCAGGTGGATGCTGGGGCTGGGCAGGGCGGGGCGGGTGGATGCTGGTGCCTGGGAACCATGTGGGAGTGTCTGGGTCTGGGCAGGGCTGGGTGGATGCTGGTGCCTGGGGAGCAGCTGGGGCTGGGCAGGTGGATGCTGGGGCTGGGCAGGGTGGGGCGGGTGGTTGCTGGTGCCCGGGGTGCAGCTGGGTCTGGCCTGGGTGGGCCGGGTGGATGCTGGTGCCTGGGGAGCAGCTGGGTCTGGCCAGGGTGGGGCAGGTGGATGCTGGGGCTGGGCAGGGCGGGGCGGGTGGATGCTGGTGCCTGGGAACCATGTGGGAGTGTCTGGGTCTGGGCAGGGCTGGGTGGATGCTGGTGCCTGGGGAGCAGCTGGGGCTGGGCAGGGTGGGGGAGCGGGCTGCTGGGCAGGGCGGGGCGGGTGGATGCTGGTGCCTGGGAACCATGTGGGAGTGTCTGGGTCTGGGCAGGGCTGGGTGGATGCTGGTGCCTGGGGAGCAGCTGGGGCTGGGCAGGGTGGGGCAGGTGGATGCTGGGGCTGGGCAGGGCGGGGCGGGTGGATGCTGGTGCCTGGGAACCATGTGGGAGTGTCTGGGTCTGGGCAGGGCTGGGTGGATGCTGGTGCCTGGGGAGCAGCTGGGGCTGGGCAGGGTGGGGCAGGTGGATGCTGGGTCTGGCCAGGGTGGGGCGGGTGGATGCTGGTGCCTGGGGAGCAGCTGGGTCTGGCCAGGGTGGGGCGGGTGGATGCTGGTGCCTGGGGAGCAGCTGGGTCTGGCCAGGGTGGGGTGGGTGGATGCTGCTACCTGAAGACCATGTGGGAGCATCTGGGTCTGGGCAGAGCGGGGTGGGTGGATGCTGGTGCCTGGGGAGCAGCTGGGTCTGGGCAGAGCAGGGCTGGGGGATGCTCGTGCCTGGGAACCATGTGGGAGTGTCTGGGTCTGGGCAGGGCTGAGTGGATGCTGGTGCCTGGGGAGCAGCTGGGGCTGGGCAGGGTGGGGGCGGTGGATGGTGGGGCAGGGCAGGGCAGGGCGGGTGGATGCTGGTGCCTGGGAACCATGTGGGAGTGTCTGGGTCTGGGCAGGGCTGGGTGGATGCTGGTGCCTGGGGAGCAGCTGGGGCTGGGCAGGGTGGGGCAGGTGGATGCTGGGGCTGGGCAGGGCGGGGCGGGTGGATGCTGGTGCCTGGGAACCATGTGGGAGTGTCTGGGTCTGGGCAGGGCTGGGTGGATGCTGGTGCCTGGGGAGCAGCTGGGCAGGGTGGGGCTGGGTGGGTGCTGGTGCCTGGGGAGTGGCCTGGTCTGGGCAGAGTGGGCTGGGTGGGTGCTGGCCCCCATCCCAGTGTGGGACAGACCCTCCCTTTAGCATGGGAGTGCCGCCTCCTGTCCAGCACTCACAGGTCGCGTCCACCTGCTCAGCATGTGACACTGGCTGTCACCGCCCCCCCATGTTGTCCCCCGTCCCCCCCCCAGTTGCCATTGCGGGTGGCACAGGCTCTGATGCTGCTCCCCTCACCCCCCAGTGACGAGCTGCGTGAAGCCTGGCGCATTTTCACTCCACTGCTGCACAAGATCGAGTCTGAGAGGATCAAACCAATCCCGTACTGCTACGGCAGGTGAGGCCCCAGGGCACTGTGCTGGACTCGCGGGCAGCAGGCACGGCGGGCACTGGGTAGGGGGGGCTGTGGGGCCAGCAGGAGCCCTAACCCTGGCCAGAGAAGAGGGAGAGATGCTGTGGGGCCTGGCCGGGCACGAGCCTGACTTAGATAGGAGTTAAGCTGCCAGAAAGGCGAGTGTCTGGCTGGAGCTGCGGAGGAAGGAGGTGAATGATTGGGGAGATGGTGGGGGGAGCTGCCCTGCCCCACCTCCCATAAGGACCCTGTGCCCCACACTTTTTGGTAGGGCTGCCTGTGGGTGCTAACCTGGGGGTGTTGCTCTTTCCCAGCCGGGGCCCACCCGAAGCAGACGAGCTGATGAAGAGAGTCGGGTTCCAGTACGAGGGCACCTACCGCTGGGTGAATCCGCACAAGCTCTGAGCTGGGGGCCAGCTGCTGCCTCCCCAAAGCAACCCTGCTTCTCACCCTGGGGGGTCTGTCTGGTCTGCTCGCTGCTCCCCCCCTCCAGGGGCACCTGGGGTGGGGAGGGAAGGGGAGAGTTGGGTATGCGTGGGGAGGCCAGCAGAGAAGGGCAGGGTTGGGGGAGCTGGACACCATGGTGGGGGGACTGGCAGAGAAGGGCAGGGGATGGGACAGCTGGGTATGGTGGGGGAGGCGGGCAGGGAGGGTGGCGCTGGGCACTGGGGATATGTCCTGGACAACCAAATGGGTTGCGATTTCTGTGGCCCTGCCCTCCCCCCCAGTGGGCCCAGGTCCTGGTTCACTGAGGTCTCCTGCAGCCCCTGCCCAGACACTAACTCCCCACCCATCCCATCTACACCTTCCTCCAAGACCCTACAGCTCCCTGGGTCTAGATTCCCTGCCCCTCCAGATGCACTCCAGCCAGGTCCCTGCCCCGCATTGGGCCTAGATCCCCTTCCCCACCCACATCCTGGGACCACAAGGGCCTGTCATGTTTACAGCCCATCTCACTGCCCACCCCTGCCCTAGGCTCTGGCCCCACACCGGGCTGAGGGAGCTTAGAGCCTCTGGCTCCGGTGGGGCCGACTGCTGCCACCTGGCCCTGGGACTCTGTGCTTGCTTTGCTGCTGAGACATTCCAGCCCCGCCACAGCCCTGGGGCTTTTGTAAATGGCGCCGTTTTGTAAACAGAGATTGTTGGAATCAGCCTTGGCTCCGTCTGTCTGGCTGCTGCGTCCTGTGCCCCTTGGGGGTCTGACAGCTTCTTCCCCGGAGCCTGGCCCTGCCACCCAGCTCTCCTGGGTGTCGCTTGGTAACTCGGATGGCCCTAGTGATAGCTGCCGAGGTGGGGGTCGGCATTAAATCAGAGGCCAGTCTCCATCCATGCCCAGGGCTGCCCTCCAGCCTGTCGGGGAATGGCCTGCTGCCTACCCCCACCACAAAGGCACCGGATGCCCCTGATGGAAATCAAATACAGCCAAGTGGGACCCGTTCTCCCTTTATTTGTGACTGAGCTGCTTGTTCAGAAGCCCTGCCCAGTTCTCTACTTCCCCCCCAGCTACATTATATCTGTCCCCGCTTACCCCCGGGGGTCTGGGCTACAATACAGCGGTAGGTCGACCCAAGGCCACTTGACGTCAACCTAACTGAAAGTGTCAACACCGAACTTTGGCTCCTGTCGATGTAACCACCCCGCTCCACCGACTGTGATTGCTGCGGTGGCTTCACACCAATGTAAGTTAGCGTAGACGTGGCGCTGGTTAAACAACGTCCGCAGGGGTGGCTACTGTCCAGTCGGGCTTCGGTGGGGGCGGCCTGAGCCTCCAGGTCGCTGCAGAGAACTGCGGGTCCCGCCCCTGTCCCCACCCCACCTTGGAGCCAGCCAGGTGGAGATGGTTTGACCCAGCACGGCACAGCTCCCTCTGCGGGCCAGGGAGCAAACAGAGGGCTCTGACATGCGGCTGTCCCCGCAGACCACAGCATCTCTGGTGCCCTGCTGGGCTCTTGGTCTCCGCTGATGGGCGAGGGCACAGCCCTCTCACAGGGTGCAGCTCCAGGCGGCCCCTAAAGCAGGCCCATCCCCTGCTCGATGCCCCGGGCAAACAGGTGGATGAGCTGCCTGTGCACCCTGTGGACAAAAGACGATATCAACAGGGCAGCCTGGAAAGTGGGAGTGACAGGAATGGGAGGAAACGTAATAGTGCACAGGGCCAGGTCCTGCACTCAGAGACAAGCACCAAGGCTTTTTGCTACAAGTTGGGGCCTGACCGGTTGGAAGCAACAGAGGAGAAAGACCTGTGTGTTGGTCGATCACAGGATGACTGTGTCAAGTATCAGAGGGGGAGCCGTGTTAGTCTGGTTCTGTAGAAGCAGCAAAGAATCCTGTGGCACCTTATAGACTAACAGATGTTTTGCAGCATGAGCTTTCGTGGGTGAATACCCACTTCTTCGGATGACTGTGAGCTGCCAGTGTGACGTGGCTGTGAAAGGCTAATGCGATCGGGCTGCGGAGAGGGTAGCACTGGAAGGGACCTCGAGAGGTCCCCTAGTCCCAGCCCCTACTCTCAAGGTAGCACTGTGTAATAACCAGACAGGGGTCATCTAACCTGTTCTCAACCCCTCCACTGAGACGCCACAGCCTCCCTAGGCAATTTGTTCCAGTGTTTAACCACCCCGGCTGTTTAGGAAAAACTTCCTAATGTCCAACCTAAACTGCCCTGGCTGCAATTTAAGCCCAGTGCTTCTTGTCCTACCCTCAGAGGTGCAGGAGACTGAGTCTTCTCCCTCCCTCTTGACACAACCGTTTATGTAATTGAAAATGCTTCTCAGTTCCCCCTCCCCCCAATCTTCTTTTCTCCACACTAAACAAACCCAGGTTTTTCAATCTTCCCTCACAGCTCCATGTTTTCTAGCGCTTGGATGAGTTTTTTGCTCTCTGGACTATCTCCAATTTGCCCACGTCTTTCTGAAATGTGGGGCCCAGCACTGGAACCAGTCCTGCAGCTGAGGCCTTGTCAGTGTGGAGTGGAGCAGAAGAATTACTGCTTGTGTCTTGCTAACAACAATCCTAGAGGGCAGAAAGGGACCAAACTCCCACAATCCTTTGGGAAGCTCCCATAATGCCATGGGGGGGAAGCCTTGTATGCCATTGTCAAGTGGTTTTCATGGCATGGACATGGCCTGCTCTGGAGCATTTCCCCCTGCCGCAGGCCTCCCCTCCCTTCCATAGGGCTACGGACACTCACCTGACACTGATGTCGGTGTGGGGCAGAGTCTCCCCGTCGCAGCTCCAGGAGCTCAGTGGCTGCTCCCCACAGCACAGCCCCCCTAGAAGCCCCTTCCACCCCCTGCGGCCGGGCTGCTCCCCCTCCTCGCTGTCCTCCAGCTGCTTGGGGGTGAAGCGCAGGGCCCGTACCCGGTGCACACTCACAAAGGGCAGGTCAAACTGCAGAGGGAAGAGGGGTGCTGGACTGAGCGAGAGGCCTGGGGAGGGACCCTGCCCCTCCTGGGGGTCATGACCCAGTCTTGCTGGGAGGGACTGCCCCATCCCCCATGGTGGGGGGCAGCTGCTCCCCTGATGCTGGAGCCCCTGGGGGCTGGACCCAGAATGGCCAGGGTGTGACCCCCACAGTCACTGGTCAAGCCTGCCCCCCTCCCACTCAGCGTTACAACCCCCCCCAACCTGCTGACTCCATGGCTGTGACTCCAGGCTTGTGCACCCTCCTCATGGCCCCGGGTCTGGCCCTTGCCCGCTTCCTGGGCCCTGGGGGTCTCCCCCCCCCCCCACACACACACACACACCTGGTCCCGATGGTCCATGTGCCGACTCAGGTGACGCAGGAAGCCCAGGGCTGAGCACTCGCGCACCAGGATGAGGTCGGCCGTGCCGTCGGCTAGGTGGGCACTGGGCGAGAGGCCATCGGGGCTCTTGGGGCAGGCACTGCTCATGCAGGTCAAGTTAATGGCCAGGAAACGGCCCTGCTCCCGCTGCCACTCGCTGGCTGGGGGAGAGACACCTTTACCCCCGGTCTCCTGGCCCTGAACCCCCTCCACCACTCGCCAGCTGGGGGAGAGACACTGTTACCCCCCGATCCTTCTGCCCCACATCCCTCCGCCACACACTGGCTGGGGGAGAGACACCGTTACTCCCAGTCTCCCTACCCTGAACCCCATCCCTCCATCACTCGCTGGCTAGGGGAGAGACACCCTTATCCCTGGCCTCCTGGCCCTGAACCCCCTCCACCACTCGCCAGCTGGGGGAGAGACACAGTTACCCCCCGATCCTTCTGCCCCACATCCCTCGGCCACACCCTGGCGGGGGGAGAGCCACCATTACCCCCCCCCCCCCGATCCTTCTGCCCCAAATCCCACCACATCCCTCCACCACTCGCTGGCTGGGGGAGAGACACTGTTACCCTGCCCCCAACCCCCACACCTCCATCCCTCCCCACACACTGGCTGGGAGAGACAGATACCCTGGGCCCCTGCCCCAACCCCGCACCCCCTGCATCCCTCTGCCACACACGGGCTGAGAGAGAGACACTGTTACCCCTCGATCCTTCTGCCCCAAATCACCCCCATCCCTCTGCCACTCGCTGGCTGGGGGAGAGACACCGTTACCCCCCGATCCCTCTGCCCCAAATCACCACCACCACCACCACTTGCTGGTTTGGGAGCACTTTAAATCCCAGACTGACACTCCCCCTCCTGGCCTGCACCAGGGAGACAGTGCCCTTTTGCATGACTTCAGGGGAGCCTAGTGGGTGACAGCAGAGTGGGGGGGGGAGTCAGAACCAGGATTCCTGGGTTCTCCCCTGGCTCTGGGAGGGGAGTGGGGTCTGGTGGGTCAGAGCGTGGGGGTTGGGGGGGGGCTGGACACCAGGACTCCTGGGTTCTCTCCCCAGATCTGCTGGTGCCTGTGGCTCTGGGCCCAGCTCAGCCTCCTTTTGTTGCATGTCATTGCAGGAGCCCCCAGACTGAGCTAGGTTTACATGAGCTAGTTAGGGTGTCCCCAGAGGGTCCTGCGGCCCCAGCTGGCTTGTTAGTGCAAGGGGCAGGGATGCCTGCCCTGTGCTCAGCTCACCCGCAGCCCCAGTGCCTTCCTGCTGCGGCAGCTTCTCCTTGCTGTCCCCCAGGAGCTGGTGACTGGACTCGGAGCAGACAAGGCAGCTGCAAGGGAAGAGGTTGTGACAGCAAGTGTCCAGGGCCCCAGCCCCTCCACAGGCTCAGAGCCGTGCTGGGGGAGCTGCCCCAGGTGTGACCAATGCTGCCTGAGCCCCTCACTCTGAGTGGTGGGGGAGAGCTGCCCCAGGTGTGACCAATGCTGCCTGAGTCTGCAGAGAGCCTGAGCCCCTCACTCTGAGTGCTGGGGGAGCTGCCCCAGGTGTGACCAATGCTGCCTGAGTCTGCAGAGAGCCTGAGCCCCTCACTCTGAGGGGTGGGGGAGAGCTGTCCCAGGTGTGACCAATGCTGCCTGAGCCAATCAGTGGGAGGGGGAGCAGCTGCTTGAACATTTAATGGATGCAGACTAGTTTGTGGGTGGGTGGGACAGGAATTCACACACACTCTCTCAAAATGCTCTGGGCTGCCACTGCTGGGGGGCATGAGGTCCTGGATTGACACACACCCCCCCCCGGAATCCAGGTCCATCCCAATGGGCCAGCAGCTCATCTGCAATCCCCCCACCTACCCTACCTTGCAGCCCCCCCACAGGACACTAGCCTCCCCACCCCATTCTGCAGCCCCCCCTTGCTCTCCCTGCCTTGCAGGCCCCCCCCAGGAGAGCAGCCCCTCCCACAGGCCAGCAGTCCCCCCACCCTGCATCCCACCCCCACCTACCCTGCTCTGCAGCGCGTCTGGTCCCGGGGATTGGCCTCAGTGCCCCCCACCGTCAGGAACTCCACAGTGCCCTCGTAGCTGCGGTTACACAGTACGGCCTTGAACCCTGCATAAGGGGGAGGGTTCAAAGCCTTGCATGGCCTGCTCTAGTCAAAACTGTCCCCACAGAACCCCCCCTTGAGGCTCATTCCTTCCCTCCCCCCAGACACGCTGCCCCCTCCCCTCTGGCAGCCTTGTTCTGGCTAGGCCTCTCCAGCACATTCCCTGTGGGCAGTGACCACCCCCATGGCACGTCTCAGGCCCGGCTCCTTCTGCCCCATCCCCCGGTCAGTCCCTGGATTCCCAGCTGGGTGAGCCCATTCCCCCCTCCACACCCCATCCTGGGGCAGGGGCTCCCTCTCCAGTCCCACCCCCTCTTTGGCTGGGGGACCACTGGCCTCTCCCTCACTGGGGTCCCCCCACTGCCCAGGCCTGGGAGAAGGGGACACCCCAGCTGGGGGCTCCCTGCCACGCCCTCTGGGCCCCCCGGCACCTGAGAAGTCGTAGCGCATTGGGCCCATCCAGCGGTGCCGCTCGCTGTCGCTCACCACGTCCCCATAGAAGCCGTAGCCCACCAGCGAGACCGCGTACCGCAGCAGCCGCTCGTGGTGATGGACACTGCACACATCCAGGGGCTGGCTGTCCCCTGGGGCAAAGGGGGGGCACGGGCACCTAAATACACGGAGTCCTGTCTCTCCTCCACCCCTCACCCCACTACTCTACTCCACCAACCTCCCACTCCCCTCCCAGAGCTGGGGAGAGAACCCAGGAGTCCTGGCTCCCAGACACCCACCCCCAGACCCACCAGCCCCCACTCCCCTCCCAGGGCCATCAGAGAACCCAGGAGTCCGGGCTCCCAGCCCCACCCACCCACCAGACCCCACTCCCCTCCCTGGGCCATCAGAGAACCCAGGAGTCCGGGTTCCCAGCCCCCCCGGCCCACCAGACCCCACTCCCCTCCCAGGTGCACAGATAGGAGCCAGGCATCCTGTACCGATGATGATGTGCAGGGCAGAGGTGACGGGGTCGTTGGTCCCCACCGTGGCGAAGCAGATGCAATCCGTGGAGCCTGGGTTGAGAGAATGGGGTGAGTCATCCCCTGGGGCCTGCCCCACCCCTCTTCCGCCCCCACCTCTCCCCAGTGCCCTCCCTCCGACCAGCTCCCCCCGTCCTCCCCCCCGGCTGCCCACCTCCCCCGTGTCTTCTATCTCCACCTGCCACTGCCCCTGCCCCCCTGGAGCTCCCCCCCCCCCCCCGCCTCCCCACCCCCTCTTCCGCCCCCACCTGCCCCCAGTGCCCTCCCTCCGACCAGCTCCCCCGTCCTCCCCCCCCGCTGCCCACCTCCCCCGTGTCTGCTATCTCCACCTGCCACTGCCCCTGCCCCCCTGGAGCTCCCCCCACAACCCCTCCACCCCACCCCCTCTTCCGCCCCCACCTGCCCCCAGTGCACTCCCTCAGACCAGCTCCCCCCGTCCTCCCCCCCCGCTGCCCACCTCCCCGTGTCTGCTATCTCCACCTGCCACTGCCCCTGCCCCTGGAGCTCCCCACAACCCTCCACCCCACCCCTCTTCCACCCCACCTGCCCCCAGTGCCCTCCCTCCGACCAGCTCCCCATCCTCCCCACCTCCCCGTGTCTGCTATCTCCACCTGCCACTGCCCCTGCCCCTGGAGCTCCCCACAACCCCTCCACCCCACCCCTCTTCCGCCCCACCTGCCCCCAGTGCCCTCCTCCGACCAGCTCCCTGTCCTCCCCCGCTGCCCACCTCCCCGTGTCTGCTATCTCCACCTGCCACTGCCCCTGCCCCTGGAGCTCCCCACAACCCCTCCACCCCACCCCTCTTCCGCCCCACCTGCCCCCAGTGCCCTCCTCCGACCAGCTCCCCGTCCTCCCCCGCTGCCCACCTCCCCCGTGTCTGCTATCTCCACCAGTCCCTGCTCCCCACCACTATCCCCTCTCCTCCCACGCACACCTGCAGGAATGATGCCGATGCGGAGCCGGGGGGGCAGGAGCGGGGCCGTAGGGTTGTCTTCGGGAATCCCAGCCTTCCTCTGCGTCCGGGAGATGAGTGCATGCATAAGCTCGTTAAATGTCCCATCACCTCCAACGCAAACCAGCCTGGGGGGCAGAGACCTAGGGGTTACTGGGGCTGGGGGAGGACGGGGCTGCCCAGGGGGTATGTGAGGTTGGGGGGGGTTAATGGGAGTGCCCCATCCTAGGGTTGGGTGGGGGGGCAGGATAAAGGGGTCTCTCACCCATCCAGGTCGCCCAGGTCTCGTTGCAGGATGAGCTCTCGGGCCTCGTGGGGTTGCTGGGTCTCTGTGGGGAGATGGGGGGGTGAGTGAGCAGAGAGGGTATTGGGTGGGAGTGGGAGGGAGTCAGGGGGCACTTGGACGAAGGGGTTGCAGGGTGGGAATTGCTTATGGGGCAGGGGTGGGAGGTCTCAGCAGGAGGGGGCAGCACAGCACGGTGAAGTGGGGTGGTCACTCAGGATGGGGAACCAGTGGGGGATGTCTGGTGATGGGGGATTTCAGAGGAAGGGGGCAGCATGGTGGAGTTGGTCAGGGATGGGGAGGGAGGGGCTGTCACAAAATGGGAATTTTCTGTATTATTTTTATGAACCCTATGCATGCCTCAGTTTCCCCTGTGCATGTTCGTGTTACCCGGTGGGTGGGAAAGGATTGCGTGGGCTCAGGGCAGGCCCAGAGACATTGTGGTGAATGTTGCCTCGCTGCCGGAGACTAAACAGGTCCGAGGCTGGCCACTGATCAATGTATACATCCCTGAGGACACAAGCAAATTCTTGGAGCCTGGGTCCGTGGCTGGCTGTTAGCCAGGATGGCCCCAAATGCAGCCCCCTGCTCTGGGTGTCCCTGAGCTGCTGACAGCCAGACGCCAGGACTAGACACAGGGGATGGATCACACAATAAACCCCTGGCTCTGTCCATTCCCTCTGGAGCATCTGGCACGTGCCACAGTCAGCAGACAGGACACGGAGCTAGCTGGACCATTGGTCCAACCCAGCCTGGCTATTGTTACGTTCTGTCCTCATCAGTCCCACTGCACAGCTGAGTCTCTAGCAGGCGTCTGTCCCGGCAGCCTCGCTGGGCCGAGCTGGAGCCCTGGGGCTCGGTCCAAGCAGAAGGGGAGGCCGTGTGTACCCCGAAGGAAGAGAGAGTCCTCGGGAGGGTCTGGCCCACTGAAGGGTCCTTCCCAGAGACTGTTCCCAAGCTGGGGGCATAGCACCAACCCTGTGGGTCTGTGACTGGGGGGTCACTCAGAGGGAGGGAGCAGCACAGTGCAATGGTGGGGATGTGGGGGATGTTGTGGGGGCACTCACCTATGACCTCCGTCTGGATCCCCGCCAGGGCAAAGAGCCCAGCCACCCGGTCCCGGTAAATCTCACCTGCGCGGCACCGCCCTCCCCCAGGGTTCACGAAGACCAGCAGCTTCCTGGGGCGGGTCACACCTGAGGAGGAGCAGAAAGAGCATCACCTCGGGTCACAGGTTCCTGGGTGGGGTGCGTGATGGAGTGGGGCGTTCCTGGAGCACAGGTCTTTCCCCCAACCCTGCCATAGGGATGTCCCAACCCACAGTCCCCTCCAGGGACACCCTCCACCGGAACGGCTGCTCTGGGTCCAGACCAGGATGCTGGCGCCAAGCCCCATGGAGAGGGTCACAGCTTCCCCGCCTCTGCCCATCACGGGTGGGGAGGGGTCCCCAGAACTGCTGACCCTGGGAGTAGGAAATAACCAGACTGCTGCAATCCCCAGGGACCCTCTGGCTCCACAGCCTGCTCCAGTGCCTCCTCCCCGAGGCTACTGACTAGTACCCCCCACTGCTGCCCCCCTTACTGACCGCCACCCTCCCCAGTACTGACCGGTCCCCCCCAGTATTGACCAGTCCCCCCTCCCTTACTGACCAGTCCCCTCTGCCTTTCTGACTAGTACCCCCCACTGCTGCCCTCCTCCCCAGTACTGACCAGTCCCCCCTCCCTTACTGACCGGTCCCCCCCAGTATTGACCAGTCCCCCCAGTATTGTCCCCCCACTACTGACCGCCCCCCCCCAGTACTGACCATGCAGCTGGATGCTACACTGCAGGGCATCGACCCAGCGTGGGGCCAGCCCTGAGCCGGGGGTCACAGTGAACTCCAGGGAGCCCAGGCTCCAGCGCTGACGCTTCTCCCGCTGCACGAAGAAAACTGGGAGGAACCAGAGACGGGGGGTCAGAGCCCACGGCCAGGGCTCTGACCCCCGCAGAGCAGCTGCCCTGGGGATGGGGGGGTCAGTCACTTCCATTAGTCTCTGTCCCCCGTTTCCATTGCTCCAACCTGCCTCACCCCATCCTGTCCTGCTGCCTGTACCTGCCCCCAAACCCATCTCCGCTGCCCGGCCCTGCCCCCAAACCCAACTCCGCAGCCCGGCCCTGCCCCCAAACCCATCTCCGCAGCCCGGCCCTGCCCCCAAACCCATCTCCGCAGCCCGGCCCTGTCCCCCAAACCCATCTCCGCTGCCCGGCCCTGTCCCCCAAACCCATCTCCGCAGCCCGGCCCTGCCCCCAAACCCATCTCCGCAGCCCGGCCCGGCCCCCAAACCCATCTCCGCAGCCCGGCCCTGTCCCCCAAACCCATCTCCGCAGCCCGGCCCTGCCCCCAAACCCATCTCCGCAGCCCGGCCCTGCCCCCAAACCCATCTCCGCTGCCCGGCCCTGTCCCCCAAACCCATCTCCACTGGCTGGCACCGCCACCTCATCAGTTGCTGACAGTCTCGGATGCTTCAAATACAGCCCCACAGCCTGCCCCACAGCCCCACCACCTGACTCACCTGTGAATTGGTTTCCCTCCACTGTGAGGGACGAACCAGACCCGCCCAGCTGCACCCCGACCATCTCGGTGATAGGGATGCAGAAGCTTTGGCCTGTGAGGGAACAGGAGAGGGGTTAGCGCAGGACTCCTGGGTTCTCTCCTCAGCTCTGGGAGGGGATGGGGGCTAGTGGTTAGAGCAGGGGGGTCTGGGAGCCAGGATTCCTGGGTTGTCTCCCTGGCTCTGGGTGGGGAGTAGGGTCTAGTGATTAGAGCCCAGGAGCCAGTGAACCTCCCTCCCCCAGCCCAGGGAAGTGGGGGAAGCTGTGCCAGGCATCTGTGTGCATGGAGCTGTCGCCAGACTGGGCCCTGGGGCAGCCCTGACCAGCCCAACCTGTTGTGCCACTCGCTGACCCAGCTCAGCTGCCGCGGGGCAGGAGGGGTGGTGGGACCGGATGTGCTCAGGAGCATGACGCTCTGTCATATCTCCCTGGGCACATACAAACCATTGTGTGCTGTCCCCAGATGCTGCTGCTCTGGGGCCTCAGACCTCACAGCCCCAAGGCATTCCCACCTCCGCTAGCTTGTGTTCCGTTCCCCTAGCATGCCTGACTGACTCAGCAGGACGCCTGGGTTCTCGCCCCAGCTTTGGGAGGGGAGTGGGGTCTGGTGGGTTAGAGTGGAGGCGGGGGTTTGGAAGCCAGGACTCCCGGTTTCTCCCCAGCTCTGGGAGGGGAGTGGAGTTCAGAAGGTTAGAACGGAGGGAGCTGGAAGCCAGGACTCCTGGGTTCTCCCCCTGGCTCTGGGGGGGAAGGGGAGTCTGGTGGGTTAGAGCAGCGAGTAGAAAGCTGGCTGTCAGGACTCCTGGCTTCTATATGGAGCCTCTCACTGATAGCTCAGATTCACTCCCACTTCCCTGGAAACAAGTATTGTGTGAAAATCGGGATGGGGCAGGAATAGGGTCCTTTATAGGACAAAACCCCTAATATTGGGATGGGGGAGGGACACCCTACTCAGGAAATCTTTCTGCAATCAGCATCCCATTTCCCCCCGCAACCTTCCCCCAACCACCACCACGCCCAACCGAACCTGCCACATTTCAGGCTGGTTTGGCTTTTGGGTGGGTTGTTGAGCCTCTGGAGATTTCAGGTTTTAAGCAGAAACTGCAGCTGCCACTTCACTGGGTAATAAATGCCAGCCCATCCCTGGCACTTGGGTTCCCTTGGGGAATCGCTTAATTACAGGAGTGTTTTAAAATATGCAGCTAAGCAATTAACCCCCAGTGCCCCTTGTTTGGCCTAAGGGAGAATTCGTGACACCCGGATGCACGCTCCGATACCAGCGCTGCCGTGTGAACCCCTGAGGTCAGAGCCAAACCCACAGGCATCGAAACTACAGTGCCAGAAATAGGAGACACGTTGATCCTGAGGTCAGCAGCTCCAGCCACAGGGAATGGGGCACAGGGCCTTTCCCGGCAGTGTCACAGGGCTGGCCTCTCTCTGGGCTGGGCAGGGGAGGCAGGAACTTTCCCCCCAGGGTCCCGGGCTAGGGAGAGAGAAGAGCATTGCTAGTACAACCAACACCTGGCTGGGCATTTCAATGCAGCTGAACACCAGGTCAGTCATACAGGTCCAACAGATACAGACGCGCCTAGAACAGGAGGGAACAGGCATAAGATGGGCAGCTGGACTGTGATTCTGGAGAGAACTGGGCGGGGGTGTCCCAGCAGATACCAACTGAACCTGAGTGTCTGCGGTGTTCCCATGGTTAACCATGCGATGAATATCTAGCTACACAAACTACCAGGGGAAGTGGGGGATCATGGCTTTGGATAACGACTGTCTGCCCTTCTGGAAGCTGCTACACTTTTAACGAAACACAAAGCTGCTTCAGACACAGACAAGTCATTGGCCTAGCCCAGGGTGCTCTGAGCTGGGTGAACTCTTGCGATGGACTGAGTTTGCAAGTGTTTGTGAGGTTTTAGCCCACACCATAGCTGTAAGAAATGCTTCAGGGGCCACTCCTATAACAAGGCCTAAGCTTCTGCCCCAAAACCTGCATCTTGTGGGGAGAGGGGGCTTGTTTTGCCGACGTGTGGCTGAGGGAAAGGAGAACCGGCTGGCTCAAACTGGGAACAAAGAGAGAGGGGCAGAGGCAAACAGCAAGAAAGCCTGTGAGCAGGGTGTGATGCTGGAAAAAGCCGGCCAGAGCTTTTGGGTCTGGTGGCTAACGGGGTTGGGGCTGCAAGCTAAGGAACAGCTCACTTTGTTCCTGGTCTCTCCTGTGTTTGGAGAAGCAGGACTTTATTTGCAAGGAATGAACAAACAAGACTGTACGAAAGGCAATATGACTCCGTCAGGTCCTGCGTCCAACGGGAACCTCCCCTGGGACCCAAACTGATCAGCCACTCGGGGTGAAAAGGAGTAACTGGGTACAAATGGGGCACTAGTGAGTAGGAGTGGGGGAGGTGGCACCTCTGCATACGGCATTGGTGAGCCCGAGACTGGATAGCTTGCCCAGTGCTGGTGTCCACGCTTCAAAGGGACGCTGATAAATTGGGAAGGATTCAGGAAAGAGTGACAAGGATCGTCCGAGGGCTGGAAAACCTGTTTTCAGTGAGAAGCTGATTTATTGAAGGGCAGGTCTCCCCTGAAAGCGCAGCATCAGGAGAAAGTGTAGTTAATCCACTCCCCGAGACACGCTCTGGTGACACAGCACTGCCTGCAGGGGGTGAGGTGGGTGTCACAACATCGCTTGGGGGGCAGGCTTGTCGCACCCCTGAGTGACGCAGTTCTATCCATCTAGGTCTGTGGCGCCGACCAGGTCTCAGGCACTTTTCTTCCCCACCCCCTCCACCCCCAGTGTCTGAGCACCGCACGCTCTGTAATGTCTCAGCACCCCAGGTATGGCTGTGCCCCTCGACAAACTCAGTAACAGTCAGCCAAGCTCAGACACCCGCAGGGCTGGCCCATCCTCCTAATCTCACTGAAGGCTCCGTTTAAACCAGGCCTTAGCCAAGAGACTAAGCAATGACATGATCACCATCTGCAAGTACCTAACGTGGCCCAAAGCTTCTGACAGCAGCTGGCTCTTTGCTGACGGGCTGGGCTGTGGGGGCTGGAAGAACAGGAATGGGATATGGGGCCTGGTCCCTCGGGGTCTCTGGCTAACCCAGCCCCAGGACGGGCAGGGCTGTGGGGGCTGGAAGAACAGGAATGGGACATGTGGCCTGGTCCTCGGGTCTAACCCAGCCCCAGGACGGGCAGGGCTGTGGGGCTGGAAGAACAGGAATGGGATGTGGCCTGGTCCTCAGGGTCTCTGGCTAACCCAGCCCCAGGACGGGCTGGGCTGTGGGGGCTGGAAGAACAGGAATGGGATGTGGGGCCTGGTCCCTCGGGGTCTCTGGCTAACCCAGCCCCAGGACGGGCAGGGCTGTGGGGGCTGGAAGAACAGGAATGGGATGTGGGGCCTGGTCCCTCAGGGTCTCTGGCTAACCCAGCCCCAGGACGGGCAGGGCTGTGGGGGCTGGAAGAACAGGAATGGGATATGGGGCCTGGTCCCTCGGGGTCTCTGGCTAACCCAGCCCCAGGACGGGCAGGGCTGTGGGGGCTGGAAGAACAGGAATGGGATATGGGGCCTGGTCCCTCGGGGTCTCTGGCTAACCCAGCCCCAGGACGGGCAGGGCTGTGGGGGCTGGAAGAACAGGAATGGGATATGTGGCCTGGTCCCTCGGGGTCTCTGGCTAACCCAGCCCCAGGACGGGCAGGGCTGTGGGGGCTGGAAGAACAGGAATGGGATGTGGGGCCTGGTCCCTCGGGGTCTCTGGCTAACCCAGCCCCAGGACGGGCAGGGCTGTGGGGGCTGGAAGAACAGGAATGGGATATGGGGCCTGGTCCCTCAGGGTCTCTGGCTAACCCAGCCCCAGGACGGGCAGGGCTGTGGGGGCTGGAAGAACAGGAATGGGATATGGGGCCTGGTCCCTCAGGGTCTCTGGCTAACCCAGCCCCAGGACGGGCTGGGCTGTGGGGGCTGGAAGAACAGGAATGGGATGTGGGGCCTGGTCCCTCGGGGTCTCTGGCTAACCCAGCCCCAGGACGGGCAGGGCTGTGGGGGCTGGAAGAACAGGAATGGGATATGTGGCCTGGTCCCTTGGGGTCTCTGGCTAACCCAGCCCCAGGACAGGCAGGGCTGTGGGGGCTGGAAGAACAGGAATGGCCTGGTCCTCGGGTCTAACCCAGCCCCAGGACGGGCAGGGCTGTGGGGGCTGGAAGAACAGGAATGGGATATGGGGCCTGGTCCCTCGGAGTCTCTGGCTAACCCAGCCCCAGGACGGGCTGGGCTGTGGGGGCTGGAAGAACAGGAATGGGATATGTGGCCTGGTCCCTCGGGGTCTCTGGCTAACCCAGCCCCAGGACGGGCTGGGCTGTGGGACATGGGCGAGGCTGGTCCGTCTGGATGAGGGGATACGGGGCCTTTCCCCCCAGGGTCGGGACTCTCCGAGTTAGGTGTCTGGCCTGGTTTACACAATAACTAGGTCTCCCCTTCCCAAGGCCATGCCCTGCTCGCTGGCATGGGGCTGGTTCAGTCTCTCCTGCTGAAACAAACAAACGTTCCTTGGTGCACACCCGGCCTGTGACTTGCAAGATGGCTTGGTGGGGTTGGCTTGTCCCCAGGAGATCAGACCAGCTGGGTCTAGTCCCTGTGTCTAAAGACTTTAACTGCAGTTCACGCCATGGATCAGCTTCACCCAGAGACTGAAAACACCCTGACCTAGCATCCCTCATAGGCAGGGGGAGAGTGGGACCCCAGCTAGTCTCACGGCCCCCTCCTCAGAGGACTGTTTTATCCTCAGGCCCAGCTTTGGCAGGGGAGCCACACCCCCAACCTCCTTTACAGCCTGGATGGGAGTGCGGCTCTGCCAGTCCTTGCACTGAGGGGGGCAGAAGTTTGACCCTCGTTCTCCTGCACCTCAGGGGAGTGCTCTGACCACTAGACTGCTGGGCAGCTCCGGTGCCTAGCTCCGTTCCCTGGCTGAGGAGCCCGTGGGCCTATCTCCAGGCTGTGGAGAGGCTGCAGGCTGCTTATGAGGCTAGATGGCTGCTTAGGAGACAGTGCTGAGCATGACGAGGCCAGCGTCTCGGTGCCCCTGCCGTGGAGGGCCGAAGGGCCTGCACTGTGGAGTTTATTTACTGCTCATCATGGCTGATAGAATTGGTATCCCAATTCCCTGCAGAGGCAGCGATACAGCCAAAGCCCCTGGTGCTTTTGTGCCCCCGGCATGAAGGCACAAGCCCCATCCACCCTGCTGCATCTACACATTGTTATGATGTGTATTGTGGTGTCTCTGTCATGGACCACAGCCACATTGTGCTAGGCGCTGCACAGAACAAAGAGATGTAATCTGAATTAACTCTCAGGTGCAGACAAGCCTGTAGATTAAGATAGGGTGTGAATTTAAAGCACAACAGCTATTCCTGATTAACTCGGTGTGTGGATGCTGCCATTCCAGAACAGAAGTGCCTAGTTTCTGTTTCCTCTTACTCCACCTTCAAACAGAAGTAAGACATTGTAGTGTCCTGTACAGGCAGCAACTGCACTTTAAATTTGCACCCTAGCTATGTTGTAGGATTGTGGAAGGGACCTCAAGAGGTCATCTAGCCCAGCCCCCCATGCTGAGGCAGGACCAGGGAAACCCAGACCAACCCTGACAGGGGCTTGTCCAGCCTGTGCTGAAACCTCCCATGATGGGCATTCCTTGACCTCCATGGGAAGCTGATTCCAGAGCTGAATGACCCTGACAGCTAGAAAGTGTTTTCCTAAAATTTAACCTACATCTTCCTTCTTGCAGGTTAAGCCCGTCACTTCTTTTCCCTGCGTCCATTGACGGTAAGAAACATCTTACTAACTGCCCTAGTCTTACCTTCCCTTAATTCGGATTAACCTTCAACTGTAGACAAACCTTTTAGAAGTAGCTTGTTGCTGGCTAGTTTAGGCCATGTCTACACTAGCACTTATGTCACTCAGGGGATGTGAAAAAAACATCCCTATAAACAACATAAATTGCACCAATAGAAGCACCGGTGTGGACAATGTTATGTGGGCAGGAGACACTCTCCTGACGACAGCCGCTCGTTGGGGGTGGTTTAATTAGGCTGACAGGAGAGCTCTCTCCCGCCAGCACAGAGCAGCTACACAGGAGACGTTAGAGCAGTGCTGCCGTGCAGTATAGATGTGCCACTGTAAGACATGCAGACATGGCCTTTGTGGAGAAGGGGGCAGTGGTTTGGAGACACTGGTGCAGCTGGTTCAATTCTCATTGCTCTGCCCTGGCCGCCCCAGCTGTCTGTGTCTCCGCTGCCCTGCTAGGCAATGGAGCTGGTGTATTTCCCTCACAGAGGTGGAGGAGGATGACAAACACTTCGAGAGATACTGAGGCCGCTACATTAGTTTGTTCTGTGGGAGTGGATTTGTCTGCGCGTGGAATTAATCGGGAATGATGATTCCAGAACAACTTGTCCTGATTAATCTCGCATGTAGACAACTAACCTGGAGAATGAGGGACCACCGCTGGAGACAGACAGACAGGAGCACAAGCCAGTCATCCCTAACCCACAGTGTCCAACCCCGGCCTGACCTCCTACAAGTGCAGGGAGGGTTCCTGCTATGTAAACAGGCTGCCCTGGTTAATGGTTAATTACAGGAGGAAATCACACCCATGGAGGAGTGGGCCATTTATCTGCACTAAAACACAGGGCAAATATTATTGAATAACTTGGGGTGGGAGGAAGTGGACCTGGCCTTTCCCTGGGGGCCTGTGGCCCCACTGATTAGACCCCAGAAGTGCCCAGTAGTCGTTGTCCCCCCCCACACACACACACAGTCTGGGCCGCACATCTGGCCTAAACACCTGAGCGTGTTGGGGCAGAGCCAGCCAGGTACAGAACACACATAAACAAAGGGCTCTGCAGGGCCCCCTCTGCCTAGCTGTACAGGGGAGCATTGCCCTGGGAGAAGAGGCCCTGATGTCCCAACCCAGACTCCCACATGAATGGGGGGGCAGCAATGGCCCTGTGTGATGGAAGGGGCATGAAGTGGGGCACAGACGAGCCCCCCACAGCTCTCCTGTTCTCTGACCGTGGCACACAGCAGCTAAGCCCCTGAGGACTGAAATGCTCAATTTGGGGAGATTTGGGGGATGTTCTGTGGCCGGGGTCACATTAGATAATAAATCACAATTGGCTCATTAGGGGCCCTCGCCATAGGCCACGCCCCCCACAGTGCCAGGTACTAGACACAGAATAATCTGTCCAAGGCCTCGCCACCCTCTGCCCTCGGACGGGCTCCTCTGCCTTCTGGCACGGCCGAGCCCCCCTCTTGGCAAAGGGCTCCGGATTAGGGTGAGAGACACTCAGAAAACTCTTCCCCCTCCCCCCGTTCCTGTGGGATCTCCCTTGGTTCACCACTGGATCATCCCCATCCCAGGGCCCGTGGCAGGGTGGGGTGGTGGGCAGTTCCCTAGGACAATTCTCTCCTGGTGAGGCACCTGCCCCCGGGGAATTTAAGGACCCCGGCTCAGCGTCCCCTTGGCCTAGCCTCCCTCAGTGCAGGGAACCCAGAAGTCCTGAGTCCCCCCTCCCCCATTCCTCCCAGACTTGAGACTAGAACCCAGGAGTCCTAGACACCTCCCCTCCCTCCTGGAGCTGCGGAAGGGACCCATCTCTCTCCACTCCCACACCGCCCAGGTCCCCGGACTCACCAGCGGCGCCAGGCCGACTCAGGGGCTCCGGGGTCCCCAGCAGGAACTCACCCCCCGGGGGCAGCGAGACGCGGAACCGGCCACCAGGGGTGCGCAGCAGGGAGCGGTGGAAGGGGTCTCCCATGGCAGGGAGGGATCGGGGAGGGGGGTCGGGGTAGTTGCGGGTCAATTCGGTTCTAGGAGGGTTCAGGGCTGCAGCTGTCAGACTGGATCGGGTCCGGGTCCGGGTCCGGGTCCACAGGAACTAGAGGGTCTGGTGGAGGCGCTGCAGCTGGATCCCGGCTCCGGGTGTTTTAACCTGCGGGAGGTGCGGGCTGCTCCCGGGGCGGCGAAACCGGAGAGGCCCGCCCCCGGCCACCCTTGGGACGGGAGCCTCCGCCCCCGCAGCATCCCCTAGGAGCATCCAGACTCCAGCCCCTCCCCACACACACCTCTAGGACCCCGCACGCCACATCATTCCCCAGGATCCTCCAGCCTCCAGCCCCGTACCCCCAGGAACCTCCACACCCCGCCCCCACATTCCTGTGAGCCTCCAGTCCCCCCCAATGCACACACACTCCCAGACGGCTGGGGCAATACGTGGGGTGGGGGCATTACCCATGTACAGCTCATTCATAGGCTGTTCTGCAGCCTGCACTCAGCTAAACAGCCCCAGCGCCTCACCCCAGAGGTGGCTACATCTCCAAGCCAAGTGTCAAGAGGACCTTATGTAGGTGTCTCCTCATGCCCCACCTGGAGGGATCGTGTCTCAGCACCAGGCGAGGGGGCCACCCATCTAAACAACCCCTGGGCCTTACCTGGAGGGGCCACATCTCAGCACCCGGCAGGGGGTCCCCCTGGGCTCCATGCCAGTGGGGCTGTGTCTCATGGGATCCCTGTATAAGCAGCCCCCCTGCCCCATCCCAGAGATGGCTGCGTCTCCGTGCTGAGCGAGACCTCTCTGCTCTCCCCTGTTCCCTATGGACACAGCCCTGTAGGTCCCTCAGGCATCCCAGGCCTGGGAGCAGCTGAGCCCTTTGTTAACAAGGATAAAAGGAGGCCTGGAGTTAAATGAGCAGGGGAAGGGGCTGGATTTCAGGGCTGATCCATAATGCCTGGGCTGATAAGGTGCCCATAAACCTGGCAGCCCCAGAAGCTGAGTTAAAGAGCTGGGTCCCCAGGGGGAGCTGCCAGACCAGGTTACAGACCCTGTGGGGCTGGGCTCCGGGGGGTGGGGGTTCAGCAGCCAGGAGGGACAGATTCTGAGATCCAGGGGCCCATTAGCCCTCAGTCCGATCTGAGACTCATCCACTTACCCTTGCACTGAGACCAATCCTTTGTATTTGGATAAAGCAGCTTCCAGAAAGGTATCTGGGGCTGGGATGGAGACATGGAGTCCTGGTGACACCATCACCACTGGGAGTTAGATCGAAGGGGTGTGTATGGGAAGAGATAGCTGGGGACATATGTCATTGAATAGGCCAGTGGTTCTCCAACATTTGTAGTGGTGACCCCTTTCACACAGCAAGCCTCTTAGTGCAACCCCCCCCCCGCCCTTATAAATAAAAAATAAATTTAATATATTTAACACCATTATAAATGCTGGAGGCAAAGCAGGGTTTGGGGTGGAGGCTGACAGCTCACAACCCTCCATGTAATAACCTTGCAACCCTCTCAGGGGTCCGAACTCCCAGTTTGAGAACCCCTGGAATAGGTGCTATCTATCCCCATCCACCCCCTCTATCTATCTATCTATCTATCGCCATACACCCCCCCTCTATCTATCTAGCTATCTATCTCCCCCCTCCCCCGACTCTCCATGGCAGTGTGTTTGTGTTACTCTGCTCTGGGATTCCTTGTTGTTTTTATCTTCCTAGCCTTGGTCAGACAAACACACATGGGTTTATTCTTTTTATCTCATTTCCTTATGCCTCCAGCACTCAGGTGTGTGGGTGGGCATGTGTGTATGGGGAGGGGGGGTAGGTGTGTTCCCCCCGCCTCTCTCTTTTGCAATCCCTCACTGCCCCTGGTCTCTTACAACACACAGAAAAGCACCATCTTGCACATTGATTTCCCATCGCCGCCTCCAGGTATGCCAGCAGCTCCGGCCATGGGACAGGCCCACCTGGTTCTGCAACCTGCCGGGCCAGTGTCCATGGGGCAGCATGCTGTGCTGGGGGCAGTGCATCATAGCTGTCCAACCATGCATGTGCAGGTGTGAGCACATGGGTCATGGTCTCTCACCCCTTCCCCTCTGCCCCATTCAGATGCAGGCTACCCTAATTCAAGATGGCTGGCACTGAGGATCAGATCTACAAAAGGACATAGGCCACTGTGTCATGGGTTCCCAGGCTCTGGTCAATGCCCCATCTGTAACCCCGCCCTTGAGAGTGACCCTTTAGTGCGCCAGACCCCACAGAACCCCCCAGGGGCTGGCATGTGGCCTCCACGACTCTGGCCTCATGGTGAGAGGCAGCAATCTCTGTCTCTCTCCATGGCTCTGGCAGCGAATCCGGCCAAGCCAGACTCCTGTGGAAGGCTTGTTCCATGGCCCTTCCAGGCGCAAGGCTGGTCCTATTTGCGGTGGCACCAGGTAACAAGTTCTCTGTCCCCTGGCCTATGGCGTCTGAAAGTGCTTAGGGCAGCCTGGTGAAATGAAGGTTACAACATAGCCACGTCTCCCTTGAGCAACGCTGCTGGAGGAACCATATTTGCTTCTTCCAGGCCTGGTTTTTCACACTCCTGAGTGACGTAGTTACACCAACTTACTTTCCTAGTATAGAGCAGGCCTGAAACCCAGGTGGGAGAGCCCTGTGTCTCTCTCTGACTGCTGTTATTCCAGCCAGCCCACTTCCCTTTCTCCTCTTCTCTTTCTCCCATTGAGGTTTCTGCCTGCCCTGCCCAGTTTCCAGGTTTTGTTTGCTTGTTCAGTCATTGGGAGTGACTTATGGGCTTTCCAGCTCCTCTGTTGATCTAAGTCAGTTTGACCCAGTTCAGTCACCCATTCATCCACCCTAGTCCTGGTCCACACTAGAAAATTAAGTTGTTAACTCCATCGCTCAGGGATGTGAAAAAGCCACCCTCCTGAGCGGTGTGGTTAAGCCACCTAACCCCTGGTGTAGACAATGCTAGGTTGCTGGAAGATCTAATTATGGCCTCTCAGGGAGGTGGATTAATTACAGTGGCAGGAGAACCTCTCCTGTTGGTGTAGGTAGCATCAACACAGGAGTGCTGTAGTGGAGTTGTAAGTGTAGACGAGCCCCTAGACACATCTCATGTTGCCCATGCTGCTCCAAGAGCAGCATTAACACTTCCCCGTCCCTCCATTGGATGGCGATACAAAGGAGAGAAGGAAACCGAGGCACACATTGTCTTTGTAAAGCTCTCAGCAGACAATCTCTCTGCATCACAGTGTTCAGTGCACTTGGCAGGGCCACAGGCTCAGGAGATCCTGGTTTTCGGTATCACGGAGGTGGCAGGCAGCGGCTACGCGTCTGCCCCTGTGCTCAGTGGCCCAGTGAGTGTGTTTTACATAAAGTGATGCAGATTTAACAGGAGAGGTGGAGAGGATCGTGGGGCTGGAGCACCCCCATCGTCCACAGGCTTCCCTCTAAACTCAGGGAGATCCTTTCTCCCCATGGGGCAGGGGTGGAATTTGAACCTGTTTCGCCTGTGTCCCAGGCATGTGCTCTAACCACTAGGCTACTGGTCAAAGGGGTGAAGCCTCTCTCTCTTTGTGCCTTTTTCCCATATCTAAGATGGCTGCCAGCTTTCCCCCTATGGAAGATGAAGCCTCACTGTGCCCTAAACAAAGATGGCTCCCACAATGGTCCTAGCCAAGATGGTTTTCAACGTGGTAGCCATGTTAGTCTGTATAAGCAAAAACAATGAGGAGTCCTTGTGGCACCTTAGAGACTAACACCTTTATTTGGGCAGAAGCTTTCGTGGGCTAGAACCCACTTCATCAGATGCATGCAGTGGAAAATACAGGAGCAGGTATCAATACATGAAAAGATGGGAGTTGCTTTACCAAGTGAGAGGTCAGTTCAATTAACAGGGGGATACCAAGGGAGGGAAAAAATCACTTTTGTAGTGGTAACGAGCATTGACAAGAAGGTGTGAGTAACCGTAGGGGGAAATTAGGTTTAGGCTTTGTAATGGCCCAACCACTCCCAGTCTTTATTCAGGCCGAAGCTGATGGTGTCCAGTTTGCAAATTAATTCCAGTTCTGCGCTTTCACCTTGGAGTCTGGTTTTGAAGTTTTCCTGTGGAAGAATGGCCACTTTTAGGTCTGTTATTGAGGGACCAGGGAGACTGAAGTCTCCTCCTGGGTTTTGAATATTATAACTCCTGATGTCAGATTCGAGTCCATTTATTCTTTTGCGTAGAGCCTGCCCTGTTTGGCCAATGTTGCCCTTATGTTGCCCCTTTCAAACATGGCCGCCACGGAGACCATGGCCCCGCTGATTGGTGCGAGAACGAGCCAATAACCCTCCAGTCTCAGCCCTCGCGCAGAGCCACTCTCCTGCTATGGGATTAGAGGAAGGGCGTTGAGCAGTGATTGATGGCCCCTCCGCAAATAGCGATGGGACTCCTGGGGTCTCGGACCAATAGGGAGTGGAGAGGGGCGGGGCGGTGCTTCCGGGTTGGGGAGTGAATGGGGCTGGAGCCGGGGCCTGAGAGCAGGTAGGGGAGCGAACCCTTTCCGGACGCCTGGGTCCGCTCCGTGTCCGGGGGAGGCGGGGGCAGCCCGGACGCCTGGGTCCGCTCCGTGTCCGGGGGAGGCGGGGGCAGCCCGGACGCCTGGGTCCGCTCCGTGTCCGGGGGAGGCGGGGGCAGCCCGGACGCCTGGGTTCTATTTTTGGCTGCGGGGCTGTACTGACTCGGGTGATTTGCGAGGTGCCCGATGTCCCCTTGTAGGGCGGAGCCCCGCACCCGGCCCTGCCATGGAGACCCTGATCCCCGTTATCAACAAACTGCAGGAGATTTTCAACACGGTGGGGGCCGAGGTGATCCAGCTGCCCCAGATCGTGGTGATTGGGGCCCAGGTGAGACCCCCCCCATCCCACCCTTCCCTCCCTGGGGGGATCCGGCTGCCCCATTGGGGTCCAGGTGAGACCCCTGACCTCCCCCCTCCCAGTCCCACCCCTCCCTCCCTGGGGGGATCCGGCTGCCCCAGATCGTGGTGATTGGGGCCCAGGTGAGACCCCCCCCATCCCACCCTTCCCTCCCTGGGGGGATCCGGCTGCCCCAGATCGTGGTGATTGGGGCCCATGTGAGACACCCCCCATCCCACCCTTCCCTCCCTGGGGGGATCCGGCTGCCCCATTGGGGTCCAGGTGAGACCCCTGACCTCCCCCCTCCCAGTCCCACCCCTCCCTCCCTGGGGGGATCCAGCTGCCCCAGATCGTGGTGATTGGGGCCCAGGTGAGACACCCTCCCATCCCACCCTTCCTCCTGGGAGATCCAGCTGCCCCATTGGGGTCCAGGTGAGACCCTGATCTCCCCTCCCAGTCCCACCCTCCTCCCTGGGATCCGGCTGCCCCAGATCGTGGTGATTGGGGCCCACATGAGACACCCCATCCCACCCTTCCTCCCTGGGGATCCGGCTGCCCCAGATCGTGGTGATTGGGGCCCACGTGAGACCCCATCCCACCCTTCCTCCTGGGGGATCCGGCTGCCCAGATTGTGGTGATTGGGGCCCACGTGAGACCCCCATCCCACTCTTCCTCCCTGGGAGATCCAGCTGCCCCATTGGGGTCCAGGTGAGACCCTGACCTCCCCTCCCAGTCCCACCCTCCTCCCTGGGGGGATCCGGCTGCCCCAGATAGTGGTGATTGGGGCCCACGTGAGACCCCCCCCCAACCCACCCTTCCTCCTGGGGAGATCCAGCTGCCCCATTGGGGTCCAGGTGAGACCCCTGATCTCCCCTCCCAGTCCCACCCTCCTCCCTGGGGATCCGGCTGCCCCAGATCGTGGTGATTGGGGCCCATGTGAGACACCCCCCATCCCACCCTTCCCTCCCTGGGGGGATCCGGCTGCCCCAGATCGTGGTGATTGGGGCCCACGTGAGACCCCATCCCACCCTTCCCTCCCTGGGGGGATCCGGCTGCCCCAGATTGTGGTGATTGGGGCCCACGTGAGACCCCCCCCCATCCCACTCTTCCCTCCCTGGGGAGATCCAGCTGCCCCATTGGGGTCCAGGTGAGACCCCTGACCTCCCCCCTCCCAGTCCCACCCCTCCCTCCCTGGGGGGATCCGGCTGCCCCAGATCGTGGTGATTGGGGCCCAGCCAGCTGAGACCCCCCCCCATCCCACCCTTCCCTCCCTGGTCCTGCCCCAGGTCATGGTGATTGGGGCCCAGGTGAGACTCCAATCCTTCCCTTCCTGGGGGGATCCAGCTGCCCCACTGGGGTCCAGGTGAGACCCTGCCAACACCCTCTAATCTCTGAAGCCCCAGGCTCCTCTTCTCCCTCTCCCCACCCCATCTGGCTGCCCCTCACCCTCCTGTCCTCTCCAGCCTTAACCCCATCTCTCCCCTCCTCACAGAGCAGCGGGAAGAGCTCGGTTCTGGAGAGCATTGTGGGTCGCGACTTCCTGCCCCGGGGCTCAGGCGTTGTCACCCGGCGGCCCCTGGTCCTGCAGCTGGTGAATGTGCCATTTCTGGAGGAGCGGCAACATGCAGCCAGTGGGGAGACAAGTAAGGGGGTGCTGGGAGCCAAGGTGGGCTCTCCCTGGGCTAAGGAGACAGGAGGCAGAAGGTTGTGGGAGGCCAGGAGTCCTTGGTTGTAACCCAGCTCTGGGAGGGCAGTGAGGTATAGTGGTTAGAGTGGGGGGTGGGGGTGGAAGCCAGGACTCATGGATTCTCTCCCTTGCTCTGCAGTACCATTCACAGGGTGGCCCCTCCACGCTCTGGGAGGTTGAGGATAGAGGCCCCAAGGGCTGAGGTGGTGAGACCACAAGATGTCTGGCTCACTGTGACTCCCTCTCTCCCTGCTGCTGGGGAGCCCGTGTCTGTGGGTTGAAGCCAGTGGTTCCTATGGGGAGCCAGGGTCCGAAACAGAGCTGCTTGGAGTGGGGCTGCGCAAGCCCCTGAAGCCCTGTCCACACCCTGGGGGGCTGAGAGTGACCCCAGATTGGCTCTCCCTGCAGGTACCCAGGCCGAGGAGTGGGCGACCTTCCTGCATTGCAAGCACAAGGTAGGGGCCCTGCTCGGGATCTGGGGGTGGCCCCCTCAACCCCTGTCTGGGTCTTGGGGGGGAAATGATGGTAATCAGAGGGGTGGGGGATGCCCCTCCCTGACCTGTCTGTCAAGGGGTAATGGGGGTGATAGTCCCAGCACCCATCCCTGTCCTTTGCTGGAGGTGGGGGGCAGCCTCCCTTGCCCATCCTGGCTGTGGGTCATTGCATGTCCTCCCTCCACGTACTGTCAGCTTCGGGACAGAGGGAAGTGCCACCAGGGGCCATGGAGCTAGCCCTGCCTCTCTGTCCCCTCTCAGACCTTCACCAACTTCAATGAGATCCAGCAGGAGATCGAGACTGAGACCGAGAGGATGACAGGAACCAACAAGGTAATGAACACCTGTGACAAAACCTCCCCAATGTTTGTGTTTGAAACCAGGAGTCCTGATCCCAGCCTCCCACTACTGTAACCCACCAGATCCCACTCTCCCTCCCAGAGCCGGGGAGAGAACCCAGGAGTCCTGGCGCCCAGCCCCCTCTGCTGTAACTCTGCTGGTTATTGCCCTGCAGGGGATCAGCCCGGAGCCCCTGTATCTGAAGATCTACTCCCCACATGTCCTGAACCTGACATTGGTTGACCTACCGGGGATCACCAAGGTGAGAGGCGGGTGCCCCATGGTGTTGGGGGATGGGGTGGGGAGGGGTAATGCCCCACTGTGGGTGTCTATCAAAGCTGCCACTAGGGGGATATTTCTAAAATCCGGCTTATTCCTGTTCTCACTGGGAGACCTTCCCAACTATGGACCCTCAGCCAGTCGGTGTCTGTACCAGGAGTCCTGGCTCCCAGCCCCTCCTGCTCTAACCACCAGCCCCTGCTCTCATCCCAGAGCCGGGGAGAGAACCCAGCAGTCCGGGCTCGCCTGTATCTTGTCTGGCAGGAGCCCGCACTCACTCTTCTCTCCCCTCTCCAGGTGCCTGTGGGGGACCAGCCCCCCGACATTGAGGGGCAGGTGCGGGAGATGATCCTGTCCTACGTCTCCAATCCGAACTGCCTGATCCTGGCTGTGACAGCTGCCAACACCGACATGGCCACCTCTGAGGCGCTCAAGCTGGCCCGGGATGTTGACCCTGATGGTACTGATGTGTGGGGCTCCCCCAGGGGACTCAGGGCATGGGTGGGGCTGAGAGCTGGTGGGCTGTGAGCCCTGCATGGGGGGAGTGGAGGCAGGTGGTGAGGGGGATGCAGTGGATTTACTGGGTGTTTGGTGGTGCAGCCTTCACAGACTCTCTTTAGGGAGTGCCCCCCCCCCTTTTAATGTGCGAGGCTCTGGCTTTGTTCCCCCATAAGTCCCTTGGGCTCCAGCCCCCCCTGTTCCTCTCTGTGGCCGTCCACCGCTCTAGGGGAGTTTGGGTCCCTAGCAGAGACTTCACCCCTGACCGGAGTGCTGCAGGCAGCAGGGACCGGGAGGGATACGGGGCAGCCATAGCAAAACCCGCTGATCTTTGTTGGTCCCCTGCAGTCCGGGATCAGAGGGTCCAGGCTAGAGAAGAAAAGCCAGGCTTAGGTCAGTGTCTGTGTCGGCTGAATCCCCTGCCCTGCTGCTCCAAAACCTCCTGGGGGTCTGCCTCCTGCCCTAGCTGCACTATGCGGGCTCCAGCGGCCGTGCTGGCCCAGACATGGGTACCTGATTGAGGGGCTTTCCTGGTGCTGTAGGAATGCCACCTAGTGCCAGACACACTGGTCTACCAGCACAGCAGCGTCTGTGCTGGGGGTTAGGTCGCCCTGGGGGGTTTCACACCCTGACCCACGTCACTAGGTTGGTAAGTGTAGCTTGGGCCTAGGTCTCCGTCTCTGAGCCTGGGCCTGCCTGATCATCCCTACCCACTCCCCTCCTGCAGGACGCCGCACGCTGGCCGTGGTCACCAAGCTGGACCTGATGGACGCTGGGACAGACGCCACGGACGTTCTGATGGGCCGGGTCATCCCTGTCAAACTGGGCATCATTGGGGTGGTGAACAGGTGGGCAGGAGGGTGGTGGAGTCCGGGGGGTGCTGCGTAGAGCCGGTGGAGGGGCTGTGGAGATGTAGGGCATGGGGGTCTGCTGAGAGGTGGGAGGGGCAGGACTTGGCTGGAGTTTGGAGGTATGTGCATGGAGTTGGGGGGTGGAGGGCTGTGGAGAAAGTCTTTGGTGGTGGGATGGGGGGCTGTGCTGGAGTTTGGGGGATTGGAGGGGCTGCAGGGGGCAGCAAACCCAACGTTCCCCACCAGCCTGGAATGGAGGGGGAGTGGGGACAGACAATGACTCTGGCCCGCCCCTCCTAGGAGCCAGCATGATATCAACACTGGGAAGAGCATCACTGAGTCACTGCAGGACGAGCAGGGCTTCCTGCAGAAGCGATACCCATCGCTGGCCAACCGCAACGGCACCCGGCACCTGGCCAAGACCCTCAACCGGTGGGTACCAGCTAGGGAGGAGTGGTGCCAGCTAGGATCTGTGCAGCTGGGGCTCTGCTCTCCCTGGCGAGGGGCACTGGGGCCAGAGGACTAGGGCTGGGGAGGGTGCAGTTAAGGGATCTGTTGCAGAGAAGGAAAAGAACGGAGGGGGGGGGTGTGCTGCCCCAGCAGACGGAATAGAAGTGAGCCCATTTACAACTGAACAGAAAGGGGTGGGTGGGTGAGTGTCATACCTGACATTCTCCAGCAGAACTCAGTGCCACTAGAGAGTGGCCAGGAGCATGGGGGGTAGCACATGGTGGCAGGAGACCCTGGAGTCACCCCAGCGGAGGAGTTGAGCCCTGGCTGTCAGTGCTGGGTGCCAGAATGATTCCCTGGAAATTCAGGAGCCGGGAGGCTGGGTTAGACGGGCTCATTCCTGTGCCCTGCCCCAGGCTGCTGATGCACCACATCCGGGATTGCCTGCCGGAGCTGAAAACCCGGGTGAATGTGCTGACGGCCCAGTACCAGTCAGTGCTGCAGAGCTATGGGCAGCCCATCGAGGACAAGAATGCCACACTGCTGCAGATCATCACCAAGTTCGCCACCGAGTACTGCCACACCATCGAGGGCACGGCCCGGAACATTGAGACCTCAGAGCTGTGAGTGCTGGGGGGGAGGCGGACCTGCCCCCATGGCAGGAACTGCAGTGCAGATACCTGGGAGCTGAGAGGTCAGGGGGCATGAGGGTGGGCGGTGCTGAGAGGCAGGGGTGTGTGGCCATTTGGGGGGGGGGGAGCCTGTGCTTTGGTTACTGTTTCTGTGTTCCCTCTGAACCCTTCTGTGTCTCTTCCCCCCACACACACACCGCGCCATCCCCCCAGCTGCGGTGGTGCCCGCATGTGCTACATCTTCCACGAGACGTTCGGACGGACGTTGGAGTCCATCGACCCGCTGGCTGGGCTCACGATGCTGGACATCCTGACTGCCATTCGCAATGCCACGGTATGGTACCCCCCCCCTCCCCCTCAGGCAATGCCCCCCTCCACCGGCCCCTGTTCTATTAATTTAGGTGGAATAAATGGGCCACAGATGTTCCCATGGCCCAGTCACTGTCCCACATTAACCAGTGCGACACGAGCTGCGAGGTTTGGTACCTAGAGACCTCGGCCTGCCCAGCACCATGGCAAATGATACAGAGGAGACTGCAAAGCCATGGGCGGTGTGTGAACAGCTGGCTTCGGAAGGCTAGCCCCTACCACCCTGCCCCTTCTGTCCCCTTTTCTTTGCTGGAGCCCGAGCACCCCTGCCTCTGTGGCTGCCAGCCCCCCACGGTGCCCCTTGCCCTGCATGGTATGGTAACACCGCCTGACTCGTGTTGGGGATGGTACCGAGCCATGACGGGGGGTAACAGACCATAGTGGACTGTGGGGTGAGTGTGTGTATGTGCCCCCCCCTCCCAGTCCCCTGGAGTGGGACGAGCCCACCCCACGACACCCTCAGTCCCATCTTGCTGCCTGGGACTGACTAGCCCCCTCCTGGCTCTCTGTGCCCCACGGGAGTGGAGAATGGGATGAGGCTGGGTGGTGACGGGGGGGTGGAGGTGTCTCTCTATCCCCACTGGAGAAGCCACTGCTCTGATGGGGGGTCCCTGCCTCCCCTTCAGGGCCCCCGTCCCGCCCTCTTCGTGCCCGAGGTCTCCTTTGAGCTGCTGGTGAAACGTCAGATCAAGCGTCTGGAGGACCCGAGCCTGCGCTGTGTGGAACTGGTGCATGAGGAGCTGCAGCGCATCATTCAGCACTGCTCCACCTACAACACACAGGTTACTACCCCCCCCCCAATCATCCATCCCTGCTCCACGTACAACCTGTGGGTACCTGGGACCCCTTCCCCCCCCCCCCAGCCCTCTGGAAGGTGCCCCCCAGGGGGGTGTCTGACCTTAGGCCAGTGCCTGTGGTTTTCCTCAAGGGGCTAGCAGAGCCCCTCCTGCTTTCCCTGCTGCACAGCGCATTCATCTCAGATAAAAGCATTACAGTGAGAACACAGATCCTTGATACCAAAGACCCTTCTCTATCTCCTGGGCCTCTCAGGCCTGCTCTGACCCAGTCTGTGCAATCCCCCTGGTGTGTGTGTGATGGTTTGGGGGGGTGGGTCCACCCGGACCCGTGAGGAGTTCTGTGACCCCCCTGCCCTGTAACCTGGGTGCTGCGCAGCTGGGGTTGGATTCCCTGACCCCAATGGGCTCTGATAGTAAAATAACACAGCATGCAATCAGGTGGTGTAACTACTGGGGGGGGGGCCTGGACCCTGCCTGTCCAAGGTGGTACTTTTACCTGTCCCAGGATCTGCCACAGAGCCCTGCAACGGGACCCAAATCCACCAGGACCTGACTACAAGTGTTGGGCTGTGAAAAGCGCTGCCATGCTTGCTGGGGAAGTGTTGGGTTCAGGGCCAGATTGGGCCCACTTTTAAAGCCCAAGCAGACCTCTGGCCTGCAGTCATCAAACACAGCTGGAGCAGTCTCTGGCTAAGCTGTGGGCCCATTTGTGTCCAGCACATCTCAGTAGCCATCTTTTGAAGTTTCAACATTTCCAAGGTCTTTCCTGTCTCTCTCCTCCCCCGCCCCAGGAACTGCTGCGCTTCCCCAAACTGCATGAAGCGATTGTGGAGGTGGTGACAGGCGTCCTGCGGCAGAGGCTGCCCATCACCAACGAGATGGTAACACCCCAGGGGGAGGGGGCTGCAATGGGACCCATGCAGGGTAGGGGGCTGATATGAGTGTGGGGGTTGAAGTCTTTGTCCTAGGGCAGATTGATTGGATTTAAATCAGCAAGTGGGACAACGCACTTTAATTATGTAGCTGAACCTACATTATTCAGAGTTTAATTTTCTGATATTAGAAAATTGTGAATGATGCATTTTTATTTACTAGATAATTAATAAAAACAATTAAATGCTGTTTCTGGGCATTTTTAATGGAATTCCAGTTTCCATCCAAATAGAGCTTGACACAAATTACAGGAAAATTAAATTACCTTAAATGTGCTGGGTCCAGAAGAACAAATGTCAATGCAACACATGTTTTGCATTGACAGGCCTTTCACTATGTCCTTTGAATGAAAGTTAAGTGTAAGAGGGGAGGCATAACTCAGTGGTTTGAGCATTGGCCTGCTAAACCCAGGGTTGTGAGTTCAATATCTGTCTGGGAATTGGTCCCTCCCAGCCCTGGCATTCTATGACTCTAAGAGAAGATCTGCTAGTTGTTTCCCCTCTTCCAGTCTGAGATTTTACAGGGATTCCAGCTTGTCCAACTCCCAGTTGGGTTTTGAATGCTGATAATATTTTAAACAGTTTCTTCAAAGCTCACAGGGTTTTTTGGTTTTGAATCCACCATGCTGGGCTCCATCCCATCTCTCTCCCCTGCAGGTTCATAATCTGGTTGCAATTGAGCTCGCCTATATCAACACCAAGCACCCGGACTTCATTGACACAGCACTGGTGTCTGCCTCTGTCAGCAGCAAGGTAATGCCTCTCTGCTCCTGTGTCCCACTGCTGAGCGCCCCGGACACCAGTGTCACCCCTCATGACATGGTGGCCAGCTGGTCTCTGCTCTCCCCAGAATGACCCCCCTGCAGAGGGGATCCGGCGTTGGAAGAGTGACAAGGTGGAGGATGCTGGCATGGAGGAGAAGCCCAAGGGGAATGCCCAGCCCACCATGTATTCCAGCCCCAGTCGCTCCCATGCTGTCAATCTGCTGGACACAGTGAGTTACCCCCTTCCCACACAGGCAGGTGATGATTCAGAGCTGCTTTGCTTCCATAGTCTGACACACACCCTGCAACACCCACAGGCCAGAGAACTGCCCCAAAGTTATTCCTAGGGAAAGAAAAGCTGGCCAGTGCTAGACAATGCACCTTGTTGGAGAATATCCCTGGGGGAAGGCCCATGCCCTATCTCTTTTCCCACAGCCCATGCCGGCCACACGGAAGCTGAGCCAGCGGGAGCAGCGGGATTGTGAGGTGATCCGCAGACTCATCAAATCCTATTTCCTCATTGTGCGCAAAAGCATCCAGGACAGGTAAAATGGGGGGGATGGACAAGGGCATGAGGCTGTGGACCCTTAAGGGCCATGGGGAGTTGAGTAACCTCTGCCCCTCCTTCACAGTGTCCCCAAGACAGTCATGCATTTCCTGGTGAACTATGTCAAGGACCATCTGCAGAGCCAGCTTGTTGGACAGCTATACAAGCAGCAGCTGCTGGACATGCTGCTCACAGAGTCAGAGGACATGGCACAGCAGCGCAAGGAGGCTGCTGGGCTGCTCCAGGTGAGCAAAAGGTGCATGTGTGCTTGGGGGGGGGGGGTTGTCTCTCTGCCCCCTGTGCTAATGTCTTCTGTCTCCCATCAGGCCTTGCAGCGAGCCAGCCAGACCATCTCTGAGATCCGGGAGACGCAACTCTGGTGAGGGGAGGTTGTGCCTACAAACCAAGCCCTGAGCCTGACTCACTCACTTGGTGTTACAAACAGCCCTGCTGCCTTGTTCTTTGCTGCCTGTGTATCTGAGCCGCTCTGATGGTGTTATGGAATAAAACCTGTTTGCACAAAGAGCTTGTGAAGGAGTAGGAAGCACAGACTGTCTGTGCGGGGGAGGGGAGAGCCAGAGGTTTAGGTGAGTGTCAGGAATTCAAACTGTGAGCTGAGCTTGGCCTGGGGGAGGGGAGGTGACACCTCTGGCCAGGAGAGACAAAGGAAGGGGGCGGAAGAGAGAGGAGGGGCCGGAGAGGACTGGGAGACGAAAGTGGGCTGGAGAAGAGAGAGGAGCAGGGAGACCGAGCTCTGATTCCCCGGGGGGGGGGGCTGTGAGGCCCCCCAAGATGGACCGAACCGGGGGGATCTGGTTATCTGTGCCTGCAAGACCTGTGTTGGACTGTGTTCCTGTCGTCTAAATAAACCTTCTGCTTTACTGGATGGCTGAGAGTCCTGGTGAATCGTAGGGAGCACGGGGGTGAAGGCCCTGGGTCCCCCACACGCCGTGACAACTGGTGGTAGCGGTGGGATCGGCGGCACCCCGTGGACGGCGCTTCCTGCAGTAAGTGACTGGGGAACAGGAAAACGAAGGGGCGATTCACTCCTGGGCGAGTGTGGCCAGAGAGCAGGACTTTGCAGTAACAGGGTCCCCCGGGGGATCACAGCGAGCGATCCCCGGGGCGGAGGAGTCTGCAGCTCGACCCTGGCAGAGAGGGGGTGACCTCAAAGACTGGCACACGAGGGGTCCCCCTGGAACCCGTGGGGAGCGGCGAGCACCCCGGCCTGCGAGTGGCCAGCAGGAAGATGTATTCCCAGAAGCACAAGTGGGAGCTGGTGGAGCTGTGCAAGCAGGGGGGGCTGCGCCATGGGAAGCTCACCAAGACCCAGCTGATTGCCCCGCTGGAGGAGAGAGATCGCAGGAATGAACCGGTCCCTGTCTCTGAGGGAAGCAGCCGGGCAGATGCAGCGCAGGCACCAGTGTCTGTACCCGCTGGGAGTGGCCAGTCGGCGGATGAGGGCTCCTCGAGACCCCCCCCACCCCTAGGCCTAGGGGGAGGAGGAGTCCAGCTACGGAGGGCACCGTGACCCCCCCCCCCCGGCCAGCAGGGGATCGTCCCGGCGACGCTCGGCCTCCGTGGAACTCAGGCGGCTGGAGTTGGAGAGAGAGATCAAACGGATGGAGATGGAGGAGCGTAAGGAGCTGAGGGCATATGAGGAAAGACAAAGCCAGTGTGAATACGAGGCGAGAGAGAAGGAGAAGCAACAGCAACGTGAATTTGAGGATAGGGAGAAGCAGCGTGCACATGAGCTGGCCATGGCCCAACTGAACAACAGGGAGGCCCTGGCGGCGGTGAGTGAGGGGGGGCCCAAGCCTACAAAGAGCTTTGATAAGAACTTCCTGGCCCCGCGTAAGGAGGGGGAGGACATAGACACCTTCCTGACGGCCTTTGAGAACGCCTGCGCGCTGCACCAGGTTGACCCCGCAGACAGGATCCGGTGCCTCACCCCCTTACTGGACTCCACCGCTGTGGAGGTGTACAGCCGAATGAGAGGGGAGGAGGCGCGGGACTACAACCTGTTCAAAGAGGCCCTGCTCCGCGAGTTTGGGCTGACCCCGGAGATGTACCGGACGAGGTTCCGGGGTCAACGTAAGACCCGGGAGGTCACATACCTGCAACTGGTCAACCGGGCGCAGGGGTACGCCCGCAAGTGGAGAACCCGCAGCATGCAGGCCGGCTGGCCGACCAATACATGGACAGTCGGGCGGGGGATGGCAGGGAGGAGTCTCGAAGGAGCAGATCTGCCTCAACGCAGAGAGAGAGTCACCATGGGACCTCCCAGAAGGAGCCGAGGGAGGGCCCCCACCAAAGGGAAGCATCTGGCGTCAGGTCCAGCCGTCCCCCTCGAGGGGACCCACGAGACATGGGCTGCTATCAATGTGGCCAACCGGGCCACGTACGGGGCCAGTGCCCCAAGCTCCGGGACAAACTGAGCAGACCAACCCCACACCGGGTCAACTTGGTAGAGACCCATCCGGATGATGGGCAGCGGTCGCACGAAAGGGGGTGGGCCGCATACCCCTGCAAAGGAGGGGGCCGGTCGACCCCTCCGAGGGGCTGGATGCTCCCAGCCCTGAGTTTGGGGTTTACAGGGTGGGCACGGGACTACCCCTCCGGAGCGAGTGCCTTGTTCCCCTGGAGGTAGACGGGAAGGAGGTCACTGGGATATGGGCGCAGAGGTGACGCTGGCCCGGCCACAGGTGGTGGGCTCAGATCGGATGGTGCCCAACACCTACCTGAACCTGAGGGGCGTGATCGGGACCCCATTCAAGGTGCCTGTCGCGAGGGTACACCTAAAGTGGGGGGACAAGGAGGGCCTCAAGGACGTGGGGGGGGGTGCACCCACATTTGCCCACCAGGGTCGACGCAGGGCTCTGCACCCTGACCCCGGGGAAGGTTCTCTGCCCGGGGCACCGGACCCTGACCCGGTGGGGAGGGAACGCCCAGGGACAGGGCTCAGAGAGGCTCTGGCCCCAGACCCAGCCGGTGAGAGAGAGAGCAGATCCCCGCCCCTGCCCCAGCGGCTGAGTACCAGGCCGGAGGATAAGGGGCTCCTGTACCGAGAATGGGCTCCCCCAGGGAAGATGGAGTCAGGGGGGGAATCAGGAGGCAGCTGGTGGTACCCCAGGAGTATCGCCACCAGCTGCTGTGCTGGGCCCATGACATCATCCACCCGGGCACCAGGGACAGTGGGGAGATGGCTGTAAGGCCCTCACCCTGCCCTGAGGAGCCTGTCCAGAGGGGGGCCAGGGTCCGACGGGGGGGGGCTCTGAACCAAGAGAACCTGAATCAGGCCCCCGACTGGAACGTGGGGAGAAGGCCCCAGCCCAGGGGTACGGGGGTGGGGGGAAGGGCGCGGGCGGCATAAGGTTGTAGGGGGGAGAGATGTGAAGGAGTAGGAAGCACAGACTGTCTGTGCGGGGGAGGGGAGAGCCAGAGGTTTAGGTGAGTGTCAGGAATTCAAACTGTGAGCTGAGCTTGGCCTGGGGGAGGGGAGGTGACACCTCTGGCCAGGAGAGACAAAGGAAGGAGGCGGAAGAGAGAGGAGGGGCCGGAGAGGACTGGGAGACGAAAGTGGGCTGGAGAAGAGAGAAGAGCAGGGAGACCAAGCTGTGAGGCCCCCCAAGATGGACCGAACCGGGGGGACTGTGCCTGCAAGTACTGGATGGCTGAGAGTCCTGGTGAATCGTAGGGAGCACGGTATAGTCCCTCACTGGTCACTTAGAAGTCCAAACCATGCAGTTCCCTTAAAAAAAGGTTCTTCCAATCTCAAATTAACTAAGCTAAAATTTATTTGAAAAGGAGAAAGAGAGAGAGTTGGTTAAAAGATCAATATACAGATACATAGCAGAGATGAGCTTGTAGTTGCCAGAGTTCCTATACATTTCCAGCAGCCTTTCTGCCTAAGAAAACAATATACCTTCTCCCAAACATCCTAGCAATTAGCACAGAGTAATAAAACTATGGCTATGACTAGTAGTCAAAGTTGACAGGTGTAGCCATGGCCAAAAGCAATAGACAAGATATCTTCCTAACCAGTTCTTAAGGTTCACAAGTTGACTGTGCACTGTGTGAAGATATTACCAAAATATCAGGTCTGCCTAGCTGGAGAGCCAATGTTTCACAAGCTTTTTATACACTTTCAGACAACATCTTGTTTTTCTCACTTCTGAGAGACACCAGTCTATCTACACAAGGTCAAAACAACTTCTCACACAAATTATTAGGGTTACAGCTAACCTAACTCTGGTCTAACAGAGACTGTCATGCATGAAGATCCCCTACAAATCCCTGTAAGAACTCTCTCCAAACCGCTCAATCATTTTAGTTGCTCTTGTTGTAAGGCACGCTACTAGCCCCCCCCCCCATCCTGAAAAGAAACCTTGATTACTAGTTCTGCAACTTCACATTTCCTCAGATTTGGGAAAAGCCCAATTCCTGCTGTCTGCCCAGGGCCCTGCCTGCCAGGGGCGAGCACCTTACCTACAATATGATGGGGGCTGATTTAGCGACAATAGACGCGCTTGTTGCCTGATTAACGCGGCCGGGACGCTGCAGCTTGGAAAGGGCGGGGGGGGAGCGAGGGCAGGACCCGGGTCCGTCCGTGGCTCGGCCAGGCTGGGCGGCGCGGCCGGGGCTGGAGCCGGCGCTGGTCACCGCCCCTTGGGGTCTCGGCAGCAGGACGCGGGCGGGTGTCGGGTTCGCTCCGGTCCGGGAACAAACCGGCCCCGCGCGGCGCTTGGTCTCCCGGACGCCTGGGTCCCGCCCCGCTCCCTCCTCCCTGCTCCGGAGGCAGCAGCCGCCGCCGCTCCCCGCGCGGGGCCGCCCCGGCTTTATCCCCGCCGCGCCTCGCCATTGGCCGCCGCCCGGCCCCGCCCACCCAGCGCCGGCCAATGGGCGCGCTCCCCGCCGCGCATGCGCGGCTCAGCGGGCCCGGGACCTCAGCCCGATTACTCTGTGGGAGCCCCGGGAAGCGCCCGGTGCCCCCCTCGCGCCCCCCCCCCCCGGTCCATGGCCCGTTCTCGGCCGGGGGCTCCGGCTCCTGCTGCGCCCCCCTGGTCCCGCGCGCTGTGTCCCGGCCGGGGGGGCCGCTCCGCGCTCCGCTGCTGAACCCGCCACTGAGTGCACCAGGAGCCGGGGCTGGGAACCCCCCGGGCCGCCCACAGCGAGCCCCAGCCGGGGTCTTTCCGCGGCGGCCCGTCCGCCCCGGCTCCAGCCCCTGCCCGGCTCCGCCGCGCCCGGCAGCCGCTGCTCAGCCGCCAGCACCAGGCTGCTCCGTGCGGCCCCTCGCGAGGCGGGCGGCAGCTCAGGGTCGCTGCCCACGGGCTGAACTGGGGCCGCTCTCACCGCAGCGCCTAAGGAATCAGCGGCTACTTCACCCCCCCCCCCCCAGCGCCGCCGCCCCAGGAGCGTCCTAGGCGCGGGGGGGTCTCCGGCCCCACGTCCTGCCTGAGCCCAGGGCCGCTCCCCGCCTCGGCAAACAGCGCGGCCGGGCTGGGCCAGCAGCTCCCAGCACAGACAAGGGCCCCACGTACAAACCTTGGGCGGATTATGGCCCCAAACCACCTGCAGCTCCAATGCGACGAGGTGCAGCCCGTTGCCTGCTTCTCTCCGGGCTCCGGCCCGTGACTGGCGCTAGGAGCTCAGCGGAGTCAGTCCTCAGAGCCACGGTGTGGGTGATCCTAGGCTGAGCTGCCAGTCAGCGTCCCACGGGTGGGGCGGGGGGAGCGAGCATGCGGGCTGGCGCCTCCCAGCCACAATCTCTTAGGCCTGGTTTGCACCAGGAACTTACATCAGTGCAGCTACGGTGTGAAAAACCTGAGACATGCAGCAAAACTGACCCACCCCTGGTGCAACCAGCACTAAGTAGATGAAAGAATTCTTCCATCAACCCGGCTATAGCGTCTCGGGGAGGTGCATTACCTATGCCCATGGGAAACCTCCCCCCGGCCCCTGTCGGCATAGGTAGCTGACACAGCCCTGATGGGGTGTGTGAGACGTGTGGACATCCCCTGCACATGGCATT
Source organism: Mauremys reevesii (assembly GCF_016161935.1). Classification (NCBI taxonomy): domain Eukaryota; kingdom Metazoa; phylum Chordata; order Testudines; family Geoemydidae; genus Mauremys; species Mauremys reevesii. Next base: position 24,926,241 of record NC_052644.1, on the reverse strand, counting down.
TGGATTCGCTCTGCACCTGTCTGGAATACACGCTCTCAGGCCGTGACTCTGCCAGCGTTCCCGGTGCAGCCTGCCCCACTTCAGTGCTGGGACGTCGATTCCAGTGGATGGGGGGCAACAGAACATTGTGGGCTGGAGTCACAAGGGGCACTTCCAGCATTTACACTCAACAACATTAACAAAACCCCCACTCAGCTGCCCCCAACATTGCAGGCAGCTACCCCCCCCCCCAGGAAGCGTCTGCAAAATAGGGGATGGTTATATTTTTAACTAAAAATGGAGATTTTTTTTTTGTAATTAAATACATTTTTGTTTTTAAAAAATAAAAATATAAAATTAATTGTGAAATTAGCCCCACCTTCATTAGGTCACCCCAATTCCTTGTCCCTCCCTCAGGGGCCCACCCTGCAACCCTGGCCACAGGGATGTCTATGGGACAGACCACACTAGAGTGACCCCGCAGCATGGACAGAGACTGCACTGATGGAAGGGGGCTTTCCAGCAGTATAGGAACACACACACGGGGGGGGGGGGGGGGGGGTCCAGCGCACAGCGCACAGCACCGCTCTCTCTGCCTCTGCTTTCCAACCAGTGCACCCTCCTCCTCTTCCTTTCTAGGAGCCAAGCCTGCACCTCCCCAGCTGCTGCTCATCCTTAATTAGCTGCCTTCCACCCCTCTCCAGGGTGGGCTAATTGGACCACTCAGCTGCCTGTTAACTCTTCACCTGCCAGCATGGGGCACATGTCCCATGGGGGGGGGGTAGGGGGGCTGCAGAGGTGGATTCTGGGAGATGCTGTTTGAGGGTCTTTGGGAGGGTCCCATCTCCCATGTTAGGCAGAAGGAGGATCCCACGCAGGGCTGCGTAGGGGGCAGCAGGGCTCATTAACCAAAGGGAGGGGAGAGTCCCTGAGAGGGAGGCTGTACATGGGGGTGGGGTCCTGGGAGAAGGTTGATCCCAGCGGGCTGTGCTGAGGGAGGTTCCAGTGGGGGTAGCTCCAAGGGGTGGATCGCAAGCTGGGGAGGGGAGGGTCTTTTTCCTGCTTATATTCAGACAGGCAGGGGTTTCCACTGCAGCATTTATTGCAGAGTTCATCACAACATGGGTGGGGTCTATACAGAGCCCCCTGCACAGAGTCCCACAGCCCCCCAGCATTGTGCACACACACACCCCCGGCTCAGCTAGTCTCAGAGCTGAAACCAGTCCAAGGTGCTGGCCAGATGCAGGGACTGTCTCTGTCCCCCGTCCCCCCCCCCCAGGACAGTCCAGCTGATGCCTGGTCTGCACCCCGAGCAGCACCAGCTCCAGCATCTCCAAGGCAACGGGGGCAGAGAGGACGTTGGCCCAGCCTCTTGCCCCTCCCCTGGCTCCCCAGGGGTGCCAGAGGGCAGGCGCTAGCGGGGTACTGGTGGCCCGAACATCTCCATGGTCTCTATCACCAGGGAGAGATGGTCCAGGAAGGAGCTGATGGAAACACGCAGGATCCGGGCCTCATCTGCTTTCCAGTGCCTGGTAGGAGGATATGGGGTGAGGTGGGAGGGGAGCCCCCCCTAAACCCAGCTTAGCCAGTACCCCTCATGACCCACAGACCTGCCAGTGCCCCTCACTCCTGACCTGCAGACCCTACTAGCCCCACTCTGACACCCCCCCCCCCCAGCTCTGCTGGTGCCCCTCACTCCCAACCCGCAGCCCCTGCTAGCCCAGCCCTGCCGGTGCCCCTCACTCCCGACCCGCAGCCCCTAGTGAGGGTTGGTCTCCATGGGGGGGGGGGGGGCTCACTCACACGTGTAGGAAGTTCTCAGTCACCGTCAGTTCTTTGCTGATCCCCCCCTTGCGGGGCTCAGGGTCGGGGGCCAGGGAGCCGTGAGCGATTTGGGCCTCCAGGGGGGATGGAAATGGGATGCCCAAGGTGCTGTGGGGGGGGGGAGGTTAAGGAAAAAGGGAGTGGGAAAAAACTGGGGTGGGGGCAGGTGAGAGACATGGCCAGTCCCATGGGAGAGACCCACCACAGCCCCCTCCCCCAGAGACCCCTGCAGGCCCCTGATATCCCCACAGCCTCATCACCTCCCCAAATCCTCCCAGCCCCTTCTGCACCCCCAGACCCACCCCCAGCCCCCTCCCCCCAGCCCCCCCCACAGCCCCCTCACCCACAGCCCTGCCCCCAGCCCCTTCTGCACCCCCAGACCCACCCCCAGCCCCCTCAACCCCCCAGCCCCTTCTGCACCCCCAGCCCTGCCCCCAGCCCCCTCACCCCCTCCTGCACCCCCAGACCCACCCCCAGACCCTTCTGCACCCCAGCCCTGCCCCAGCCCCTCACCTCCTCCTGCACCCCAGCCCACCCCCAGCCCCTTCTGCACCCCCAGACCTGCTCACAGCCCCCTCACCCCAGCCCTGCCCCAGCCCCTCACCCCTCCTGCACCCCAGACCCACCAACAGCCCCTCACCCCAGCCCCTTCTGCACCCCAGCCCTGCCCCCAGCCCCTTCTGCACCCCAGCCCCACAGCCCCTCACCCCTTCTGCGCTCCCAGCCCCGCCCACAGCCCCCTCACCACCCCGCGCCCACTCGCCGCCCGGATACAAGCCCAGCCCAACCCGGGCTGCTCCAGCTTCTTCCATCCCGGCCACGTCTCCGCCCCACGTGCCGCAAGGGGGCGGAGTTTTGCGGCCAGGCCCCGCCCTTGCACACGTCAATCCCGCCCCGCCCCCACGCGGAACTCGCCCTCCCTGAGACCCTCCTGCAGGGAACCCCCGCCCTGCACAGCGACCCCCAGCTGAGACCCCCCCAGCATCCACTGCCCTCCCCCCACCCCTGCAGGGCGGTACCCCGGAGCCCCCCAACCTCCCACCTGGCAGGGGTGGCAGAGACCCCTTTTGTGCAGGGGCCAGTGCACCAGAACCTCCTCTGGGACACAGCCCGCCCCCCCCAGCAAGTCACACCCCAATCACAGGGGCTTCAGCAGCACCCCCCTCCCCTGTCACAGTCCCCTCCCAAATCCCAGCCCTATTCGCCATATTTCCACCCCCCCACCCCCCAGGTCTGCAAAGCAAATCTACCTCCAGCATCAGCCTGGCTTCCTTCTTCACCCTCAGCAGGGGGTGATATGGGGGGGGGGGACTTAGAGGACACAGATGCCCCATGGGGACAGAGATGGAGGTCACCAGGTGAGGGGCCCCGGCATAACCAGCCCCATGCCCCACACCAGAGGGACCATGTCCTGATGCTGGCCAAGGGGTCCCTGAGTAACTGGCCCCTGCCTAGGCCCAGAAGGGGTATGTCTCAGCACCAGGCAAGGGATGCCCAGATAACTGGCCCCTACCCCCACCCCAGAGGTGGCCCCAGGCAAGGTGGCCCCAGATAACCACCCCCCTGGCCTACCCTAGAGGTGGCTTCATCCCTGGTCTCTGTATAACCAGCCCCCTGCCCCACCCCTGTTAACACATCAGGCAGAGCTGGGCAGGTCTCACACCCACCATCATCTTTAATGGAGAATGGGAGACACACACAGGCTCCTTAGCAGCAGTTGAGAGGTGTGAGGAGGGGGCAGAGGGACCCCAAACCCCATACTGGGCCCTGCCTGCAGGCTCCTTGTTCCAGGTGCAGGGAGGGCCAGGCTGAAGTCTTCCCCCTGGGCCCACGGCTGTCTGGACACTAGTCCAGGAATCCCATCTCCATCGCATCAGCCACCTCCGGGTGCAGCAGCCGCGTGGCCAGCCGCTCAATGTCGTCCAGGCTCAGCAGGCGAAGGCTCCGCTCGTAATCCTGGAGGGAGAGGGGGGCTTAGCACGGCAACCCCCAGGGTGTACAGGAAGGGGGGGGGCGCTCTGGGATCCCTGTAGCCCCCTGCCCCACCATCAGTGCTGGGTCCCCGGATAACCAGCCCCTGCATCCCACCCCGGAGGGGCCACATCTCAGTGCTGGGTCCCTCGATAACCAGCCCCACCCCAGAGGCACCACATCCTGGTGCCACGTGGGTTTCAAGGATGCAATGACCCATCCAGGAATCCCCCCAGCCTACAGCTCCCTCCGCGCCAGGGCTCCAGGCATCACCTTCTGCAGCTGCTCTAGCACCTTCTCCGTGTCGGCCGTGCTGAAGTGCCGTGCCAGGACCTGGCCCAGCGGGTGCCAGATGGTCGGGAATGGTGGCAGGGGTCCCCTGTGTCCCGGCTCCTCGGGGGAAGCCTTCTCCGGCGGCTTGATTACCAGGTTCAGCTTGGACTCTGGGCCGATGGAATAGTCTGAGAGCCGGTGCTCATCTGTGGGGGTGGCAGAGGGGCCATGAGCTCCTGTTCCCCCCAGCTCACAGGGACCCCTGGGACCCCAAGATAAAGGCACCCCCCACACCACTGAAAAACAGAAGTTATGGAGCATTACAACTCTTACCCCATCCCAGAAGGGCTGCGTCTCAGAACCAGGTGAAGGATTCCTGGGTAACCAGCCACTGCGCCCTGCCACAGGTTGGGGGGCAGGCATGTTTCAGCACTGGGCAAGGGGTCCTGGTATAAACACCCCCTGCCCCACCCCAGAGGACCTGCGTCTCAGTACTGGGTGAGACTCAGTCTAGGAGTCTCCATGTAACCAGCTCCCTGCAACTTCAAACACAATGAGGAGTCCAGTGGCACCTTAAAGACTAACAGATTTATTTGGGCATAAGCTTCCGTGGGTAAAAAAATTTTATCCACGGAAGCTTATGCCCAAATAAATCTGTTAGTCTTTAAGGTGCCACTGGACTCCTCATTGTGTTTGTGGATACAGACTAACACGGCTACCCCTCTGATACTTGACTCCCCGCATCTTAGCACTGGGTGAGGAGTCCCCATATAAACACCCCGTCCCACCCCAGAGGCAGCTGCACCGAATGAGATTAGATTAATCGGGTGGGCAATGAAATGGCTGGTGTTGGTAATGATATGCATTGTCATGACATTTCAGGGTAACAAGACATATGGGGAGCAGTCGTGCCCCTCTGAGGGCTGCCTGTCTGCAGGCTCGGGTGTGCTCCGGGAGCAGGCACCCACCTGCCAGGGCCTTGCCCTTGAAAAGCAGCCGCTGCTGAGAGACTGGGACGTTCAACTTCTCTGAGACCAGGCGCTTCAGGGTGCTGACGCGCTCATCTGGAGAGACCTGGGGAAAATGGGGGATGGGGGGAAAGGCTGGAGTGGGGAGCTACACCCCACCCCAGGACTGACAAACCACACACACCAGCGCCCCCCATCCATCCCCCAGGAACCTCCTGCACAAACCCTCCCCATCTTACAACCCCAGCACCTGCCAGGAACCTGCCTCACCCAACCCCCCCTGCCCCCACACACCCTCCCCGGATCTTCCCTATCTCTCCACCCCAGCATCACTCCTGGACCCGCCCCGCCTCCCCACCTGTTCCCCCGCAGGGTGGAGACGCAGGCAGAAGGCCCCTCTAAACACCCCCACCGACCCAGCGCCCCCAGGCACAGCTCCTCCCAGCCCCAGCCCCGGGCACAGCCCTCCCCAACCAGCACCCCCACCCTGGGCGCAGCCCCAGCCAACCCCCGGCAGTGCCTCCCACCCCAGCCCTGCTGCCCCCCTCGGGCGCAGCCCCACACACACCCTGGGCGCAGCCCCAGCCAACCCCACCCTGGGCGCAGCCCCAGCACAACCCCCGGGCAGCCCTCCCACCCCCAGCCCCGCTGCCCCCAGCCAACCCCAGCTATGGCACAGCCCTCCCAGCCCCGCTGCCCCCCCCGGGCGCAGCCCCCCCGCACCTGCAGGCTGCAGCCCCGGCCCTGCAGCGCCTTCACCGTGAGCAGCATCGCGGGATCGCGGCCGCGCAGCCCCGGAGCGGCCCCTTTAACGGCACCATAGACACCCGGGAGGACACCGGGATAGAGCGGCCGCCGCCAGGCAGCATAGAGTTGTAAGAGGGCCCGCTAGACCAGGCGGAAGGAGGCCATAGAGTGCCGCGAGTCCGCAGATAGAGCGGCCGGTGTGATGCCATAGAGTCTGAGCGGACCGCTGCCCAGAGTGACCGTAACCATAGAGCCCAAGGGGGCGGGGAGACTGGGAGAAACATCATACCATAGAGACGCGGTGCAGAGCCAGGGCCAGAGCGGCTGGCTCTATACCATGGAGAACCAGCGAGCACCAGGACTACATTCCAGAATTATACCATAGAGATCCAACGGAAGAGACAGAGCGACACTCTCTACCATACCAGGCCCAGTGAGAGCAAACGCCACTCTGGCCAACCACCAGTACCATAGAGACGCACGAGATACCATAGAACTTGGAGCTGGGGCAGCGCCATGGGGAGGGGGGAGACTGGGCAGCCGGGGCCTCCCAGTGTCTCCGCCCCGCAGGAACTCCTGAGTCTCCAGCCCTGGGCTGCCCCCATTCCCCCCAGTGCCCCTCACTCCCGACCCGCAGCCCCCGCCAGCCCGGCCCTGGGCCCCCCCAGCTCTGCCGGTGCCCCTCACTCCCGACCCGCAGCCCCCGCCAGCCCGGCCCTGCCGGTGCCCCTCACTCCCGACCCGCAGCCCCCGCCAGCCCGGCCCTGGGCCCCCCAGCTCTGCCAGTGCCCCTCACTCCCGACCCGCAGCCCCCGCCAGCCCGGCCCTGGGCCCCCCCCAGCTCTGCCGGTGCCCCTCACTCCCGACCCGCAGCCCCAGCCAGCCCGGCCCTGGGCCCCCCCCAGCTCTGCCGGTGCCCCTCACTCCCGACCCGCAGCCCCCGCCAGCCCGGCCCTGGGCCCCAGCTCTGCCGGTGCCGCTCACTCCCGACCCGCAGCCCCTGCCAGCCCGGCCCCGGGCCCCCCCCCGCTCTGCCGGTGCCCCTCACTCCCGACCCGCAGCCCCTGCCAGCCCGGCCCTGGGCCCCCCAGCTCTGCCGGTGCCCCTCACTCCCGACCCGCAGCCCCTGCTAGCCCGGCCCTGGGCCCCGCAGCCCTGCCGCTGCCCCTCACTCCCGACCTGCAGCCCCTGCCAGCCCAGCTCTGCACCCCCAGCTCTGCCGGTGCCCCTCCCTCCCGCCCCACAGCCCCCCAGCACTGCCGGTGCCCCTCACTCCCGACCCACAGCCCCCAGCTCTGCCGGTGCCGCTCACTCCCGCCGCGCAGCGCCGGCCACCCCAGCCCTGCCGGTGCCCCTCACTCCCGACCCGCAGCCCCCTGCTAACCCAGCCCTGCCCCCCACAGCTCTGCTGGTGCCCCTCACTCCCGACCCGCAGCCCCCGCCAGCCCGGACCTGGGCCCCAGCTCTGCCGGTGCCCCTCACTCCCGACCCGCAGCCCCCGCCAGCCCGGCCCTGGGCCCCCCCAGCTCTGCCGGTGCCCCTCACTCCCGACCCGCAGCCCCTGTTCTGCTGGTGCCCCTCACTCCCGACCTGCAGCCCCCGCCAGCCTGGCCGTGCCCCCCCAGCTCTGCCGGTGCCCCTCACACCCGACCCGCAGCCCCTGCTAGCTAGCCCGGCCCTGGGCCCCCCAGCTCTGCCGGTGCCCCTCACTCCCGACCCGCAGCCCCCCTGTTCTGCTGGTGCCCCTCACTCCCGACCCGCAGCCCCCGCCAGCCCGGACCTGGGCCCCCCAGCTCTGCCGGTGCCCCTCACTCCCGACCCGCCGCCCCGCCAGCCTGGCCCTGCCCCCAGCCCTGCCAGGGCCCCTCACGCCCGACCCGCAGCCCCGCCAGCCCGGCCCTGGGCCCCAGCTCTGCCGGTGCCCCCTCACTCCCGACCCACAGCCCCTGCCAGCCCGGCCCTGGGCCCCCCAGCTCTGCCGGTGCCCCTCACTCCCGACCCGCAGCCCCCTGCTCTGCTGGTGCCCCTCACTCCCGACCTGCAGCCCCCGCCAGCCTGGCCGTGCCCCCCCAGCTCTGCCGGTGCCCCTCACTCCCGACCCGCAGCCCCTGCTAGCCCAGCCCTGGGCCCCCCAGCTCTGCCGGTGCCCCTCACTCCCGACCCGCAGCCCCCCTGTTCTGCTGGTGCCCCTCACTCCCGACCTGCAGCCCCCGCCAGCCTGGCCGTGCCCCCAGCTCTGCCGGTGCCCTCACTCCCGACCCACAGCCCCTGCTCCCCCCGCCCGGCCCCCCCAGCTCTGCCGGTGCCCCTCACTCCCGACCCGCAGCCCCCGCCAGCCCGGACCTGGGCCCCCCAGCTCTGCCGGTGCCCCTCACTCCCGACCCGCAGCCCCTGCCAGCCCGGACCTGGGCCCCCCAGCTCTGCCGGTGCCCCTCACTCCCAACCCGCAGCCCCCGCTAGCCCGGCCCAGGGCCCCCCCACCGCTGCCGGTGCCCCACACACCCGCCCCGCAGCCCCGTGCTCTGCCGGTGCCCCTCACTCCCGACCCGCAGCCCCCGCCAGCCCGGCCCTGGGCCCCCCCAGCTCTGCCGGTGCCCCTCACTCCCGACCCGCAGCCCCCGCCAGCCCGGCCCTGGGCCCCCCCAGCTCTGCCGGTGCCCCTCACTCCCGACCCGCAGCCCCCGCCAGCCCGGCCCAGGGCCCCCCCAGCTCTGCCGGTGCCCCACACACCCGACCCGCAGCCCCCCCCAGCCCCGCCCTGGGCCCCCCCCGCTCGGCCGGTGCCCCTCCCACCCGCCCCGCAGCCCCCGCCCGCCCGGCCCTGGGCCCCCCCGCTCTGCCGGTGCCCCTCACTCCCGACCCGCAGCCCCCGCCAGCCCGGCCCTGGGCCCCCCGGCTCTGCCGGTGCCCCTCACTCCCGACCCGCAGCCCCCGCCAGCCCGGCCCTGGGCCCCGGCTCTGCCGGTGCCCCTCACCCCCGACCCGCAGCCCCCGCCAGCCCGGACCTGGGCCCCCCGGCTCTGCCGGTGCCCCTCACTCCCGACCCGCAGCCCCTGCCAGCCCGGACCTGGGCCCCCCGGCTCTGCCGGTGCCCCTCACTCCCGACCCGCAGCCCCCGCTAGCCCGGCCCTGGCCCCCCCCAGCTCTGCCGGTGCCCCTCACTCCCGCCCCGCAGCCCCCGTGCTCTGCCGGTGCCCCTCACTCCCGACCCACAGCCCCCGCTAGCCCTGCCCTGGGCCCCCCAGCTATGCCGGTGCCCCTCACTCCCGACCCACAGCCCCCCAGCTCTGCCGGTGCCCCTCACTCCCGACCCGCAGCCCCCGCCAGCCCGGCCCTGGGCCCCCCAGCTCTGCCGGTGCCCCTCACTCCCGACCCGCAGCCCCTGCCAGCCCGGCCCTGGGCCCCCCAGCTCTGCCGGTGCCCCTCACTCCCGACCCGCAGCCCCCGCCAGCCCAGCCCTGGGCCCCCCAGCTCTGCCGGTGCCCCTCACTCCCGACCCGCAGCCCCCGCTAGCCCAGCCCTGGGCCCCCCCCAGCTCTGCCGGTGCCCCTCACTCCTGACCCGCAGCCCCTGCTAGCCCAGCCCTGCCGGTGCCCCAATCCCGCCCCGCAGCCCCTGCTAGCCCAGCGCTGCCGGTGCCCCTCACTCCCAACCCGCAGCCCCTGCTAGCCCAGCCCTGGGCTCCCCGCATCACAGCGGGAATAAGGAAGTGGGCAGGAGACCCAGTTTCCCCATTTCCTTGTTGTTGCCATGAGGGTATGGTGGGGAGAGGCATTAGGCTTAGAAGTTGCACAGCAGAGAGGGGCAGGGAAGGCAGCCTGGCATGGGCCCCTGGCTTCCCCACTCTCCATGCCAGGGGTCAGGCACAGAGCAGCCTGCACTGGGGCCAGGACCCATGTTTGCTCTCAGGGTGGCATCTGGGTTGTGCCTGTCCCAGCTGAGCAAAGGGAGCCCAGCTGCCTACAGCCCCCTCCTTTGCTTCCCCCCACCCCAGTAACAGCTCCATGCAAAAACTGTGTTGCTCTCTTTCCTTTATTCGAACCCTCACCCTTGTGGGAGGGGGGATGCTCCCCCCTCCTGTAAACAGCCCAGGCCCCACACCCTGGGGGGCCACCGCCAGCAGCATAGAAAATACATCGTATAAAAATAAGGCTGGGTGTTTGGGGGCCCAATGGGAAGGTTTTGGTTTCCAATTGTCCCCGCAGGGAAGGGCCCTAGGCCCAGAGGCCCTTCTACAGCAGGTCCCTGAATTCTCCCATCTCTGCCCCCCAGCAAGGAGGGAAGCACAGCCCCGTTTGCAGCTGCCTCCAGCAGGGGGTGCTCAGGGGCTGGCTGGCGGCCACAGCTTCTTATAGAGAAGATGACCCAGCACCAGCAGCAGCATCTCAGCCGTGCTGCTCAGCGCCACCACGAAGGGGGCCTGGGAGGCGTAGTCGGCCTGCCGGCGGTGGAAGGAGAGCTGCAGGACCGCCAGGGCCAGCAGGCTGTTCTGCACTCCCACTTCGATGCTAACCGTCCGGCGGTGTGGGCCCGGCAGCCGAAGGCAGGCGGCCAGGAGGTAGCCCAGCAGGAGGCCAAAGAGGGGCACACTCAGCCCAGCCAGCACCACCGGGGGCCGCACATCTGCCAGAATGAAGGCCCCCATGTGGTAGGCCATGAAGAGCCCGCCCAGGATGAGGGCAAAGCTGAAGGGCTTGATCAGCAGCAGCAGCAGGCGGGCGACCCGGGGCAGCTTGCACTTCACCAGCAGGCCGGCCGAGATGGGTACCGCGATGAAGAGCAGCGTGGCCAGGATCTTGGCGAAGGGCACGTGCAGGCTCTGGTGGGCGCTCAGCAGCCGCCCGTAGAGTGCTGAGGAGAGCGGCATCAGCCCAGCAGCCGCCACCGTGGACAGCAGCGTCATGGAGATGGCCAGGGTGACGTCCCCGCCCAGCAGCAGGCTGTAGAGGTACCCGCCACCCCCGCCCGGCGAGGAGCAGGTGACGACCAGCCCTAGCGCCAACGCCTTGGGCAGGGCGAAGGCCAGTGACATGAGGTAGCCGTACAGGGGCATGGCAACGAACTGGCCCAGGATGCCCAGGAGGACGGGGTGGGGCTGGCGCGCCAGGCCCCGTAGTGCCTCCAGCTCCACCTTGCAGCCGAAGGCGCACTTGTTGACGAAGATGAGGGGCAGGAGGGCGTAGAGCAGCGGGTTCTCCGAGAAGTGGCCCAGCCCTGGGTGCTCCGGCTCCTCGCCCGGCAGCACCCGCACCCGGAACTCGCCCCGCTCCTCCACCAGTCGGTGCTGGTCCAGCAGGCGCAGCCGGAGCGGTGCCAGGCCAGCCGGGCCCGAGCGGATGGCCACCACAAAGCCCCCCGCCCCGCAGCACAGGGTGCTGACGTTCTCCACTGTCAGCACGGTGGGCGCAAGTGAGGCAGCGCTAAGCTGGGTCCCACCTGCCGTCCTGTTGGTGCCCGGGTAGCGGCTGGACACCACCATGATGCCCCGGCTCCTCTCGGGGAAGTCGAACTCCAGGGTGCTGCCATCGCCCATGCTCAGGTACCTGCCAGCCTGCTGCCCCCTGGCCGGCTGGGCCCAGCAGCCCAGCAGCAGCAGCAGGAGTGGCAGGACCTGTGCCATGCCAGGGGGTCTCACGGCCCACGGGCACCTGGTCTCCGGCGGCTCCGGCACATGGGGACGTCCCTCAGCCAGGACGCATGGGTGGCCTCTCCGCTCTGTCGCCGGGTGTCCCCGCCAACCTGGGGGGAGGGAATGGGAGAGGGTGAGAGGAGGAGCCTGAGGGGGTGGGAGGGGTCTTGGCCGAGGCTGCCAGCTCCTGGCCGCCCACCCTGGAGCAGGGAACTGGCCAAGCTGGACTGAGAGAAGGGGCAGCCCAGAGCCAGGCTGTGGGGGGAATGCATGGGGTAGGGATTATGGGGCAGGGGTTGTGGGGCGGGGCTGGCCATTCCCTCTCTCTTCAGTTGTGCTACCAAAGTTAGTAAGAGACAGGTAGGGAAGCTGATCACAGATACCCCCCCCAAGACAACCTATATGCATCCCTCTCCCCATAGATAGCCCCCCTGCACACACCCCTCCCCGATACCACCCACACCTTGCACCCTCCATCAACAAGGCACACAGGGGTGGGGCAGTCCCTAAATGGTGCTCCACCCTGTAGGGTCAGAGGTCACACAAGGGTATAGGGAGAAGGGTCAAACTCCTCCAGGACCTAGCCCCAGGCCTCCCCTCTCCAGCTCCAGGCAGGCCCCTGCCCTCTGCCCCCCCACCCCTCCTGCTAATCCCTGCAACACCCCACACTCTGAATCCTAGCTGGACCCCTGGCCCTGCAGCCCCCCACTGCGACCACCCCCAGCCCTACCAGCGAAGGGACGCAACCCCCCTATCCCCATTCCAGGTCCCACCCCCATCACCTTATCTTCATCCCCTCCTGCTGCCCCCGGTGCCCCCACCACCTCTCCCATCCCCCTCTTGCTGCCCCCCTCCAGGTCCCCAGCCCCCTGGTCCCTCTGCCATCCCCCTCCTGCTACCTCCCCCACCGGTCCTCAGCCCCCTGGCCCATCCCCCTCCTGCTGCCTCCCGGTCCCCATCCCCTGGCCCATCCCCTCCTGCTGCCTCCCCGGTCCCCATCCCCTGGCCCATCCTCCTCCTGCTGCCTCCCCTGGTCCGCCCCGGTCCCCAGACCCCTGGCCCATCCCCTCCTGCTGCCTCCCCGGTCCCCAGCCCCTGGCCCCTCCCCTCCTGCTGCCTCCCGGTCCCCAGCCCCTGGCCTCTCCCCTCCTGCTGCCTCCCCCGGTCCCCAGCCCCTGGCCCATCCCCTCCTGCTGCCTCCCCCGGTCCCCAGCCCCTGGCCCTCCCCTCCTGCTGCCTCCCCAGGTCCCCTGGCCCATCCCCTCCTGCTGCCTCCCCTGGTCCGCCCCAGCCCCTGGCCCATCCCCTCCTGCTGCCTCCCCGGTCCCCAGCCCCTGGCCCCTCCCCTCCTGCTGCCTCCCCGGTCCCCAGCCCCTGGCCCTCCCCCTCCTGCTGCCTCCCCGGTCCCCAGCCCCTGGCCCATCCCCTCCTGCTGCCTCCCCGGTCCCCAGCCCCTGGCCCTCCCCCTCCTGCTGCCTCCCCGTCCCCAGCCCCTGGCCCCTCCCCTCCCTGCTGCCTCCCCAGGTCCCCTGGCCCCTCCCCCATCTTGCTCCGTACCCGGCACCGGCAGCCCCACTTGACTCGGCTGCGTCCGTCTCCCTTCGGTCCCGCCCCTCTTCTGCGTCACAGCCGCGGCCCCGCCCGCGGGACCCGATCTCACAATGGTCCCACCCACCACAGAAGTGGCTGCGGACCGAGGGGGAGGGGCCTGGGGGCCGGAAGTACGTTAGAAAGGGCGGAGACTAAGGGCTCGCTGTACTGTGATTGGTTGGGGCTCTGCGATCTCCTGTACCATGATTGGTGGCGCTAGAGGCGCCTGTAGCTCTGATTGGTGGCGCTAGGGGCACCCGGAGCGCTGATTGGTGGCGCTAGGGGCGCCTGTAGCTCTGATTGGTGGTGCTAGGGGCACCCGGAGCGCTGATTGGTGGCGCTAGGGGCGCCTGTAGCGCTGATTGGTGGCGCTAGGGGCGCCTGTAGCTCTGATTGGTGGAGCTGGGGATACCCGGAGCGCTGATTGGCAGAGCGCCTGATTGTTGCCCGCTTCACACGCAACGTTCTTCTCCACGCATCGGTGAAGAGGATTTTACACCGCGCGCGGGTCCCCCGGGCGCTGTCACGTGACACCAGGCTCGGGTCCCCCGGGGGCTGTCACGTGACACCGCGCGCGGGTCCCCTGGGGGCTGAGGGGTGGGTCCTCGCCCTGCCCCCTCCCCACTATCTGCCCTGTGATTGGTGGGATTGGGCCCCCCCCCCCCACGGTCTGTGTCCATCACATGGACTGGGCGGGCGAGGCCCAGCAAACACCAGGCCCCAAAACGTCTCTCCCCCGCCCCCCTCCCAGGCCGGTGCCGCAGCCCAGCCCGGGGCTCGCCCCAGGGACCCTGTGTCGGCCCGCGCCGGCTCCTGCTCCTGCTCCTGCTCCTGCCCCGGCTCCTGCCCTGCCCTGCCCCTGCCCCCCTGCCCCTGCCCCAGCCCCAGCCCCAGCCCCAGCCCCTGCCCCTGCCCCTGCCCCAGCCCCAGCCCCTGCTCCTGCCCCTGCTCCTGCTCCGGCCCCTGCCCCTGCCCCTGCCCCTGCTCCTGCCCCCTGCCCCTGCCCGGCCCTGCCCGGCCCCTGCCCCTGCCCCTGCCCTGCTCCTGCCCCGGCTCCTGCCCCAGCCCCTGCCCCGGCCCCTGCTCCTGCCCCGGCTCCTGCCCCAGCCCCAGCCCCAGCCCCTGCTCCTGCCCCGGCCCCTGCCCCAGCCCCTGCCCTGCCCCAGCCCCTGCCCCTGCCCGGCCCTGCCCCGGCTCCTGCCCTGCCCCTGCCCCTGCTCCTGCCCCGGCCCCAGCCCCTGCCCCTGCCCCTGCCCCTGGGCCCTGCCCTGCCCCTGCCCCTGCTCCTGCCCCAGCCCCTGCTCCTGCCCCTGCCCCTGCCCCTGCTCCTGCCCCAGCCCCTGCCCCTGCTCCTGCCCCTGCCCCTGCCCCTGCTCCTGCCCTGCTCCTGCCCCGGCCCCGGCCCCGGCCCCTGCCCCTGCCCCTGCCCCAGCTCCTGCTCCTGCCCCTGCCCCTGCCCCGGCCCCGGCCCCGGCCCCGGCCCCGGCCCCGGCTCCTGCCCCTGCCCCGGCCCCAGCCCCTGCCCCCTGCCCCTGCCCCTGCCCTGCCCCTGCCCCCTGCCCCTGCCCGGCCCCAGCCCCTGCCCCTGCCCCCCCTGCCTGCCCCCCTGCCCTGCCCCTGCCCTGCCCCAGCCCTGCCCCTGCCCTGCCCTGCCCCTGCCCTGCCCTGCCCCTGCCCGGCCCGGCCCCAGCCCCTGCTCCTGCCCCTGCCCCTGCCCCTGCTCCTGCCCTGCCCCAGCCCCTGCTCCTGCCCCTGCCCTGCCCCTGCCCCTGCCCTGCCCTGCCCCTGCCCCTGCCCCTGCCCCTGCTCCTGCCCAGCCCCAGCCCTGCCCCTGCTCCTGCCCGGCCCCAGCCCCTGCTCCTGCTCCTGCCCCTGCCCCTGCCCCAGCCCCTGCCCCTGCTCCTGCCCTGCCCCGCCCTGCCCCAGCCCCTGCTCCTGCCCCGGCTCCTGCCCCTGCCCCTGCCCCGGCCCCTGCTCCTGCCCCTGCCCCTGCCCCTGCTCCTGCCCCAGCCCCTGCCCTGCCCCTGCTCCTGCCCCTGCTCCTGCCCCAGCCCCTGCTCCTGCCCCTGCCCCTGCTCCTGCCCCTGCCCCTGCTCCTGCCCCTGCCCCTGCTCCTGCTCCCTGCTCCTGCCCCTGCTCCTGCCCCAGCCCCTGCCCTGCCCTGCTCCTGCTCCTGCCCCTGCTCCTGCCCCTGCTCCTGCCCCAGCCCCTGCCCTGCCCCTGCCCTGCCCCTGCTCCTGCCCCAGCCCCTGCCCCTGCCCCCTGCCCTGCCCCAGCCCCTGCTCCTGCTCCAGCCCCTGCTCCTGCTCCGGCCCCAGCCCCAGCCCCAGCCCCGGCCCCTGCCCCTGCGCCGGCCCCCGCCCCAGCCCCTGCTCCTGCTCCTGCCCCTGCCCCTGCTCCTGCCCCTGCCCCTGCTCCTGCTCCAGCCCTGCCCCTGCTCCAGCCCCTGCCCCTGCTCCTGCTCCTGCCCCAGCCCCTGCTCCTGCCCCAGCCCCAGCCCTGCCCCTGCTCCTGCTCCTGCTCCTGCTCCTGCCCCAGCCCCTGCTCCTGCTCCTGCCCCTCCCTGCCCCAGCCCCAGCCCCTGCTCCTGCCCCAGCCCCTGCCCCTGCTCCTGCTCCTGTTCTCTGCCCCTGGGGCCCCTGCCCCTGCTCCTGCCCCAGCCCCTGCCCCTGCTCCTGCTCCCAGCCCCTGCCCCTGCCCCTGCTCCTGCTCCTGCCCCAGCCAGCCCCAGCCCCCCCCCCAGCCCCAGCCCCCGCTCCAGGGCCGGCGGGTTGTTCTATTTCCTCTCCCTGGGGCCAGGCGCCGGCCCGCCCCCGCCCGCCCCAGCCCCAGCCCCTGCTCCTGCTCCTGCTGTTTGTTCTCTTTCCTCTCCCTGGGGCCTGGCGCCGTCCCGCGCCAGCCAGCCCCTGCCCCTGCCCCAGCCCCGGCCCCGGCTCCTGCTCCTGCTGTTTGTTCTCTTTCCTCTCCCTGGGGCTGGGAGCGGCAGGGGCGGGGAACATTTCATCATCCCGCACACACCTGCGGCTCTGTCTTTCTGCCAGGCACAGCCTGGCCCATGCAGCTGGCCCCGGGAGCAGCCTGCCGGCAGTTTGTTCGGACCCTTCAGTCCTAGAGCTCGGCCTAGAGCCTCCCGGGTGGCCCCCTCTCCTGCCCCAGCCCCACATTTTATCCTGATTGCTGCTAACAATCTGACTGTCACACCTAGGAACTCTGGCTGGGAATCAACCCTGGTCAGACACAGAAAAGGCCAGTCCCGGAGCTCCAGCGCTGATCAACTGTGCAGGCCCACATGCGCAGACAGACCCATAGGGCCAATAGCGCTCGCTCCACCACACTGCAGGCTCTGCACACCTCTAGCCCAATGGCTGGCAAGGCTGGGGCAGGAGAATTTTACGGTGAGTGCGGAAGCTGGCACAGGAACAGAGGCAGCACAAAGGGTCTTTGACAGATTGGCAAGGGGGAAACAGAGTCTGGGCTCACGCATGGCTCAGGGCCAGGGTTTGCCCCTTCCCTACTGAGTGGGAGATGATTGATGTCCATGGGGGAGCCATGAAGGGCCTCAAAAGTCAAGACAAACATGAATGTGCTTGGAGCATGGGGGAGC
Organism: Mauremys reevesii; assembly: GCF_016161935.1. Classification (NCBI taxonomy): domain Eukaryota; kingdom Metazoa; phylum Chordata; order Testudines; family Geoemydidae; genus Mauremys; species Mauremys reevesii. The sequence goes on along the minus strand of NC_052644.1, from coordinate 24,909,656 downwards.
TGTGGAGAGGGGAAATGAGACCGGCAGTGGGACAGGCTGGGAGAATGACTGGCAGAATGTGCTCACCAGCTGAGGTGCAGGGGAGGATGGTGATCAAAGGCAGAGGGCTCTGGGAGGAGCCCCAAGAACAATCACAGGCTAGAAAACCTGCCTTCCAGCAAGAGACACCAAGAGCTCTATTAGAACGTAAGAATGGCCACACTGGGTCAGCCCAAAGGTCCATCTAGCTCCATATCCCATCTCCCAACAGTGGCCAATGCCAGGTGACCCAGAAGGAATGAACAGAACAGAAAATCAAGTGATCCATCCCATCACCCATTCCTCGCTTCTGGCAAACAGAGGCTAGGAACACCATCCCTGCCCATCCTGGCTAATAACCATTGATGGACCTATTCTCCATTAATTAATCTAGTTCTTCATTGAACCCTGTTATAATCTTGCCCGTCAAAACATCCACTGGCAAATTGTTCCACAGACTGATTGTGCATTGTGAGAAGAAATACTTCCTTTTGTTTAAAACCTGCTGCCTATTCATTTCATTTGGTGACCCCTAGTTCTTGTGTTATGAGGAGTAAATAACACGTCCTTATTTACTTTCTCCAAACCAGTCATGATTTTATAGACCTCCATCATATCCCCCCTTAGTCGCCTCTTTTCCAAGCTGAAAAGTCCCAGTTTTATTAATCTCTTCTCATACGGCACCCGTTCCATGCCCCTAATAATTGTTGTTGCCCTTTTCTGAACCTTTTCCAATATATCTTTTTTGAGATGGGGTGACCACATCTACACAGATTATTCGAGATGTGGGTGTACGATGGATTTATATAGAGGCAATATATTTTCTGTCTTATTAGCTATCCCTTTCCTAATGATTCCCCACATTGAGTGGATGTGTTCAGAGAACTATCCACACGGACTCCAAGATCTCTTTCTTGAGGGAGAACAGCTAATTTAGCCCCCATCACTTTATATGGACAGTTGGGATTATGTTTCCCAATGTGCATTACTTTGCATTTATCAACATTGAATTTCTTCTGCCCGGGGCTTGCCCAGACCCCAGTTTATTTAGCTTCACACAGAGGTTAAGGGTTGACTTGAGCTCCTCCTCTCAGGACCTCGTGGGGCACAAATATTAGGTGAGAGGCTCTTCAGTCTAGCAGAAGAAAGGCCACGACCCCCTCCACCTCTGCCCCCATCACACCAGCTCCCAAGGACGGACACCAGCCTCTGCACTCTCTGCGCTGCATTTATTCAGACCCCATGGAGGGCCCAGGCTGTGGGAGGTTACAGACCCCTCTTCCCTCGAGCTAGAGACCCCACCCCCCGCAGTTTCCCCTCTCAGCAGACGAGGACACAACTGAATCACCACACCAGGGAGGGGACTGGCCCAAGCCGATCCCCATCCCCACCAGGCTGGACTGGGGGCATCGCTCTCCATGGAGCAGGGATAATTCCAGGGTAGAGAGCAGGGAACAAGCCCCTCCACACTCAGAGACTGTCCGTAAGGGAAGGAATGCACCTGGGCTTAACACCTGCCTGGGGGAATAAGGCACTTAGAGGGGATGGGGCCTTGAATTCCCAGCCACCAGCGAGGAAATCAGTGGGGCAGGCACCCCGCCAGAAACAACCTGGCCCATCCTTGCGGGAGCCGGAGAAAGGGGACCCCCTGCCAGACCCAAGGAGCAAGCCCGCCTCCCCGGCATGGGGCAGAAAGCACAGTGTCAGGGGAGGGGGTCACTGGCCATCAGCCTTTCTTTGGGGGATGCAGCCCTCCATCTCCAGCGCCTCCGGCCAGCCTTCGTACTTGTTGGTGCTCTTGCTGTTCTTGGTGTGCTGGGGGAGAGGACAGACCACGTTAAGGCACAGAAGGGGCCCCCCCGCTTCTCCACCCCCTCAGTCCCAGGTCCTCCATCCTCTTCCCCCCCCACAAGCTGTGACCCATTTCCCTACCAGGCCCCCCAGCTTCTCCACCCCCTCAGTCCCAGGGGTCCCCAGCCTCTTCCCCCCCCCACAAGCTGTGACCCATTCCCCTACCGGGCCCCCTGGCTTCTCCACCCCCTCAGTCCCAGGGGTCCCCAGCCTCTTCCCCCCCCACAAGCTGTGACCCATTCCCCTACCGGGCCCCCTGGCTTCTCCACCCCCTCAGTCCCAGGTCCTCCATCCTCTTCCCCCCCCCCCACAAGCTGTGACCCACACCCCCAGCTTCTCCACCCCCTCAGTCCCAGGTCCTCCATCCTCTTCCCCCAAGCTGTGACCCATTCCCCTACCGGGCCCCAGCTTCTCCACCCCTCAGTCCCAGGTCCCCAGCCTCTTCCCCCCCCCACAAGCTGTGACCCATTCCCCTACCGGGCCCCCTGGCTTCTCCACCCCTCAGTCCCAGGTCCTCCATCCTCTTCCCCACAAGCTGTGACCCATTTCCCTACCAGGCCCCCAGCTTCTCCACCCCTCAGTCCGAGGGGCCACATCCTCTTCCCCCCCCCAAGCTGTGACCCATTCCCCTCCCGGGCCCCCTGGCTTCTCCACCCCCTCAGTCCCAGGGGTCCCCAGCCTCTTCCCCCCCCACAAGCTGTGACCCATTCCCCTACCAGGCCCCCCAGCTTCTCCACCCCCTCAGTCCCAGGTCCTCCATCCTCTTCCCCCCCCCCCCACAAGCTGTGACCCATTCCCCTACCGGGCCCCAGCTTCTCCACCCCTCAGTCCCAGGTCCCCAGCCTCTTCCCCCAAGCTGTGACCCATTCCCCTACCGGGCCCCCAGCTTCTCCACCCCTCAGTCCCAGGGCCCCATCCTCTTCCCCCCCCCACAAGCTGTGACCCATTCCCCTACCCGGCCCCCCCGCTTCTCCACCCCCTCAGTCCCAGGGGCCCCATCCTCTTCTCCCCACAAGCTGTGACCCACACCCCAGCTTCTCCACCCCTCAGTCCCAGGTCCTCCATCCTCTTCCCCCACAAGCTGTGACCCATTCCCCTACCGGGCCCCCAGCTTCTCCACCCCTCAGTCCCAGGGCCCCATCCTCTTCCCCCAAGCTGTGACCCATTCCCTACCGGGCCCCTGGCTTCTCCACCCCTCAGTCCCAGGTCCCCAGCCTCTTCCCCCACCCAAAGCTGTGACCCATTCCCCCCCTCCCCCAGGCCTCCACTCTTGGGAATCTCTGCAGGCATGACAGGACACCCGCTGGCTGGCCCCAGGTCTGCGCTTGGGAAGGCAATCAGCTGGGGATGGGGAGAGGAGTGGGGCTGGCCCCCAGGAAGGGGGAAACGGGAGGGTGGGGGGCTCACCTGCTCGAAGGGGCTTTTGTCCTGCACCCCCTTGGCCCCCACGAAGACCCAGCTGTCGCGGAATCCAAGCTCCTTGGCCACACTGCTGCCGAGCTCGCTGAAAATCCTCCGCGTCTCTTCGTTCATCCTGGGGGCAGAGCCCTGGCTGAGCAGGAGGATCAGGGCCCTGCACCGAGCCAGCCAGGGCTCCCACCTTGGGGCTGGATGGGAGCTGGCACCTGCCAGAGGGGAAAGACCCCAGGCCCCATTTCCCCCCCCCCCCTCCCCGAGGCAGCTAGTCTCCACCCTGGGGCCGGATGGGAGCTGGTGCCCCCTAGAGGGGAGAGGACCTATATCCTGCCCCCCAAGCCAGACAGGCCCCCCACCACTGGCCCCAAAGCTGGATGGGAGCCAGCAACCCCAGAGGGGTGAGGCCCTAGGCCCCATTCCCACCCCCCTAAGCCAGCCAGTCTCCACCCTGGGGCCGGATGGGAGCTGGTGCCCCCTAGAGGGGAGAGGACCTATATCCTGCCCCCCAAGCCAGACAGGCCCCCCACCACTGGCCCCGAAGCTGGATGGGAGCCAGCAACCCCAGAGAGGTGAGGCCCTAGGCCCCATTCCCACCCCCCTAAGCCAGCCAGTCCCCACCCTGGGGCTGAATGGGAGCCGGCGCCCCCAGAGGGGAAAGGCCCCACTGGGCCCACATCCCACACCCACTTGGTGGCTGGGTCGTCGTATGAGGCCACGAACACCAGGGTTCCCTCGTGCAGCGTCCGAATGAACTTCAGCAGCTCGCTGACGTCTGGGGTGAAAGACGCAGGGTGAGTGCAGGCCTGGGCCCGCCTGAACCACAGGGTTCCCCTGAGTCTCCCCCCAGATTCCTGCCTATCACACAGACCTCCCATACCAGGGTCTCCCCACTGGAGCCCCCATGGATTCTCCCCGCCCCCCAAGCCCCTCCCACAACATCCTCAGTGGCTGCCCCATGACCCCCAGCCCTCCTGCCCCACAGGGCTTCCAAGCCTCCTCCCCCCACACATTCCTGCCTCTCACAGACTCCCCACTCCCTGCGCCAGGGTCTCCCACCTGGAGCCCCCACAGATTCTCCCCCCCCCCCGACATCCTCAGGTGCTGCCCCCCCTCTCACCTCCAGCCCACATGTCGAAGAACCTGGCATCAATGAGCTCCCCATTGACCCCTGGAACCAGAGAGAGAGAGTCAGAGCCTGCCCCGCTGCAGCCCCCTCCTTCCCCAGGCCAGCTCCTTTCCTGGCCCCGGTGCCCCCTCCCAGTTCCCACATCCTCTGCAGCCCCCTCCGTCCCCAGGCCAGCTCCCCTTTCCTGGCCCCGGTGCCCCCTCCCCAGTTCCCCACCACCTCGGCAGCCCCCCTCCTTCCCCAGGCCAGCTCCTTTCCTGGCCCGGTGCCCCTCCCCAGTTCCCCACATCCCCAGCCCCCATACCCTTTGCCCTGCCCAGTGCCCCACGCCCCACAACTGTGTTCCCCCGCCCCCCGACTCACCATTCACCAGGGCGATGTTCAGGCCCCGCCCCACATTGTTCTTCATGCTGCTCATTAGCCTGGAATGAAAGTGAGGTGAGAACAGCCCACCCACCACCTACAGGGGAGCCAGGACACCTGGGTTCTCTCCCTGGCTCTGGGAGGGAGCCCGGACTCCTGGGTCCGCCCCACAGTTCTGCCCCTGATTAGCATGCTGCCTTCTCTCACCTCCCATGCTGAGCCCCAAACCCGCAACTCACATTTTATCCTCCAGGCAGATCTTGGGCCCGATGACGTTGGCGGCACCGCTGACCAGGCGGAAGGCGAGATGCTGCTCGGGGCAGGGCTGCGGGAGGCCACACTTATACCTCCTGGGCCGCGGCTCTGGGGAGGGGGGTGGGGAGATATGGGGAGGTCGCCAAGACACCCTCATGTCACACACCACCCCTGGTCCCCTGGGCTAGACAGCTCCCACACCAGTCAAGGGTGCCATGTCCCCACCATGGGGGGGGATGGGCTCCTGGGATGGGGCACTGGTGGGGGAACGTGAGCTGAGGGACATAGGATCACGGGAGTCACCTGTTAAATGGGGGGATTGCTCCTCCCTCACCCTATGGGACTGGGACACCCTCCACCCCTGCCAGTAGGGACACCTGAGGTGATGCACCAGGGTCCCTGTCCCTGTATCTGGGACCCAGCCCCCTGCTACCGCCTCCATGGGGTCCTGGCTCCTAGCCTGGGACCCAGCCCCCCACCATGGGGTCCCTGCTCCCAGCCTGGGACCCAGCCCCCTGCTACCCCCTCACCCTGCCATGAGGTCCCGGCTCCCGGCCTGGGAACCAGCCCCCTGCTACTGCCCCCATGGGGTCCCTGTTCCCAGCCTGGGACCCAGCCCCCTGCTACCCGCCCCCCCCGCCATGGGGTCCTGCTCCCAGCCTGGGACCCAGCCCCCTGCTACCCCCACCCTGCCATGAGATCCCGGCTCCCGGCCTGGGAACCAGCCCCCTGCTACTGCCCCCATGGGGTCCCTGTTCCCAGCCTGGGACCCAGCCCCCTGCTACCCGCCCCCCCCCCCCCGCCATGGGGTCCCTGTTCCCAGGCTGGGACCCAGCCCCCTGCTACCGCCTCCATGGGGTCCTGGCTCCTAGGCTGGGACCCAGCCCCCTATGGGGTCTCTGCTCCCAGGCTGGGACCCAGCCCCCCGCTGCCCCCGCCATGGGGTCCCAGCTCCGGCCTGGGACCCAGCCCCCCACTACCGCTGCCCTCCACCCCCCAGGCCAGAGACTCACTGTTGTGTCTGCTTCTGGCTCCCGCCCCGCCTGAGGGGGCGGCACTGGCCTGAAGGGGCACAGCCGAGCTGCCCCAGCCTGACACTGGGGGCAAGAAGAGAGGGGGCTGGTGAGGGGAGGGGGAAAGCACCCTGGAGCCCAGCCCCCCTCCTCTCCCCAGACTGGGCCACCAGCCAGGACCCCCGGCCACCAGCATGGCACAGACCCAGGGGAGAGCAGGACAAGCCCCCGCCCCAGGGTAGCAGCTCCTTGGCCAGTCACTCACCTGCCGTGGGGGGGTTCTCAGGGCCTGTGGGGAGAGAAAGAGCAGCCCCGGTGACCCACAGCACAGAGTGCCCAACCCCCACCACCCCACTGGGGGTCCAGAACTTGATCCCAACGTCCTCCCCCCCACACACACTGCTTGGGGGGCAGGAGTCTGCCCCAGACGAAGACCTCCCCACCCAACCCTGCCAGGATTCAGGGCCTTGTACCATAGCATCTCCTGTGAAAGTCCCTGCCACAAGGCAACCGGGTGTCCTTACCGGGGGAGGGGGGACACTGCAGCCCCAGCCCCCCCAATCCCAAGGGCAGATCCCTCCAGGGGGCACCCCTGCTCCTGCCGCTATAGCCGTGGATGGCGTTGCCCTGTGGAACTGCCTGCCACAAGATGCCCATGGGGGAGGGGGGCAGCTCTTACTGCTGAGGAGCTGCTGGAGGCGAGAGAAGCCACTCTGGGTGCCCAACAGGAGGCTGACGAGGATCCAGGTGAGCCCAGCGGTGAGGATGATCACCACCACACGTAGGGGACCTGGGGGGAGGGAAGCAGGGGGTCAGAGCTGGGGTATGAGGCACAGGCAGCCCCCCAGAGCAGGCCCCCCCTTGCTGCAAACTCAGCCCCCACACCAGCCCCCCACAGCCAACCCAGCCTCTCACCTGCCAGTCTCATGGCACCGTCCAAGGGCCCCCCCCGTGGGGGGGTGAAGGAGGAGTCTGAGAGCAGAGGAAGCGGAGCTGGAAGGGAAGTGACAGGTCGGTCAGAGTCCAGAACCGGCCCAAATCCTGTGACCCACCTGCCCCACAGCCCCCATCTCCCCCAGGGTACCCCAGCCCCCCAATACCCTCACACCCACCGCTTCCCCCACAGCCCCCATCTCCCCCAGGGTACCCAACCCCACAGCCCCCAATACCCTCACACCCCACTTCCCCACAGCCCCATCTCCCCAGGATACCCCAACCCCACAGCCCCAATACCCTCACACCCCACTTCCCCACAGCCCCCATCTCCCCAGGGTACCCCAACCCCACAGCCCCCAATACCCTCACACCTCACTTCCCCATCTCCCCAGGATACCCCAACCCCACAGCCCCCAATACCCTCACACCCCACTTCCCCATCTCCCCAGGATACCCCAACCCCACAGGCCCCCAATACCCTCACACCCCACTTCCCCCACAGCCCCCATCTCCCCTAGGGTACCCCAACCCCCACAGCCCCCCAATACCCTCACATCCCACTTCCCCCACAGCCCCCATCTCCCCCAGGATACCCCAACCCCCACAGCCCCCAATACCCTCACACCCCACTTCCCACAGCCCCATCTCCCAGGGTACCCCAACCCCACAGCCCCCAATACCCTCACACCCCACTTCCCCACAGCCCCCATCTCCCTAGGGTACCCCAACCCCACAGCCCCCAATACCCCAATACCCTCATCCCACTTCCCCACAGCCCCATCTCCCCAGGATACCCCAACCCCACAGCCCCCAATACCCTCACACCCCACTTCCCCAGCCCCATCTCCCCAGGGTACCCCAACCCCACAGCCCCCAATACCCTCACACCACTTCCCCACAGCCCCCATCTCCCTAGGGTACCCCAACCCCACAGCCCCCAATACCCTCACACCCACCGCCCCACAGCCCCATTCTCCCAGCCCCACACAGCCCCCGTAGTCCGGATAAGCCCTGCGTGCCCCACATCTCCCAACCCCCTCGATACTGTCACACACCCCAGAGCCGCTCCCCGCCCCGATACCCCCTAATCCTCCTGCCCCCCAGGCGCTGCTCACCGGGCGGCTCCTGCCCGCGGCTGCGGCTGCGGCTCCGGCTCCAGCTCCGGCTCCAGCGGGCCGCAGCCCGGAGCAGGGAGGAGCCGGGCGAGCCCGGAACCCGCCTCCAGATTCCACCCTTGGCTCCGCCCCCACCATGGCTACCCTCCGGCCCCGCCCCTCTCCCGCTAGGACCCGCCCCTGGCTCCGCCCCGCTATATCCACCCTCCGGCCCCGCCCCTCTCCCAGTTGGACCCGCCCCTGGCTCCGCCCCCCGCTATATCCACCCTCCGGCCCCGCCCCCTCTCCCAGTAGGACCCGCCCCTGGCTCCGCCCCCCGCTATATCCACCCTCCGGCCCCGCCCCCTCTCCCGCTAGGACCGGCCCTTGGCTCCGCCCCCCGCTATATCCACCCTCCGGCTCCGCCCCCTCTCCCGCTAGGACCCGCCCCTGGCTCCGCCCCCCACTATATCCACCCTCCGGATCTGCCCCTCGGTACCCGCCCCCGATCCTTCGCTCCCCCCTCCTTGCCTGGATCCACCCCCTCCCCGTCCCCACAGCCCAGCTCTCCCCCCCACATTGCGGGGGGGAGGTCTGGGGCAGGTGGGGCAGAGCCCCCCCCCCAGATGGGCGTTTCCATCGGGGGGCACAGAGAGAGGCTGGAATTGGGGGGGTCTGTTAATTGGCCCTTAATTATACCCGGCTGGAGAAAGTGGTGACAATGTGGGGGTCCTCTAGGGCGCGTGGGGGCTCTTCCTGGGGGGGATGGAGAAAAGTGGGGGGGGAATCTCTCCCTGGAGGAGGGGCCCAAGACACTGGGGTCCTATTCCCAGCAGAGGCGGCTCTAGGATTTCCACCGCCCCAAGCAGGGCGGCACGCCACGGGGGGCGCTCTGGCGGTCGCCGGTTGCCAGTCCCGTGGCTCCAGTGGACCTCCTGCAGACGTGCCTGCGGCTGCTCCACCGGAGCGGCAGGACCACCGGACCCTCCGCAGGCACGTCTGCGGGAGGTCCACCGGAGCCGCCTGCCGCCTTCCCGCAGGACGCCGCCCCAAGCGCGCTCTTGGCGCGCTGGGGTCTGGAGCCGGCCCTGATTCCCAGGAACAGCCCCATAGGCCACCTAGACCAGTGTCCCAACTCCCGTAATGCTGCGATGCCCCAGCAGGAAATGAATGAACCTTGGAGATGGGGGGGGGCAAGCTGTTCCCACACCTCACCCCAGAAGTGGCTGCATCTCCGCACTGGGCAAAGGGTCTCATATAACCAGCCCCTTTGCCCTGCCATGGGGTGTGCGTGTGTCAGCGCTGAGCGAGGGCTCCCTGTAAAACCAGCCTCTGCACCACCCCGGAGCGGCCACGTACTGGCGCTGGGGGGGGGGGTTCCTGTATAATCAGCCCCTGCCCGAGATGGTCACAGCCGAGTGCTGGAGTATGAGGGTGTGCACGCACGCACACACACACACACACACACACACACACACTCACTCACTCTCTGGTGGGCTCTTTTTTAACACTTCCCTGACCCACATGGGACCCTGCCAAGCCCTGGCCCTCAGTGCTGTCCAGTGGCAGGGAGTCCCACTGGCTCGCGGTGAACAAGGTAATAATTGGAGATATGCCAATCTCCTAGAACTGGAAGGGACCTTGCAAGATCATCGAGTCCAGCCCCTGCCTTCACTAGCAGGAGCAATTGTTGCCCCAGATCCCTAAGTGGCCCCCTCAAGGATTGAGCTCACAACCCTGGGTTTAGCAGCCAATGCTCAAACCACTGAGCTATCCCTCCCCCCTGAGGTACCCCCCTCCTCCATGGGCCACAAACACCAACCGCCACCCCCCCGCCAGGTGGCATTTTAGCCTGTCCCCTCCAAGGAAACATCAATTGCAGCGTTCTCCCTCCATCTTCACACCAGGACGCCTGGGTTCTCTCCCTTAGAGCGTGGGGGGGGGGGGCGGTGCTGGGAGCCGGACGCCTGGGTTCTCTCCCTTAGAGCGTGGGGGGGGGGTGTGCTGGGAGCCGGACGCCTGGGTTCTCTCCCTTAGAGCCGGGGGGGGGGGCGATGGTGGGAGCCGGACTCCTGGGTTCTCTCCCTTAGAGCCGGGGGGGGGGCGGTGCTGGGAGCCGGACGCCTGGGTTCTCTCCCTTAGAGCGTGGGGGGGGGGGCGGTGCTGGGAGCCGGACGCCTGGGTTCTCTCCCTTAGAGCCGGGGGTGGGGCGGTGCTGGGAGCCGGACGCCTGGGTTCTCTCCCAGCTCTGGGTGCATAAATGTATTTCTCCTATAGACATGGGGTGGGGCTCTGAGCCCCTTGTTCCACCACCACTGAGCAGCGTTGTGCCCAGCAGAGGGCGCTGTCCTGCCATATCAGCCCGGAGACGCTGGGCCCGGCCCCCAGCCCAGAAGCTGGGGCGAGGCTCTGGGGCGCTTCAAATCCTGCTGGGTCGTCAGCCCCTGGTGTGTGAACCCAGGTGTGACCTGCTGGGTCCTGGTATAAACAGCGACCCCCCCGCTCTAACCCCCCAGCCCCCCCGAGCCGGGGGAGAACCCAGGAGTCCTGGCTCCCAGCCCCCTCCCCTCCCCTCCCAGAGCTGGGAGAGAACCCAGGAGTCCTGGTTCCCAGCCCCCTCCCCTCCCAGAGCCGGGGCAGAACCCAGGAGTCCTGGCTCCCAGCCCCCCCTGCTCTAACCCACCAGCTCCCGCTCCCCTCCCAGAGCTGGGAGAGAACCCAGGAGTCCTGGCTCCCAGCCCCCGGCTCTAACCACCAGCTCCCACTCCCCTCCCAGAGCTGGGAGAGAACCCAGGAGTCCTGGCTCCCAGCCCCCTCCCCTCCCAGAGCTGGGAGAGAACCCAGGAGTCCTGGCTCCCAGCCCCCTCCCCTCCCAGAGCCGGGGGAGAACCCAGGAGTCCTGGCTCCCAGCCCCCTCCCCTCCCCTCCCAGAGCTGGGAGAGAACCCAGGAGTCCTGGCTCCCAGCCCCCTCCCCTCCCAGAGCCGGGGCAGAACCCAGGAGTCCTGGCTCCCAGCCCCCGCTCTAACCCCCAGCCCCCGAGCCGGGGGAGCACCCAGGAGTCCTGGCTCCCAGCCCCCGCCCCTCCCACAGCTGGGTGAGAACCCACGAGTCCTGGCTCCCAGCCCCCTCCCCAGCCCCGAGCTGGGAGAGAACCCAGGAGTCCGGGCTCCCAGCCCCCTCCCCTCCCCGAGCTGGGAGAGAACCCAGGAGTCCTGGCTCCCAGCCCCCTCCCCTCCCAGAGCTGGGAGAGAACCCAGGAGTCCTGGCTCCCAGCCCTCCCTGCTCTAACCCACCAGCCCCCTCCTCCCCTCCTCCCAGAGCTGGGAGAGAACCCAGGAGTCCTGGCTCCCAGCCCCTCCTCCCAAAGCTGGGGCAGAACCCACGAGTCCTGGCTCCCAGCCCCTGCTCTAACCCACCAGCCCCCTCCTCCTCCTCCTCCCAGAGCCGGGGAGAGAACCCAGGCGTCCAGGCTCCCAGCTCCCCCTGCTCTAACCCACCAGCCCCCCTCCCCTCCCCGAGCTGGGGCAGAACCCACGAGTCCTGGCTCCCAGCCCCCTCTGCTCTAACCCACCAGCCCCCCTCCCCTCCCAGAGCTGAGGGGAGAACCCAGGAGTCCTGGCTCCCAGCCCCCCTCCTCTAACCCACCAGCCCCCACTCCTCTCCCAGAGCTGAGAGAGAACCCAGGAGTCCTGGCTCCCAGCTTCCGCCCCACCCCCTCGGCTCAGCCAGCCTCGTGTCACTGTGCATCAAGCGATTAATGTGCTAAAAGCCCTGTGGATCATAATTAATCTTTATGAGCCGGGGCCTGAGCTTGCCACCACCATCTCCCCTCCCCCATCCACGTCAGGGGAGATTTATGGGGCAGTGTGTGTGGGGGGAGACGAGCCAGGGATGGGTCTGGACCATGGCTGAGGTTTGCCTGCAGGCAAGCGGTACATCCTGGGGGTGGGGATGGACATGCCTCACCCCTGAGCCCCCCGAGCCACCAATCCAACAGCCCCTGGACTGCTAAAGAAGGACCCACAACTGTGCTCAGCATTTCGGCTGCAGCGTGTGACATCACAGTGCTGGTCCTGCCTTAATGAGCGTGGGGGGAGGGGCTGCACCACCCCCCCTCACCGGGGAAACTGAGGCACTTGGGGCTGAGGTATTAACCCAGCCCCCCCAACTGCAACCCAGTAAACCTCCACTTCCCCCCAGAGCCAGGGAGAGAACCCAGGAGTCCTGTCAGGACCACCCAGAGAATTCAGGGGGGCTGGGGTCTTTGGCAGCAGGGGTCCTTCCGCTCCGGGTCTTCGGGGCACTTCAGCGGTGGGTTCCAGAGCCAGTGAAGGACCGGCTGCCGAATTGCCACCTAAGTCCCAGAACGGAAGCAGCTCTGGGTCTTTGGCAGCGGGTCCTTCACTCACTTCGGGTGCGTTCGGCGGCACTGAAGGACCAGCCGCCGAAGACCCACCAAAAACTCTCATGGGGGCCCCTGCAGGGCCCGGGGCCTGGGGCAAATTGCCCCACTTGCCTGCCCCCCCCCCGGCAGCCTTGAGTCCTGGCTCCCAGCTCCACCCCACCAGACTCCACTCCCGTCCCAGAGCCAGGGTGAGAACCCAGGAGTCCTGGCTCCTCCCCAGGCCCCAAGGTTGTGTTATTAGCTGGGGCCTTGGCATGGCTCAGGCAGGGCAACATTAACAATGCTGGAGCCGTTATTAATGGGTCTGGGGTCTGGCCAGGTGAGGGGGCTAATGAACAGGGCAGCTGGCCCCATGCCAGGCTGAGCTGGGAACCAGAAGCGTTGCTGGGGCCAGAGCTGAGCCGCCGTCCTAGGGGAGAAAGGCCCTGGTTCCCCATTCCCAGCCCCCCTGAGCCAGCCAGGCCTGAACCCATCACCCCTGCCCAGCTCTCCCCACACATGTTCCCCCATTGTGGGGTAGGTCCCTCTCCTCCTTATAGGATCCTGGCACTGAGCCAAGGACCCTCCCCCGGCCCCAATTTCTGTTTTCCTGGGAGGAGGGGTTGTTTGGCACCACCCAGCTACCTGTTCCGGCCCTGCCTGGCCCCACACTAACTTGGTTCCTCCCCATCCCCTTGCCATGGATTTATGGCTCCGCCACTTGTTCCCACAGGGTTTTTTTTTTTTGAGACTGGAACGTTAAAAATGCCTTTACGAGGCCGTTAGCGCTGGGGGGTGGGGAACACCAAGGGAGGGCTCTGGCGAGGGTGGGCAGGGGGTGCTCTACCCTGGAAGTCAGGACTGGGGCCTGTGGGGGGCGCCATGGGGCAGGGAATGGGGTGCTGGGCAGGGGACGCGCTCCCCTGAAAGGCAGGGCTGGGCAGCAGGGGGTGCTGTGCTGCCTGGTCTCCCATCCAAACTGTAAACTGGGCTTTCCCTGCTTAGCAGGGGCCTGGTTAGCTGGCTCCAGCTGCAGCTGACAGGTGTGTGGGGGTCCCAGGGGAGCTCCCCCTCCCCCATCTCTGTCCATTAACGTCCCATCAGTTGCTGGGCCAGAGAGCAGATGAATACTTAAAAATCCACAGGCACAGATGGTGCAAGCTCCAGGGGGAGCTCAGGGCGGGGCTGTGGGTCGGGAGAGTGAGTCACTGGCAGAGCTGGGGGGAGCCCAGGGCTGGGCTGGCAGGGGCTGCGGGTCGGGAGTGAGGGGCACTGGCAGAGCTGGCGGGGGCAGGGCTGGCAGGGGCTGCGGGTCGGGAGTGAGGGGCACTGGCAGAGCTGGGGGGAGCCCAGGGCTGGGCTAGCAGGGGCTGCGGGTCAGGAGTGAGGGACACCGGCAGAGCTGGGGGGAGCCCAGGGCTGGGCTGGCAGGGGCTGCGGGTCGGGAGTGAGGGGCACTGGCAGAGCTGGGGGGCAGGGCTGGGCTGGCAGGGGCTGCGGGTCGGGAGTGAGGGGCACTGGCAGAGCTGGGGGGCAGGGTTGGGCTGGCAGGGGCTGCGGGTCGGGAGTGAGGGGAATGGGTGCCCCTCCCCACCCAGAACTGAAGGGCCCATCACTTATTCATCCAGCTGGCACCACAACATCTTTCACCTCCCTCCATCCTGCCCCCACCCGCTTCTGAGGCAGATACCAGAGCGGGGCCGGGCACGAGCCCCAAATCCCTCCCGTCCCAGCAGAGGCAGAGCAAAATCTGCGCCCTGAGCCATCCCGGCTCCAGCACCAGCACCAGCAAGAAGCTCCCCCCCGGGAGGGAACCTGCCCCTCTTCCCGGCCTCAGCAGTATTATTGGGGAAGCCCTCGAATCCGGGGCCCAAAGCCCGTTCTGCCATCAGCTTTTCCTGCTGTCCAGTGGCGGGAAGTTCCACTGGATTGTTGAGCATCACGGTTCAGTCAGATTCAAACAGCAGCCTCGTATGCTGGCGTTTGGTGTTAGAACTCGCCCCCCCAGCCCTGCTCTGTGGGGGGGGGGGGTCCGTGCGGGGCCCGGCCTGACGGGGACACCCCGAGCTCTGTGGGGGGGGGTCCGTGCGGGGCCCGGCGTGACGGGGACACCCCGAGCTCTGTGTGGGGCCCGGCCTGACGGGGACACCCCGAGCTCTGTGGGGGGGGTCCGTGCGGGGCCCGGCCTGACGGGGACACCCCGAGCTCGGTCGGGGGGGGTCCGTGCGGGGCCCGGCGTTACGGGGACACCCCGAGCTCTGTCGGGGTCGTGCGGGCCCGGCCTGCCGGGGACACCCCGCGCTCGGTCGGGGGGGGGCCGTGCGGGGCCCGGCGTGACGGGGACACCCCGAGCTCGGTCGGGGGGGGTCCGTGCGGGGCCCGGCGTGACGGGGACACCCCGAGCTCTGTGGGGGGGTCCGTGCGGGGCCCGGCGTGACGGGGACACCCCGAGCTCTGTCGGGGGGGTCCGTGCGGGGCCCGGCGTGACGGGGACACCCGGCGCTCTGTCGGGGGGGGGTCCGTGCGGGGCCCGGCCTGACGGGGACACCCCGAGCTCTGTGGGGCCCGGCGTGACGGGGACACCCCGAGCTCTGTGGGGGGGGGGGGTCTGTGTGTGGCCCGGCCTGACGGGGACACCCCGAGCTCTGTGGGGGGGGGGTCTGTGTGGGGCCCGGCCTGACGGGGACACCCCGAGCTCTGTGGGGGAGGTCTGTGTGGGGCCCAGCCTGACGGGGACACCCCGAGCTCTGTGGGGGGGTCCGTGCGGGGCCCGGCCTGACAGGGACACCCCGAGCTCTGTCGGGGGGGTCCGTGCGGGGCCCGGCGTGACGGGACACCCGAGCTCTGTGGGGTCCGTGCGGGCCCGGCGTGTGAGGGGACACCCGAGCTCTGTCGGGGTCCGTGCGGGCCCGGCGTGACGGGACACCCGAGCTCTGTCGGGGTCCGTGCGGGCCCGGCGTGACGGGACACCCGAGCTCTGTGGGGTCTGTGTGGGGTCCGGCCTGACGGGACACCCGAGCTCTGTCGGGGGTCTGTGTGGGGCCCGGCCTGACGGGGACACCCCGAGCTCTGTGGGGGGGGTCCGTGCGGGGCCCGGCGTGACGGGGACACCCCGAGCTCTGTCGGGGGGGGGTCCGTGCGGGGCCCGGCCTGACGGGGACACCCCGAGCTCTGTCGGGGGGGGTGGGGGGTCCGTGCGGGGCCCAGCGTGACGGGGACACCCCGAGCTCTGTCGGGGGGGGTCCGTGCGGGGCCCGGCCTGACGGGGACACCCCAAGCTCGGTCGGGGGAGGGGCTCTATGCGGCCCCCACCATGGTATATGAGCCCCCCCCAACACAATGGCCCAGTTGGGGGCGGTTGTTTTTTTTCCAGCACTTTAATTAGCAAAAGAAAAGTTAATTATAAAATGAACAGAGAAAACAGCTGCGTGGGAGCGAGGGAAGGGGTCTGTCCTGCTTCCCCCAAATCTCAGGGGGGAGCCAGGCCCCCCCTCCCCGCGCCCACATGCAGTATGACTATTTACACAGATATCGGGGGGGTTACACTGAAATTTCTTACACCTGGGACTAAATTTACACCGAACCCCCGAGACGCAATAAATTATTCAGTAATTAAGGCACCACGTCGCCGGGAAAGGGGGTGCTGGGGGGCTGGGGAGGGGAGTCCCTAGGAGAAGGGGGTGCCGGAGGGAAGGGCTGAGGAGAGGGGTCCCTCCAATTCCCATTGTCACTGTCACCAAAACAAGAGGCAAGTTCCACCAGCTATTTGGGGGGGCTGTACAGGGGGGAGGTGGGAGGCTCCTTTCAGCTGCTGGGCTGGGGGTGCATTGGGGGGCTGGGGGAGGGAGTCATACAGTACTGGGGGGCTGTACAGTTTTGGGGTGGGGGTCCAGTATTGGGGTGAAAGTGGGGGACATTTCTCCAGCCCAGCCAGATCCGCCCCCCAGCCCTGCCCCCCCGTCGCACCCCCCACTTCGCCACCAGCAGCCCCTCTGGGTTATTGCTACGAGGCCAGGTCCCGGTGGCATTGGGGGGACGCTCCCACCCAGAGCCGCTGCCCCCCAAAAGTCAGCCTGCCCCTGAGCCAGGAGTCGAAGGTCCCGTGGTCCCGGAGGAGGTCGAAGGTCGCACTGGCTGGCCGTGGGGCCAGCCCCCCTCAGCTGTTGGTGGAGACCAAGGCGATGACCTGCTCCAGCCGCTGGCGCAGCCGCTGCTTCCGGCAGCTCCCGTCCCGCTCCAGCGCCGTCAGCACCTGTGGGCGAGGGGCACCCAGGGGGTCTCAGCTCCTGCCCCACGTACTGGCAGAGCTCCCCCTGCGCCGGGCGGGGGGGCAGCAGGGCGGGCTCCCCCGGCACCGGGCGGGGGCAGCGGGCGGGGCTCCCCTGCGCCAGGCGGGGGCAGCAGGCGGGGCTCCCCTGCGCCGGGCGGGGGCAGCGTGGGGCTCCCAGCGCCGGGCGGGGTTGGTGGGACTGGGGGCAGCGGGCGGGGGCTCCCAGCGCCGAGCGGGGTTGGTGGGATGGGGGCAGCGTGGGGGCTCCCCCGGCGCCGGGCGGGGTTGGTGGGACTGGGGGCAGCGTGGGGCTCGCCCGGCGCCGGGGTTGGTGGGACTGGGGAGATCAGGGGCGGGAGCAGGGCTGGCGAGGGGCACGGTGGGGTTCAGGGGTGGGGAGCAAGGGGGCTCGCCCGGCGCCGGGGTTGGTGGGACTGGGGAGATCAGGGGCGGGGCAGGGCTGGCGAGGGGCACGGTGGGGTTCAGGGGTGGGGAGCGAGGGGGCTCGCCCGGCGCCGGGGTTGGTGGGACTGGGGAGATCAGGGGCGGGGCAGGGCTGGCGAGGGGCACGGTGGGGTTCAGGGGTGGGAGCGAGGGGAGGCTCGCCCGGCGCCGGGCGGGGTTGGTGGGATGGGGGCAGCATGGGGCTCCCCGGCGCCGGGCGGGGTTGGTGGGACTGGGGGCAGCGTGGGGGCTCGCCCGGCGCCGGGGGTTGGTGGGACTGGGGAGATCAGGGGCGGGAGCAGGGCTGGCGGGGCACGGTGGGGTTCAGGGGTGGGGAGCAAGGGGGCTCGCCCGGCGCCGGGGTTGGTGGGACTGGGGAGATCAGGGGCGGGGCAGGGCTGGCGAGGGGCACGGTGGGGTTCAGGGGTGCGGAGCGAGGGGGCTCGCCCGGCGCCGGGGGGGTTGGTGGGACTGGGGAGATCAGGGGGGCGGGGGCAGGGCTGGCGAGGGGGCACGGTGGGGTTCAGGGGGTGGGGAGCGAGGGGGGGGCTCGCCCGGCGCCGGGGTTGGTGGGACTGGGGAGATCAGGGGCGGGGCAGGGCTGGCGAGGGGCACGGTGGGGTTCAGGGGTGGGGAGCGAGGGGCTCGCCGGCGCCGGGCGGTTGGTGGGACTGGGGAGATCAGGGGCGGGGCAGGGCTGGCGAGGGGCACGGTGGGGTTCAGGGGTGGGAGCGAGGGGCTCGCCCGGCGCCGGGGTTGGTGGGACTGGGGAGATCAGGGGCGGGGCAGGGCTGGCGAGGGGCACGGTGGGGTTCAGGGGTGGGGAGCAGGGGGCTCCCCGGCGCCGGGGGTTGGTGGGATGGGGGCAGCGGGGGCTCACCTCCTGGCGGTAGCGCCCACGTACTGGTAGAGCTCCCCAGCGCCCCCAGTGTGTTGAACTCCCCAGCGTGGAGCCGCGACTGCTCCCCCAGGTAGGCGTCCATGTCCTGGTCACTGATGGGCGCCATCCTGGCAATGTCCCGGTAGTACCTGGGGGGCAGAGGGTGAGGGGGGCAAGGTCACCTCCCCCCACTGCCCCTCATGACCCCATTACCCCTTCTACCCCCTACATCCCGGCGCCCCTCCCCCCACGGCCCCATTACCCCTTCTACCCCCTGCATCCCGCTGCCCCTCCCCACACTGCTCCCCATTACCCCTCCTATCCTCCCCCACATCCCGCTGCCCTCCCCACTTCCCCACGACCCCATTACCCCTCCTACCCCTGCATCCTGCTGCCCTCCCCAGTGCTCCCCATTACCCCTCCTACCCCCGCATCCTGCTGCCCTCCCCCACGACCCCATTACCCTCCTATCCTCCCCACATCCCGCTGCCCCTCCCCACTTCCCCACAACCCCATTACCCCTCCTACCCCTGCATCCTGCTGCCCCTCCCCAGTGCTCCCCATTACCCCTCCTACCCCCGCATCCTGCTGCCCTCCCCACGACCCCATTACCCCTCCTATCCTCCCCCACATCCCAGCGCCCTCCCCACTTCCCCACGACCCCATTACCCTCCTACCCCTGCATCCCGCTGCCCCTCCCCATGGCCCCATTACCCCTTCTACCCCTACATCCCAGCGCCCTCCCACGGCCCCATTACCCTTCTACCCCTACATCCCGGCGCCCCTCCCACTGCTCCCCATTACCCCTCCTATCCCCTCCCCACATCCCGCTGCCCTCCCCACTTCCCCACGACCCCATTACCCTTCTACCCCTGCATCCCGCTGCCCTCCCCCATGGCCCCATTACCCTTCTACCCCTACATCCCAGCGCCTCCCCACGGCCCCATTACCCTTCTACCCCTACATCCTGGCGCCCCTCCCCACTGCTCCCATTACCCCTCCTATCCTCCCCACATCCCGCTGCCCTCCCCACTTCCCCACGACCCCATTACCCCTCCTACCCCTGCATCCTGCTGCCCCTCCCCACGACCCCATTACCCTCCTATCCCCTCCCCACGTCCCGCTGCCCTCCCCACTTCCCCACGACCCCATTACCCTCCTACCCCTGCATCCTGCTGCCCTCCCCCACGACCCCATTACCCCTCCTACCCCTGCATCCTGCTGCCCCTCCCCACGACCCCATTACCCCTCCTACCCCTGCATCCCGCTGCCCCTCCCCACACTGCTCCCATTACCCCTCCTATCCTCCCCACATCCCGCTGCCCCTCCCCACTTCCCCATGACCCCATTACCCTTCTACCCCTGCATCCTGCTGCCCTCCCCACGACCCCATTACCCTCCTACCCCTGCATCCTGCTGCCCTCCCCATGGCCCCATTACCCTCCTACCCCTGCATCCCGCTGCCCCTCCCACACTGCTCCCCATTACCCTCCTACCCCTGCATCCCGCTGCCCCTCCCCACGACCCCATTACCCTCCTACCCCTGCATCCTGCTGCCCCTCCCCCACGACCCCATTACCCTCCTACCCCTGCATCCTGCTGCCCTCCCCCATGACCCCATTACCCCCTTCTACCCCTGCATCCCGCTGCCCTCCCCACACTGCTCCCCATTACCCCTCCTATCCTCCCCACATCCCACTGCCCTCCCCACTTCCCCATGACCCCATTACCCTTCTACCCCTGCATCCCGCTGCCCTCCCCACGACCCCATTACCCTCCTATCCTCCCCACGTCCCGCTGCCCTCCCCACTTCCCCACAACCCCATTACCCCTCCTACCCCTGCATCCCGGCGCCCTCCCACTGCTCCCCATTACCCTCCTATCCCCTGCATCCTGCTGCCCTCCCCCATGGCCCCATTACCCTTCTACCCCCAACCCGTGTATCCTGATGCCCTCCCCGCTTCTCCCCATCAGGGAGCCCCCTGCGTCGCCCACTCCCCCCACCCCCAGCGCATCCCAGCCCCGCCCCTGCCCCCCACTCTCCCCAGCTCTCCCTGCCCCCCCCCTCACCGCTCCACCCAGCCGCGGTAGCCGGGCAGGTCCTTGGCGTAGAGCAGTTTGGTGGAGGGCGAGTCCTTGCCCAGGCGCTGGGGCGACGTGGAACACGAGTCCATGAACGTCTGGGCCACCACAGAGAGACACGCGTCCGTGATGCTGCTCTTGTGCACGTCGAAGACGAACTGCGGGTTCTTGATCACGTTCACCCAGAACCGCAGGGGCAGGCTGGGGGGGCAGGGTCAGAGAGTGCCAGAGACCCCCTGGGACCCCCCCGGGACCCCCCACGGCCCCCCAACACCCTGATCACGTTCACCCAGAACCGCAGGGGCAGGCTGGGGGGGGCAGGGGTCAGAGAGAGCCAGAGACCCCCTGGGACCCCCCCGGGACCCCCCCACGGCCCCCCAACACCCTGATCACGTTCACCCAGAACCGCAGGGGCAGGCTGGGGGGGCAGGGGTCAGAGAGAGCCAGAGACCCCCTGGAACCCCCCCGGGACCCCCAGCCCCCCCCACGGCCCCCCAACACCCTGATCACGTTCACCCAGAACCGCAGGGGCAGGCTGGGGGGGCAGGGGTCAGAGAGTGCCAGAGACCCCCTTGGGCCCCTGGGACCCCAGCCCCCACGGCCCCCAACACCTGATCACGTTCACCCAGAACCGCAGGGGCAGGCTGGGGGCAGGGGTCAGAGAGTGCCAGAGACCCCAGGACCCCCGCCCCCACGGCCCCCCAACACCCTGATCACGTTCACCCAGAACCGCAGGGGCAGGCTGGGGGCAGGGTCAGAGAGTGCCAGAGACCCCCGGGACCCCCACGGCCCCCAACACCCTGATCCCGTTCACCCAGACCCGCCGGGGCAGGCTGGGGGGGGCAGGGGTCAGAGCGTGCCAGAGACCCCCAGGACCCCTGCCCCCCACGGCCCCCAACACCCTGATCACGTTCACCCAGAACCGCAGGGGCAGGCTGGGGCAGGGGTCAGAGAGTGCCAGAGACCCCGGGACCCCAGCCCCACGGCCCCCCAACACCCGGATCCCATCACCCAGAACCGCAGGGGCAGGCGGGGGCAGGGCCCCCCCGGGCCCCCCCCCCCCCCGATCCCATCACCCAGAGCCGCAGGGGCAGGCGGGGGCAGGGCCCCCCCAGCCCCCCGATCCCCACACCCAGCGCCGCAGGGGCCGGCGGGGGCAGGGCCCCGGGACCCCAGCCCCGGGACCCCAGCCCCGATCCCTCACCCAGCGCCGCAGTGGCAGGTGGGGGCAGGGCCCCCCCAGCCCCCCGATCCCATCACCCAGCCCCTCGGGGGTCTCACCAGTTGCTCTTCCAGGTGTGCCGCACGTCGGGGTCGCTGATCTGGCGCCGATCCGCCTGCTCGTCCAGGAAGTCGAACATGTACTTGATGGGCAGCGGCAGGGCGCTGGCCCGGTGGGCCGTGCTGAACAGCGTCTCGAACAGGTCGTCCACGAACTTCTGCAGCGTGCCCTGGGGGCGCCGGGGGTCAGACTGGCCACACGCGGCCCCCCCCGCCCCCCCGCCCCCCGCCCCAGCACCCCCCGTACCTTGGTGGCCAGGAGCCGGGTGAGGTAGATTTCCGACACCATCTTGCTGCCCCCCTCCTTGGGGTCGCCCAGCGGGTCGTGGCTGCGGACGAGGTGCCAGAGCCGGGTGCCCCCGTCGCGCTCGGGGCTCAGCATGGGGGCGCGGGAGCGCAGGCTGTCGGGGCTGCTGGATGGCCGCAGGAGGCTCTCTGGGGCGGGGGGACGGGTCGTGGGGAGGTGTCGGAGCCCCAAGTCCATTGCCCAGCCCAGAGCCCCTTGCTCCCCCTCCCTGCCCACCCAGCAGCAGGGGGGAGGCCATGTTGACTACTCCCCCCACCCGGTCTGGATGGGATACGGGGCTGGGGGGATCAAGGGGGGCTCGGGGGGCAGGGGCTGAACAAGGTGTCTGGGATGTGGGGGGCAGACATCCCTGCAGCTCCCCAAGTCCCAGCCCCACCCTCCCACAACCAGGGGCGGCTCTAGGATTTCCGCCGCCCCAAGCACGGCTGCACGGCGCGGGGGGCGCTCTGGCGGTGCCGGTCCCGCGGCTCCGGTGCACCTCCCACAGACGTGCCCGCGGATGCTCCACCGGAGCGGCGGGACCAGCGGACCCTCCGCAGGCACGTCTGTGCAAGGTCCACCGGAGCCGCCTGCCGCCCCAAGCGCCCGCTGGGGTCTGGAGCCGGCCCTGCCCACAATGCCATGTCACTCGAGGGCAGCTGGGGTGACCAGATGTCTTGATTTTATAGGGACAGTCCCGGTTTTGGGTCTTTTTCTTATATAGGCTCCTATTACCCCCCACTCCCGTCCCGATTTTTCGGACTTGCTGTCTGGTCACCCTAAGGGCAGCACAGGCCCCCTGTCAGGCTGGGGGGAGGTGTCTCTGTGGGGCAGGAGGGGAATGGGTGGGTCTCTTGGGGGATCCAGGGGGCCTTACCGTAGCGGCTCAGTGAGTGGCTGAAGGTGCAGGAGTTGGGCAGGTTGCACCCCGAGACCTGCCGGGGTGTCAGGGCCACCTTGGAGCCATCAGTCACCTGGGGGAGAGGCAGCAGGTGAGGGGGGCGGGGGAGGGCCATGGGGGACTGTCCAGGAACAATATGGGGGGGTGCCTGCCCCAGTGCGCTGCTGCAATTCCTGGCAGGGTGTGGGGTAGGAATGCAGGTGTAGGGCCATGGGGGGGCAGTGACGGGGCCCTATGTGGGGGCCTGTCCCACGTGGTTGGGACCTAGCGCACTGACACATTGTGGATGGGGGGGGAGCAGGGGCTCTGGGAGGCTCTGGGGGTCCCTGCCCCACCTGGTAGTTGAGGTGTGGATGGGGAGCAGGAAGCCACAGGGGGCTCTGGGCGGCTGGGGAGGTGGGGGCTCTGGGGTCCCTGCCCCACCTGGTAGTTGAGGTGTGGATGGGGAGCAGGGGCTCTGGGGGCTCTGGGCGGCTGGGGGAGGTGGGGGCTCTGGGGTCCCTGCCCCACCTGGTAGTTGAGGTGTGGATGGGGGCAGGGAGCCACAGGGGGCTCTGGGGGCTCTGGCCGGCTGGGGAGGTGGGGGCTCTGGGCGTCCCTGCCCCATCGGGTAGTTGAGGTGTGGATGGGGAGCAGAGAGCCACAGGGGGCTCTGGGGGGCTCTGGGCGGCTGGGGGAGGTGGGGGGCTGTGGGGGTCCCTGCCCCACCTGGTAGTTGAGGTGTGGATGGGGAGCAGGGAGCCACAGGGGCTCTGGGGGCTCTGGCCGGCTGGGGAGGTGGGGGCTCTGGGCGTCCCTGCCCCACCTGGTAGTTGAGGTGTGGATGGGGGCAGGGAGCCACAGGGGCTCTGGGGGAGGTGGGGGCTCTGGGGTCCCTGCCCCACCTGGTAGTTGAGGTGTGGATGGGGGCAGGGAGCTCTGGGGGCTCTGGGCGGCTGGGGAGGTGGGGGCTCTGGGGTCCCTGCCCCACCTGGTAGTTGAGGTGTGGATGGGGGCAGGAGCTCTGGGGCTCTGGGGTCCCTGCCCCACCTGGTAGTTGAGGTGTGGATGGGGAGCAGGGAGCCACAGGGGCTCTGGGGAGGTGGGGGCTGTGGGGTCCCTGCCCCACCTGGTAGTTGAGGTGTGGATGGGAGCAGGGGCCACAGGGGCTCTGGGGGAGGTGGGGGCTCTGGGGGTCCCTGCCCCACCTGGTAGTTGAGGTGTGGATGAAGAGCCGGGAGCCACAGGGGCCCTGGGGGAGGTGGGGGCTCTGGGGTCCCTGCCCCACCTGGTAGTTGAGGTGTGGATGGGAGCAGGGAGCCACAGGGGCTCTGGTGGGTGGTGGGGGGCTCTGGGGTCCCTGCCCCACCTGGTAGTTGAGGTGTGGATGAAGAGCAGGAGCCACAGGGGCCCTGGGGAGGTGGGGGCTCTGGGGTCCCTGCCCCACCTGGTAGTTGAGGTGTGGATGGGGAGCAGGGAGCCACAGGGGCTCTGGGGGAGGTGGGGGGCTCTGGGGTCCCTGCCCCACCTGGTAGTTGAGGTGTGGATGGGGAGCAGAGAGCCACAGGGGGCTCTGGGGGGCTCTGGGCGGCTGGGGGAGGTGGGGGGCTCTGGGGGTCCCTGCCCCACCTGGTAGTGGAGGTGTGGATGGGGAGCAGGGAGCCACAGGGGGCTCTGGAGGGAGGTGGGGGGCTCTGGGGGTCCCTGCCCCACCTGGTAGTGTCCCAGAGTGTTGAGCTGTTTCCAGTCGCCCTCAATGCGGCTTGTCACATCCTCGTCCTGTAGGAGGGTTCGGCCCGACCGGCCCTGGCGCCACTCTGAGAACAGGGTGTGTCAGACCCCCAAATACAGCCCCACCCCCATCAAACACCCCTTGGGCAGCAACACCTGCCCCCCGCCCCCCCTGAGACAGCCTTGTGCCCCGAGCCTCCCCCCTCGCGCCTCCTACATAACGCACGCCCCTCTGGGCCCCAAAGCCCCATTACCCCTTCCCCAGTGCCCCCCCATTCTCAGCTCCGTGTCGTCGGCCCGGGGGCGCTGGGAATAGGGGACCCCCGGTACCCCCCATCTCCCCCGTACCCAGCTCCGTGTCGTCAGCCTGGGGGCGCTGGGAATAGGGGACCCCCTGTACCCCCCCATCTCCCCCGTACCCAGCTCCGTGTCATCGGCCCGGGGGCGCTGGGAATAGGGGACCCCCCTGTACCCCCCCCATCTCCCCCGTACCCAGCTCCGTGTCGCCGGCCCGGGGGCGCTGGGAATAGGGGACCCCCTGTACCCCCCCATCTCCCCCGTACCCAGCTCCATGTCGTCGGCCTGGGGGCGCTGAGAACAAGGGACCCCCGGTACCCCCCCATCTCCCCGGTACCAGCTCCGTGTCGTCGGCCGGGGGGCGCTGGGAATAGGGGACCCCCCTGTACCCCCCATCTCCCCCGTACCCAGCTCCGTGTCGTCGGCCTGGGGGCGCTGGGAATAGGGGACCCCCCTGTACCCCCAGCTCCCCCGTACCCAGCTCCGTGTCGCGTCCCGGGCGCTGGGAATAGGGGACCCCATGTACCCCCATCTCCCCGTGCACCCAGCTCCGTGTCGCCGGCCTGGGGGCGCGGGTATTCGGGGCCCCCCTGTACCCCCCATCTCCCCCGTACCCAGCTCCGTGTCGTCGGCCTGGGGGCGCTAGGAATAGGGGACCCCCGGTACCCCCCATCTCCCCCGTACCCAGCTCCGTGTCGTCGGCCTGGGGGCGCTGGGAATAGGGGACCCCCCTGTACCCCCCATCTCCCCCATACCCAGCTCCGTGTCGTCGGCCCGGGGGCGCTGGGAATAGGGGACCCCCCTGTAACCCCCCATCTCCCCCGTACCCAGCTCCGAGTCGTCGTCCCGGGGGCGCTGGGAATAGGGACCCCAGTACCCCATCTCCCCCGTACCCAGCTCCGTGTCGTCGGCCCGGGGGCGCTGGGAATAGGGACCCCCGGTATCCCCCCATCTCCCCCGTCCCCCGCTCCGTGTCGTCGGCCCGGGGGCGCTGGGAACAGGGGACCCCCCGTACCACCCATCTCCCCCGTACCCCGCTCCGTGTTGTCGGCCTGGGGGCGCTGGGAATAGGGGACCCCCCTGTACCCCCCATCTCCCCCGTACCCAGCTCCGTGTCGTCGGCCTGGGGGCGCTGGGAATAGGGGACGCCCCTGTACCCCCCATCTCCCCCGTACCCAGCTCCGTGTCGTCGGCCCGGGGGCACTGGGAATAGGGGACCCCCGGTACCTCCCATCTCCCCCGTACCCAGCTCCGTGTCGTCGGCTTGGGGCGGTGGGAATAGGGGACCCCTGGTACCCCCCCATCTCCCCCGTACCCAGCTCCGTGTGGTCGGCCTGGGGCGCTGGGAATAGGGGGCCCTGTACCCAGCTCCGTGTCGTCGGCCCGGGCGCTGGGAACAAGGGACCCCAGTACCCCATCTCCCCGTACCCAGCTCCGTGTACTCGGCCTGGGGGCGCTGGGAACAAGGGACCCCCAGTACCCCCCCATCTCCCCCGTACCCAGCTCCGTGTCGTCGGCCTGGGGGCGCTGGGAACACGGGACCCCCCGGGACCCCCCCATCTCCCCCGTACCCAGCTCCGTGTCGTCGGCCTGGGGGCGCTGGGAACAAGGGACCCCCCGGTACCCACCCCCATCTCCCCTGTACCAGCTCCGTGTCGGCCCAGGGGTGCTGGGAACAGGGACCCCCTGTACCCCCCGTACCTCCCATACCAATCTCCGTGTCATTGGCCTGGGGGCGCTGGGAATAGGGGACCCCCTGGTACCCCCCCATCTCCCCCGTACCCAGCTCCGTGTCGTCGTCCCGGGGGCGCTGGGAATAGGGGACCCCTGGTACCCCCCCATCTCCCCCGTACCCAGCTTTGTGTTGGCCTGGGGGCGCTGGGAATAGGGGACCCCCCGGTATCCCCCCATCTCCCCCGTACCCAGCTCCGTGTCGTCGGCCTGGGGGCGCTGGGCATAGGGGACCCCCCTGGCCCCCCCCATCGCCCCCGTACCCAGCTCCGTGTCGTTGGCCCGGGGGCGCGGGGAACAAGGGACCCCCCGGGACCCCCCTATCTCCGTGTAATCGGCCTGGGGGCGCTGGGAACAGGGGACCCCCCGGTACCCCCCCATCTCCCCCGTACCCAGCTCCGTGTCGTCGGCCCGGGGGCGCTGGGAACAAGGGACCCCCCGGTATCCCCCCATCTCCCCCGTACCCAGCTCCGTGTCGTCGGCCTGGGGGCGCTGGGAATAGGGGACCCCCCAGTACCCACCCCCATCTCCCCTGTACCAGCTCCGTGTCGTCCCAGGGGTGCTGGGAACAGGGACCCTGTACCCCGTACCTCCCATACCAATCTCCGTGTCATTGGCCTGGGCGCTGGGAATAGGGACCCCTGGTACCCCATCTCCCCGTGCCCAGCTCCGTGTCGTCGTCCCGGGGTGCTGGGAATAGGGACCCCGCTATCCCCCCATCTCCCCCGTACCCAGCTCCGTGTCATCGGCCCGGGGGCGCTGGGAACAAGGGACCCCCCGGTACCCCCCCATCTCCCCCGGACCCAGCTCCGTGTCGTCGGCCCGGGGGCGCTGGGACTAGGGGACCCCTGTACCCCATCTCCCCGTACCCAGCTCCGTGTCATCGGCCTGGGGGCGCTGGTAATAGTGGACCCCCCGGTACCCCCCATCTCCCCCGTACCCAGCTCCGTGTCGTCGGCCTGGGGGCGCTGGGAATAGGGGACCCCCCTGTACCCCCCATCTCCCCCGTACCCAGCTTTGTGTCGGCCTGGGGGCGCTGGGAATAGGGGACCCCAGTACCCACCCCATCTCCCTGTACCAGCTCCGTGTCGTCCCAGGGTGCTGGGAACAGGGACCCCCTGTACCCCCCGTACCTCCCATACCAATCTCCGTGTCATTGGCCTGGGGGCGCTGGGAATAGGGGACCCCCCTGTACCCCCCCATCTCCCCCGTACCCAGCTCCGTGTCGTCGGCCTGGGGGCGCTGGGAATAGGGGACCCCCGGGTCCCCCCCCTCTCCCCCGTGCCCAGCTGCGTGTCGTCGGCCTGGGGCGCTGGGAATAGGGACCCCTGTACCCCCATCTCCCCCGTACCCAGCTCCGTGTCGTTGGCCCGGGGGCGCTGGGAACAAGGGACCCCCCCATCTCCCCCGTACCCAGCTCCGTGTCGCCGGCCGGGCGCTGGGAACAAGGGACCCCCCGGTACCCCCCTATCTCCGTGTAATCGGCCTGGGGGCGCTGGGAACAAGGGACCCCCTGGTACCCCCCCATCTCCCCCGTACCCAGCTCCGTGTCGTCGGCCCGGGGGCGCTGGGAATAGGGGACCCCCCTGTACCCCCCCATCTCCCCCGTACCCAGCTCCGTGTCGTCGGCCCGGGGGCGCTGGGAATAGGGGACCCCCCAGTACCCCCATCTCCCCGTGCCCAGCTCCGTGTCGTCTGCCTGGGGGCGCTGGGAAAAAGGGACCCCCCCTGTACCCCCCCATCTCCCCCGTACCCAGCTCCGTGTCGTCGGCCCGGGGGCGCTGGGAATAGGGGACCCCCCAGTACCCCCCCATCTCCCCCGTACCCAGCTCCGTGTCGTCGGCCCGGGGGCACTGGGAATAGGGGACCCCCCGGTATCCCCCCATCTCCCCCGTACCCAGCTCCGTGTCGTCGGCCCGGGGGCGCTGGGAATAGGGGACCCCCCGGTACCCCCCCATCTCCCCCGTACCCAGCTCCGTGTCGTCGGCCCGGGGGCGCTGGGAATAGGGGACCCCCCGGTACCCCCCCATCTCCCCCGTACCCAGCTCCGGGGCGTCGGCCCGGGG
Organism: Mauremys reevesii; assembly: GCF_016161935.1. Lineage (NCBI taxonomy): Eukaryota > Metazoa > Chordata > Testudines > Geoemydidae > Mauremys > Mauremys reevesii. The sequence goes on along the minus strand of NC_052644.1, from coordinate 24,881,250 downwards.
GCGCTGGGAATAGGGGACCCCCTGTACCCCATCTCCCCGTGCCCAGCTCCGTGTCGTCGGCCCGGGCGCTGGGAATAGGGACCCCTGTACCCCATCTCCCCGCACCCAGCTCCGTGTCGTCGGCCCGGGCGCTGGGAATAGGGACCCCGTATCCCCATCTCCCCGTACCCAGCTCCGTGTCGGCCCGGGCGCTGGGAATAGGGACCCCAGTACCCCCATCTCCCCGCAGCGAGCTCCTGTCGGCCCGGGCGCGGGGAATCGGGGACCCCTGGTACCCCCCATCTCCCCCGTACCCAGCTCTGTGTTGTCGGCCTGGGGGCGCTGGGAATAGGGGACCCCTGTACCCCATCTCCCCGTACCCAGCTCCGTGTCGTTGGCCCGGGCGCTGGGAACAAGGACCCCAGTACCCCCATCTCCCCGTGCCCAGCTCCGTGTCGTCGGCCGGGCGCTGGGAACAAGGGACCCCGGTACCCCTATCTCCGTGTCGGCCTGGGGCGCTGGGAACAAGGGACCCCTGGTACCCCATCTCCCCGTACCCAGCTCCGAGTCGTCGTCGGCCTGGGGGCGCTGGGAAAAGGGGACCCCCCCTGTACCCCCCATCTCCCCCGTACCCAGCTCCGTGTCGTCGGCCCGGGGGCGCTGGGAATAGGGGACCCCCCGGTATCCCCCCATCTCCCCCGTACCCAGCTCCGTGTCGTCGGCCCGGGGGCGCTGGGAATAGGGGACCCCTGTACCCCCATCTCCCCGTGCACCCAGCTCCGTGTCGTCGGCCCGGGGGCGCTGGGAATAGGGGACCCCCCTGTACCCCCCATCTCCCCCGTACCCAGCTCCGTGTCGTCGGCCCGGGGGCGCTGGGAATAGGGGACCCCCCGGTATCCCCCCATCTCCCCCGTAACCAGCTCCGTGTCGCCGCCCGGGCGCTGGGAATAGGGGACCCAGTACCCCATCTCCCCGCACCCAGCTCCGTGTCGTCGGCCCGGGCGCTGGGAATAGGGACCCCGGTACCCCATCTCCCCGCACCCAGCTCCGTGTCGTCGGCCCGGGCGCTGGGAATAGGGACCCCCTGTACCCCCCATCTCCCCCGTACCCAGCTCCGTGTCGTCGGCCTGGGGGCGCTGGGAATAGGGGACCCCCCTGTACCCCCCATCTCCCCCGTACCCAGCTCCGTGTCGTCGGCCCGGGGGCGCTGGGAATAGGGGACCGCCCTGTACCCCCCCATCTCCCCCGTACCCAGCTCCGTGTCGTCGGCCCGGGGGCGCTGGGAAGAGGGACCCCGGTATCCCCATCTCCCCGTACCCAGCTCCGTGTCGCCGGCCCGGGCGCTGGGAATAGGGACCCCGGTACCCCATCTCCCCCGTACCCAGCTCCGTGTCGTCGGCCCTGGGGCGCTGGGAATAGGGACCCCTGTACCCCCATCTCCCCCGTACCCAGCTCCGTGTCGTCGGCCCGGGGGCGCTGGGAATAGGGGACGCCCCTGTACCCCCCATCTCCCCCGTACCCAGCTCCGTGTCGTCGGCCTGGGGGCGCTGGGAATAGGGGACCCCCCGGTACCCCCCCATCTCCCCCGTACCCAGCTCCGTGTCGTCGGCCCGGGGGCGCTGGGAATAGGGGACCCCCCGGTATCCCCCCATCTCCCCCGTACCCAGCTCCGTGTCGTCGGCCCGGGGGCGCTGGGAACAAGGGACCCCCCGGTACCCCCCCATCTCCCCCGTACCCAGCTCCGTGTCGTCGGCCCGGGGGCGCTGGGAACAAGGGACCCCCGGTACCCCCCATCTCCCCCGTACCCAGCTCCGTGTCGTCGGCCCGGGGGCGCTGGGAACAAGGGACCCCCCGGTACCCCCCCATCTCCCCCGTACCCAGCTCCGTGTCGTCGGCCCGGGGGCGCTGGGAATAGGGGACCCCCCGGTATCCCCCCATCTCCCCCGTACCCAGCTCCGTGTCGTCGGCCCGGGGGCGCTGGGAATAGGGGACCCCCGGTACCCCCCCATCTCCCCCGTACCCAGCTCCGTGTCGTCGGCCCGGGGGCGCTGGGAATAGGGGACCCCCCTGTACACAGCGTCCAGCAGCTTCTCCTTGGTCTGAGTGATGGTGTCGCAGTTCAGCACCTTCACGGGCACCTCGGGGCCACCGGTGGGGTCGGGGCTGGCACAGTACAGCGTCTGGGGGGGACGGCAGGTCGGGGGGGTCCCTTCAGTCTGAGTCCCCCTCCCCTTCCCCGCTTCCAGCCCCCACCCCCTGGAGTTTCTAGCAGACGTGTGACTTGGTTTCCCCATCCCCGGAGGGAGTGACCCATGGGTGGGGGAATGACACATGCCCGGAGCCCCCCCAAGCAATTCCCCCCCAGTGCTGGGTGCCAGGGGGCGGATGGGATTTTGGGGGGCTGCTGGAGACGCACAGACGGGGGACACAGGGTCTGAGGAGGGCCCCCGGGCACCCTGGGTGATGCGTGGGGGCCAGAGAGGTCACTCCCCAGGGCTCTGATAACAGCTGGGCACGGCCCAGCGCCTGGGCAAACGGGGTCCCCCAGCCCGACAGCCCCCCCGGCCCCCTGCCCCCAGCTGACCAGGGTCTTGTAGTCGATCTGCTGGCGGATGAGCTTGTCCTCGCTCAGCGAGTACCGCGCCTCCCCCGTCACCGCGTCCATCGGCCCCTTCTCCATCTGCTGCTTGATGGCACAGAACAGCAGGAACAGCGGCTCCCCAGCGCACTCCTGGGGGGGCATTACTGCTGAGAACCCAGGCGTCCGGGGTTCCAGCCCCCCTGCTCTGACCACCAGAGCCTGCTCCCCTCCCAGAGACGGGGAGAGAACCCAGGAGTCCTGGCTCCCAGCCCCGCCTGCTCTGACCACCAGAGCCTGCTCCCCTCCCAGAGACGGGGAGAGAACCCAGGAGTCCTGGCTCCCAGCCCCGCCTGCTCTGACCACCAGAGCCTGCTCCCCTCCCAGAGACGGGGAGAAAACTCAGGAGTTCGGGGGGGGGCTCCCAGCCCCCACCCCCCTCTCACCTTCAGGAACCGATGCAGCAGGAAGGTGAACCAGTTTGTCAGCATCTTCTCAGCCACCGACTCCGTCCTGGGGGAGGGAGAGACCGGGGACCCAGGAGTCCAGGTTACTGTGGGTCACAGGGGGTGTCCTGGGGGGGGTGTCTCACCTGGGGAGCCCAGGGCTCAGCAGGTTCCCTGTGGCAGGATGGGGGCCCCGGGAATGGGGGTTCCAGGGGAGATCTTGGGGGTCCCAAGGAAAGGGGTGGGTTCAGGGAGGTCCTGGGAGGTCCCGGGGAACAGGGGGTCCCGGGCAGCCCCGGGGGTATCAGGGAGGTCCCAGGGGAACGGGGGGGGGTCCCAGGGGGGGTGGGAGCTCCCCAGGCCCCACCTGCGCAGCAGCAGCTTGGGATGGGCCCGGTTCTGCAGATTCTTCTCTATGAGGTCGGCCAGCAGCTGCTTGAGGACGCCGGTGGCGTAGTCCAGCCGGCCCTGCAGGGCCACCAGCGTGAGGGAGGCCACGGCCCCGCGGTCCCGCATGGAGAAGCCGCGCTGCCCCTCCAGCGCGTGGACGAAGGTCAGCAGGAAGGGCTGGCAGTGCAGGAGCTGCCCGAAGAGCCGCAGGCCCCGTTCTGCCCCGGGGGGCGCCTGGGGGGGCAGGGGGTGAGATAGAGCCCCCGCTCTGCCCCCCGGAACCCCGGGGCCAGCCAGCCCCCCGCTCTGCCCCCCAGAACCCCGGGGCCAGCCCCAGCCCCCCGCTCTGCCCCCCGGAACCCCGGGGCCAGCCAGCCCCCTGCTCTGCCCCCCGGAACCCGGGCCAGCCCAGCCCCCGCTCTGCCCCGGAACCCCGGGCCAGCCCGCCCCCTGCTCGGCCCCCCGGAACCCCGGGGCCCGCCCAGCCCCCCGCTCTGCCCCCCCGACCCCCGGGGCCAGCCCAGCCCCCTGCTCTGCCCCACAGACCCCTGGGGCCAGCCAGCCCCGCTCTGACCCCGAACCCCGGGCCAGCCCAGCCCCCTGCTCTGCCCCCCCCCACCCCGGGGCCAGCCAGCCCCCCGCTCTGCCCCCCGGAACCCCGGGGCCAGCCCAGCCCCCTGCTCTGCCCCCCAGAACCCCGGGGCCAGCCAGCCCCCCGCTCTGCCCCCCAGAACCCCGGGGCCACCCAGCTCCCGGCTCTGCCCCAGCCCCACTCTGCCCCCAGAACCCCAGGGCCAGCCCAGCCCCTGCTCTGCCCCACAGAACCCCGGGCCAGCCAGCCCCGCTCTGCCCCCGGAACCCCGGGCCAGCCCAGCCCCTGCTCTGCCCCACAGAACCCCGGGCCAGCCAGCCCCGCTCTGCCCCCAGAACCCCGGGGCCAGCCCAGCCCCTGCTCTGCCCCCCAGAACCCCGGGGCCACCCAGCTCCCTGCTCTGCCCCCCAGCCCCCACTCTGCCCCCAGAACCCCAGGGCCAGCCAGCCCCCGCTCTGCCCCCAGAACCCCGGGCCAGCCCAGCCCCGCTCTGCCCCCGAACCCGGGGCCAGCCCCAGCCCCTGCTCTGCCCCAGAACCCCGGCGCCAGCCAGCCCCGCTCTGCCCCAGAACCCCGGGGCCAGCCCAGCCCCTGCTCTTCCCAGAACCCTGGGGCCAGCCCAGCCCCACTCTGCCCCCAGAACCCTGGGGCCAGCCAGCCCCGCTCTGACCCCGGAACCCCGGGCCAGCCAGCCCCGCTCTGCCCCGGAACCCCGGGCCAGCCCCCCGCTCTGACCCCCGGAACCCCGGGGCCAGCCCAGCCCCCTGCTCTGCCCCCCAGAACCCTGGGGCCAGCCAGCCCCCCGCTCTGCCCCCCGGAACCCCGGGGCCAGCCCAGCCCCTTGCTCTGCCCCACAGAACCCCGGGGCCACCCAGCTCCCTGCTCTGCCCCCCAGCCCCCACTCTGCCCCTCAGAACCCCAGGGCCAGCCCAGCCCCCAGCTCTGCCCCCCAGTCACCCTGGCCCAGCCCAGTCCCCGCTCTACCCCAGCCCCTGCTCTGCCCCTAGAACTCCGGGCCAGCTCAGCCCCTGCTCTGCCCCAGAACCACAGGGCCAGCCCCCGCTCTGCCCCTAGAACCCCGGGGCCAGCCCCGCTCTGCCCCCAGCCCCGCTCTGCCCCTCAGTCCCCAGCCCAGCCCCTGCTCTGCCCCAGAACCCAGGGCCAGCTCAGCCCCCTGCTCTGCCCCCCAGAACCCCGGGGCCAGCTCAGCCCCCCGCTCTGCCCCCCAGTCCAGACCCTCCTCTCTGCTCTGCACCCACCCTGGCCCGGCCCCACTCACGTGGCCATGGCGCAGCATGGGGGGCTCCTCGCCGGGGAACAGCACCCGCAGGGCGTACGTCCGATAGTCCAGGAACGGGATCTTCACCCCGTCCAGGTTGTTCGTCAGCTCGTTGATGTCGGTCTGCAGCTCTGCAAATGCTGGGGGAGGGCAAAGGGGTCAGGGGGGACCCCCGCCCCCGCCCTTCCCCCGTGCAGGGGCAACCGCTCGCCCCCCATCCCAACGTCTCCTGCCCCCCAACTCGGCACCTGCCAAGCACCACAGCAGGGCCCCCCAGCCCTGTGCTCCTTCCCCGCAGCCCAAACCCCTCACCCAGAGCCCCAGTCCCCCCTTCCTCTCAATCCATACCCATCCCTCCCCCACCCCAGCCCCCCAGTCCTGCCGCCCCTCCCCGCCCCCCAGCCTCACCCTCCTTGCACTCCAGCGCCACCCGGGACTCCAGATTGTCCATCTGCAGCTGCAGCCGCTTAAGGGTCCGGTCGGCGTCGCGGGTCTTGCGCTTGTAGGCAACCAGCACCCCGATAATGGCCAGGAGCAGCAGGGACCCCCCCGCGCCCAGCCCCACCAGCGCTCCCAGGGGCAGGGCTGCCTCGGGGTAGATGTGCAGGGAGCCGGGCGAGAAGGACAGGCCCCCCACCAGGATCTGGAAGGAGGGGAGGAAGTGGAGGTTAGACAAGGGGGTGCCTTCAACTTCCCAGGAACGAACCCCCCAGAATGTGGGAGGGGGAATCGGGGGCACCTCCCCCCACATTTTGGCAACCCTCCCAGATCTGCAATGGGGGGTACAAATTCCCCCATGGTTCTGATGAGATAACCCCCTCCCAGCCCCCCCACTCAGTCTATCCCCCCCCAAACGCACCCCACAGCTCCCCAAGAGGGACTGCTCACCCGCCCAACCCCCTGTGATCTCTGATCCCCGTCCATGTCCTGCCCCCACACCAGAGAGTGAGGGGCTGCCCCCCCCACGACATGAGCCCCCAGCCCCACCCCCTGGGGGAGCCCCTGGCCATGCCCCCCAGCAACGCACCGTGACTGGCTGCTCCCCTGTCTGGCTGGGTGAGTCGCAGAGCAGCTGGGTCTCTGACACCGTCAGGGCGCAGGGCTCCCCCCCAATCAGCACCGTGTAGTTCAGACGGGCCCCCCCAGCGGCCGCTGGGATCAGGTTCCTGCCCTGGGGGGGGGTGGGACAGTGAAAGGGGGAGGGAGATTGGACCCAGGCGTCCGGGCCAGACACAGCACCAGTGGTGCCACTCACTCCTGACCCGCAGCCCCCTGCTAGCCCAGCCCTGGGTGCCCCACCCCCCCAGCCCTGCCGGTGCCCCTCACTCCCAACCTGCAGCCCCCTGCTAGCCCAGCCCTGCCGGTGCCCCTCACTCCCAACCTGCAGCCCCCTGCTAGCCCAGCCCTGCCCCCGCCAGCTCTGCCGGTGCCCCTCACTCCCGACCCGCAGCCCCTGCTAGCCCAGCCCTCCCCCCACCAGCCCTGCCGGTGCCCCTCACTCCCGACCCGCAGCCCCAGCTAGCCCAGCCCTGCCCCCACCAGCCCTGCCAGTGCCCCTCACTCCCGACCTGCAGCCCTCGCTAAGCCCCCCTTCCCCCCATACCTTGAGGACGATGTGGGAGCCGGGTTTCACCTCCAGCACCCCCGCAGGGCTGAAGGGCTCGACCTGGGGGTCAGGGTAGTAGGTGAAGGCCGAGCGGTTGAGGGTTCGAGCCGCCTGGACATGGTCCAGCAGGAAGCCGAATTCGTCAGGGGAGGCCCCCGCCGCGGGCAGCTCCCGCCCCCCGGGCACAATGCCAGGCGCCTGGCACAGCATGAGGGAGTCATTCAGCACCCGGCAGCTCTGGGGAGAGGCAGAGGGTCAGTGGGGACGGGGGGGACAGGACTCCGGGCGGGGGCGGCAGTTCGGAGGGAGAGTCAGCGTGTTGGGGCGTCCAGGAAGGGGGGGCAGAAGCTTTGGGGGCAGCATGTCGGGGGATTCTGTGGGGAAGGCACAGGGTACAAGCCGGAGGGGTCTGATCCAGGGGGGACAGCAGGGAGAAGTTATGGGTCTATCAGTTCGAGTGTGGAAGGGGGGTGGATCGGGAGGCTCAGGTCCCGTCCCCCCCGAAACTGTTCCCTTGTCTCCCCACCCCACTCAGATCCCCTGTCCCCAGCTGATGGCCCCCCGCTGCGTCCCCTTCCCCTTATCCCAGTCCCCTGCCCCCCCCCCCCCCCCATGGGGGCACGACTCACGTTGACGGTTTCGACGCCCCCGTACAGAGCTCGGACACGCGGCTCCTGGATGCTCAGCAGGCGGGTCCCAGTCACTGTCAGGCTGGTGCTGCCGCTGGAGGGGGGGGAAGACATCAGCCCCCCCAGGGGGACGCAGCTTGGTGGGGGGTGAGGGCTGGCATGCGGGGGTGGCCCTTTGGGCTGGGACGCCTCTCCCGCCATCGGGCCATGTCCTTCCCCCCTCTGCCCTGCCCCCTCACGGCTCCCTTGCCAGGACCCCGCCCAGCCCAGCTCAGTGCCAGCACCGGGATGATCATCAGGGCCGGAGGCTGTGGGGGTCTGACCAAGTGGGGCTGTTCTTAGTGGTTTCTCTGAATACTGTGTGAATGCCTCAGTTTCCCCTCTGCTTTTCTTAATCTAGCCGGTGGGATCAGGGGGTGGGATCGGTGCAGAGCCCGGGGCTGTGTGCAGAGAATGGCTGACGCCCTGGCTGGGGGGGGGCACCCCCCACAAGGTGCCAGCTGAAGGTGTTGGAGAACAAAGAGATCAGGTGACCTCCTGGCCCGGCAGAGAGACAAAGGGAGAGGAGGGGCTGGAGAGTTTCAGTTTGGAGCTGGCTGGGGAAATGGAGGGAGCCGCAGGGCTGGGGTCTGGCTCCCTGCCCCCCAGAATGGACCCGGCCGAGGGGTCCGGCTCGCGGTACCTACAAGCTCTGTGTTAGCCCCTGTTCCTGGCATCGAATAAACCTCTGTGTCCCCGGCTGGCTGAGTCACGTCTGACTGCGCGGGGGGGGGCAGGACCCTGTGGCCCCCCAGGACCCCGCCGGGGGGACTCGCTGGGGGAAGCGCACGGGGGGGCAGAGGAGGCCGAATGCTCCCAGGAGAGACCCCGGAGGTGAAGCCGTGGGAGCGTCTTGCCCTGCAGACAGGCTGCTCCGAGGGAGAGGAGGCTCCCAGAGTCCTGCCTGGCTTGTGGGGAGCAGCCCCAGAGCAGCGCCCGGGGACCCCGTGATGGGGGGGACCAGGCCGTGCCGGGCGTGGGGTGAATGGAACAACGTGGCCTGAGGCGACGGACCTGGACCAGAACTGGGACCGGACGGAGCCCCCTGGCCCCACCTGTGGTGCATCCCGCTGGACACGGCTTACGGGAACCTGTTTCACAGCGGGCTGGGAGTGTGGGGAGGACGGGGCGCAGGGGCACCGGGGTTGGCAGGGGTGTGGGGTCAGGGGCTGGGAGTATGGGGTGCGGAGGGGATGGGGCACGGGGGGCAGGTGGGTGCAGTGGGAGGGTCAGCAGGGGGCTGTGTGGGGGTGACAGGGATGGGCCACAGGAGGGGGGACAGTGGGGGGTCTCTTACTTGACGATGCTCCATTGGGGCTCGACATGGGTCACCGCCGGATCGGGGGTGTAGCGGAAGATCAGGACGGGGGGGCTGGTGGTGCCATTGGGGGGCTCAGGGGGGGCCAGGCTGGCACGGTCAATGAAGACACTGAGGGGGGCCGGACCAGGGCCCAGCATGGACGGGGGGGTCAGGCAGACGATTTCCTCAGGCCCCCTCCTGCCGGGAAAGGGAAAGTGAGAGACCCCCAAATTCCCCCCTGCCCCACATCTCCCCACTGAGTCCTGACCTACCCACCCCCCTCCCAACATCCCCTGCCCCTAAATTCCCACCACCTGCCCCCATACCAACAACCCTAATCCTGCCCCATCTCTCTGTCCCCACACCACCCTCATCCGCTGTCCCCGACCCACCACACCCCATCCCTCTGCCCCACACCCTGCCCACCATCCCTGTCCCCGCCACACCCAGCCCGCCCCATCCCTCTGTCCCCCGACCCACCACACCCCCATCCCTCTGCCCCCACACCCCGCCCACCATCCCTGTCCCCGCCACACCCAGCCCGCCCCATCTCTCTGCTCCCCACCCACACCGTCATCCAGGCCCTGCCACCTCCCATGCCTGCCCCCAGTACCTGAGCAGCTGGCAGGGTGCCCCTGCAATGAGATGTTGACGCTGCTGCCGGCGTCCAGATCGGTCCCAGTGAGGGTAATGCGGGTCCCCCCGGACACCGGCCCCCCCCCAGGGTTCAGTCCCCGCAGCCTGGGGGTCTGGGGCGGGAGACAGCAGTTATGGGGGTAAATGCACACAGAGCCCCCCAGCCTCTCCCATGCCCCACAACGCCCCATGACCCACAACTACCCTGCTCCCCCCACAGACCCCCATGGACCACCCCCAACCCCCACAGCCCCCCATGCCCCCTCCCCCCAGAATTCCCTCCCTCACGGAGGCCCTGCCCTGGTACCACGAAGGTGAAGGGATTCGGGGAGTGGGCCCGGTAGTCGACACCGCAGTCGCCCACACAGATCTCCACGGGGCCGGGCGGGGGGTCGGGCACCAGCGACTCCTCCATCTCGCACACCAGTCTGGGGGGAACACGGGGGTCAGCCCCCTGGCTCCCGCCCCCCCCGGCTCCCACATCCCCCCCCCCTGCCCGACCCCCCCAGCTCCCGCCTGATCAAACACACCCCCGCCTGACCCCCCCCCTGCATCCCAGCTCCCCTCCTGACCCCCAGCTCCCGCCCGATCAAACACACCTGGACTGACCCCTCAGCTCCCACATCCCAGCCCCCGCCCGAACCCCGGCTCCCGCCCGATCAAACACACCCCACCTGACCCCCTGCATCCCAGCTCCCCACCCAGCTCCCGCCCGATCAAACACACCCCACCTGACCCCTGCATCCCAGCTCCCCACCCAGCTCCTGCCTGATCAAACACACCCCCACCTGACCCCCTGCATCCCAGCTCCCCACCCAGCTCCTGCCTGATCAAACACGCCCTGCCTGACCCCCGCCGGAGCTCCCCGCCCGACCCCACCTGACATCCCCTCCTCCCCTCCCCACTGCTCCCCTCACCTCTGGGCAGGGACATACTGGCCTGGCAGCGAGTTGCAGCGCACGCCGGCCACGCGCACCACGACCTCGTGAAACTGCAGCCCCAGGTTCTCCCCCTCGACCGTCACCCGCGTGCCGCCCTCCTTGGGCCCCGCCACCGGCACCACCTGGGGAGCCCGGGGGAGTCAGTGGGGCAGAGACCCCACCCCGCCCCAGCCGCCCTCCGTGGGCCCCGCCACCGGCACCACCCGGGGAGCCCAGGGGAGTCAGTGGGGCAGAGACCCCCCCACCCCCGCCCCCAGCCGCCCTCCTTGGGCCCCGCCACCGGCACCACCTGGGGGAGCCCGGGGGAGTCAGTGGGGCAGAGACCCCCCACCCCCGCCCCCAGCCGCCCTCCTTGGGCCCCGCCACCGGCACCACCTGGGGGAGCCCGGGGGAGTCAGTGGGGCAGAGACCCCCCCCCCCCGGCCCCACCCGCCCCCCCTGGGCCCCGCCACCGGCAACACCCGGGGGAGCCCGGGGGAGTCAGTGGTGCAGCGACCCCCCCCCCCCGCCCCCAGCCGCCCTCCTTGGGCCCCGCCACCGGCACCACCTGGGGGAGCCCGGGGGAGTCAGTGGGGCAGAGACCCCCCCACCCCCGCCCCCACCTGCCCTCCTTGGGTCCTGGTGGCACCTGGGGGAGCCCGGGGGAGTCAGTGGGGCAGAGACCCCCCCACCCCCGCCCCCAGCCACCCTCCTTGGGCCCTGGCGGCACCTGGGGGAGCCCGGGGGAGTCAGTGGGGCAGAAACCCCCCCACCCCCGCCCCCAGCCGCCCTCCTTGGGCCCTGGCGGCACCTGGGGGAGCCCGGGGGAGTCAGTGGGGCAGAGAGCTCCCTGCCCCCGCCCCCAGCTGCCCTCCTTGGGCCCTGGCGGCACCTGGGAGCCCGGGAGTCAGTGAGGCAGAGACCCCCACCCCGCCCCACCTGCCCTCCTTGGGTCCTGGCGGCACCTGGGGGAGCCCGGGGGAGTCAGTGGGGCAGAGACCCCCCCACCCCCGCCCCCAGCCGCCCTCCTTGGGCCCTGGCGGCACCTGGGGGAGCCCGGGGGAGTCAGTGGGGCAGAGACCCCCCCACCCCCGCCCCCAGCCGCCCTCCTTGGGCCCTGGCGGCACCTGGGGGAGCCTGGGGGAGTCAGTGAGGCAGAGAGCTCCCTGCCCCCGCCCAGGCCCCCAAAGCACACAAACCCCCCCGGGTGAGGCGGCAGAGCTGGGGGGTGCCCACAGCAGAGATGGGGCCTGGCCGTGGTTGGGGTGTGGGTTCCAGTGGGGTGGGCACAGGGGCACTGCGGGGGGCTGTTACCTTGGAGAGCTGGGGAGGGGGCTGTTACCGGGGTGCTGCAGGGAGGGGGGTTCTTGGGGTTTTTTGTTTTCTCCACTGGTTTGCATGGGGGGGGGCTCAGGCCTTGGCTACCCAGGTGCTCTCCAGCCCCCCGAGTGCAGCGGCAGCGTAAGCAGAGCCCGGGGCTGGGAGCTGATCCCCACGGGGAGGTGCAGGACCTGCAGCGCTGGCAGGGCTCCCCCAGCGCTGGCGCCGCAGCCACCCTCGCTCCTGCCGCGGGACAGCTGCACGTGTCGCCGAACCCTCGTGTGACGGGTGTAACGAGGGGAGGGGAGAGGGAGTTTGGGACACAGGACTGGAGAGGGAACTCGGGACCCCGGCCGATGGCCTGGAGGATGGAGACCCCAGCGACTGGGGACCCGGGGACCCAGCTCAGGAGTCGCAGCCGGTTCTGGCCAGTGGGGGACAATGGGCTGCGGGGAGAGGACCCCGGTGACCTGCCCAGCCGGCTCCAGCCAGAGGGGGGCTGAGAGGAGAGGAGAGGGGGCCCAGGCCACCCCGTTTACGGCCCTGTTTCCCTGGAGAGAAGCCAATGGACAGAGGGGGCCTGGGGCCGGGGGTATCAGAGGCCCAGCTGGGAAGCAGGGGGGCTCGGGGCTGGAGAGGGGGAGCAGGCACAGCCCACCTGGCTGCAGGGGGACTGGGATGTGCTGGGCTGGGGGAGGCCAGGCCTGAGGCCCTGAGAGGTTCCTGTGCTGGGTTCAACCCTCAATAACCCTCCTGTGTTACGCTGGCTGAGAGTCGCTCCAGGCTAGAGAACAGGGGCGGGGGAAATTATCCCCTTTGGGGCTGGAGGCCTGGGGGTCCAGAGCGAGGGGACTCCCTGAGGGGGCCCACGGCAGAGACAGACGTGCTGAGGCTCAGGGAGGTGCGGCTCCAGGAGGTGGAGGGGCCTGACCCCGAGGGAGAGTGGCCCCCTGAGAAGGGCTGTCGCACTGAAAGGGGCACCCCCCACGGGCCACGTAATGGGGGGGCATTACTCAGGTGATGTGGGGGGGGGTTACCTGGGTGATGCGGGGGTGGCTGCAGCGGGCCCCACGCCGGCCAGGGGGCACCCAGTTGAGTTTGGGGGCTGGGCATTGGGGGCGCAGGAGGCAGCGTCGCTCGGCCAGGCACCAGCCGCACTCATAGCGCGGGTCGGAGCGGAGACAGAGCCCACAGCTGGGGCGCTGGGCTGGGCACTTGTAGAGCAGGGCTGGGGGGAGAGGGGAGGTCAGAGACAGGCAGCCCCCCTGCCCCCACCCCCACCCCCTTACCCGTGACACTCCCCCTGCTCCCCCTCCCCCATGACACTCCCCCACTCTGACCCAGCCCCCGCCCCCTCAGGGCGCAGCCCCCTGCCCCACCCCCTTCCCCGTGACACTCCCCCTGCTCCCCCTCCCCCATGACACTCCCCCACTCTGACCCAGCCCCCGCCCCCTCAGGGTGCAGCCCCCTGGACCTTTGAAGCCGGGGGGCTGGTCGATGGGGAAGTCGCTGTCCCAGACGACGGAGAAGTCCACAGGCAGCTCCCCAACCGCGTCGCCCTCGTACCAGTACTGGGGGGAGAACGGGGGGTCAGAGCAGGGCAGTGGAGGGGGTGAGGTGGGGGACATGGAGAGCCACAGAGGAGCAGCCTCGCCCCCCCACCCCCCGCAACCCTGGGGCTGGGCAGGGAGAGAGCAACAGGACCACAAAGGGTTAAAAGAAGGTACCAAGGCATCTCCTAGCAACAGAGATGGCAACTGTCACATCGCCTAGCAACAGAGCATCCCCCCCTACAAGGGGTGAAACATCAAACACATCCCGCCCCCCCGCAGCTCTGCGGTGCCCCTCACTCCCGACCTGCAGCCCAGCTCAGACATTTACAAGCGGTTCCTTAACCCCAGCATGTCCTGGCTGTGGGCCTGCAGCCAGTGGGGGGAGTGTCTGGCACTGGGCCCTGGCACAGAGCCCATGGGGTTAGAGACCTCCCAGCCTCCCAGGGGTCTGGCTGAACCCAGCTTGAATGCCCCTCCCCCATCCCTGGGGCCAGGACACAGGCTGATCCCCCCCCCCGAAAAAAGGGTGCTCAGAAGTGGGAGGGGTGCAGGCGCAGGGGGTGTCACCACGGTGCCCTGACTCCGCATGTGGCTGGGGAGCAAAGGGAGCTGGGCTGGTGGGATCCAGGCTGGGGGGCTAGCAAGGGGTCCAGGCCAGGGGGCTAGTGGGGAGGCAGGGGGCCCAGGCTGGGGGTCTAACGGGGGGCAGGAGGTCCGGGCCAGGGGCTAGCAGGGGCAGAGGATCCAGGCCAGGGGCTAGCGGGGGCAGGGGCCGGGGCCAGGGGGCAGCAGAGGATCCAGGCCAGGGGCTAGCGGGGCAGGGGGGCTAGCAGGGGGCAGGGGATCCAGGCCAGGGGCTAGCAGGGGGCAGGGGCCCAGGCCGAGGAGCGGGGGCAGAGGATCCAGGCCAGGGGCTAGCGGGGCAGGGCCCGGGCCGGGGGCTAGCAGGGGGCAGAGGACCCAGGCCAGGGGCTAGCAGGGGCCCGCACCAGGGGCTAGTGGGGCAGGGGCCCGGGCCGGGGCTAGCGGGGGCAGGGGTCCGGGCTGGGGTTAGCGGGGCAGAGGATCCAGGCCAGGGGCTAGCAGGGGCAGGGGCCCGGGCCGGGGCTAGCAGGGGCAGGGATCCAGGCCGGGGCTGGCAGGGGCCCGCACCAGGGGCTAGTGGGGCAGGGGCCCGGGCCGGGGCTAGCAGGGGCAGAGGATCCAGGCCAGGGGCTAGCAGGGGGCCCGCACCAGGGGCTAGTGGGGCAGGGGTCCGGGCCGGGAGGCTAGCGGGGGCAGAGGATCCAGGCCGGGGGCTAGCAGGGGCCCACACCAGGGGCTAGCAGGGGCAGGGCCCGGGCCGGGAGGCTAGCAGGGGGCAGAGGATCCAGGCCGGGGCTAGCAGGGGCCCACACCAGGGGCTAGTGGGGCGGGAGCCCGGGCCGGGGCTAGCAGGGGCAGGGGTCCGGGCCGGGGGCTAGCAGGGGGCAGAGGATCCAGGCCGGGGCTAGCAGGGGGCAGGGGCCCAGGCCGGGAGGCTAGCAGGGGCAGAGGATCCAGGCCGGGGGGGGCCCACACCAGGGGCTAGTGGGGCGGGGGCCGGGCCGGGGGCTAGCAGGGGCAGGGGTCCGGCCGGGGGCTAGCAGGGGGCAGAGGATCCAGGCCGGGGGCTAGCAGGGGCCCACACCAGGGGCTAGTGGGGCGGGGGCCCGGGCCGGGGCTAGCAGGGGGCAGAGGATCCAGGCCGGGGGCTAGCAGGGGCCCGCACCAGGGGCTAGTGGGGCAGGGGCCCGGGCCGGGGCTAGCAGGGGGCAGGGGGTCCGGGCCGGGGGGCTAGCAGGGGGGCAGGGGATCCGGGCCGGGCTAGCAGGGGCCCGCACCAGGGGCTAGTGGGGCAGGGGCCGGGCCGGGGGCTAGCAGGGGCAGGGGTCCGGCCGGGGGCTAGCAGGGGGCAGAGGATCCAGGCCGGGGCTAGCAGGGGCCTGCACCAGGGGCTAGTGGGGCAGGGGCCCGGGCCGGGGGCTAGCAGGGGCAGAGGATCCAGGCCGGGGCTAGCAGGGGCCCGCACCAGGGGCTAGTGGGGCAGGGGCCCGGGCCGGGGGCTAGCAGGGGCAGGGGTCCGGGCTGGGGGCTAGCAGGGGCAGAGGATCCAGGCCAGGGGCTAGCAGGGGCAGGGGCCCGGGCCGGGGCTAGCAGGGGCAGAGGATCCAGGCCGGGGCTAGCAGGGGCCTGCACCAGGGGCTAGTGGGGGCAGGGGCCGGGCCGGGGCTAGCAGGGGGCAGAGGATCCAGGCCGGGGCTAGCAGGGGCCCGCACCAGGGGCTAGTGGGGCAGGGGACCCAGGCCGGGGCTAGCAGGGGGCAGGGGCCTGGGCCGGGGGCTAGCAGGGGGGCAGAGGATCCAGGCCGGGGGGCTAGCAGGGGGCCCGCACCAGGGGGGCTAGTGGGGGCAGGGGGCCCGGGCCGGGAGGCTCACCGAGGTGTTCTGACACTGCACGCTGCTGGAGTTGAAGCGCACGGCTGGGACCCGCTGGCGCCGCCCCTGCACGGCAAAGACGCACTCGTAGTTCTTCTGGCCCGACTGCGGCTGCGGCAGGTTCTTGGCCCGGAGCGTGATCGGCTGCAGTAGCCCCACCGGGATCAGGATCTCGCCCGCCGGGAGCAGCTCCGGGCAGCCCTGGGGAGAGAGCGTCATGGGGACCTCGCCTGGGGAGAGCCGGGAGAACCCAGGAGTCCGGGCTCCCAGGACCCCAGTGCCAGTGGATGGAGCTGGAGATACAGGATCCTGGATCTCTGGGAGCTGCCATGACAACCGCAGCTGCTTAATTGTTACTTGGTGGGGGAGGGGCTGCTCTTCTTTTGTGGGGGGGACATTAGCAATAAAGGAAAGGAGCCCCAGAGCCACTTCCTCCCACCCTTGCGCCCGCCCCAGCCCTGCCGGTGCCCCTCACTCCCGACCCGCAGCCCCTGCTAGCCCAGCCCAGCCCTGCCGGTGCCCCTCACTCCCGACCCGCAGCTCCTGGTAGCCCAGCCCAGCCCTGCCGGTGCCCCTCACTCCCGACCCGCAGCCCTGCCAGCCCGGCCCGGCCCTGCCGGTGCCCCTCACTCCCAACCCGCAGCCCCTGCTAGCCCAGCCCAGCCCTGCCGGTGCCCCTCACTCCCGACCCGCAGCCCTGCCAGCCCGGCCCGACCCTGCCCCCCCTTGTTAGACACTGATTATGGGGAAGGGGCTCAGAGACTGACTGGGGAGGGGGAGCACGAGGGGGGCAGCGACAGCTAGTTTCCCCTCCCCCAAGTCCCCAGGGCCCCATTGCCTGGCCCTGGGCGTTGTCTGCGGCCGCTACTCCAAACCGCAGCCCCAGCGCTATCAATTATCCTGACCACAGGGCACCGCCTGGTGCATCGATCCAGCCGGGGTCCCCCCGCCCCATCGATCCCGCCCCAGCCAATTACGCTCCATTAGGGGCAGCCGCATGGTCTGACATCTGCCACCCCTCCCCCTCCGCAGCTGGGATCCAGCTCAAAGCCCTGGTATGCAGCTGGCTCTGGGGTGGGGCAGGGGCGGTTACCAGGGGCCCCTTGCTTGGTGCCGGGACAGGGCCCCTGTGGGGTGGGGCCGGGAGACAGTTATCCAGGGACCCCTCGTCCAGTGCTGAGATGTGTCTGGCTCTGGGGCGGGGCAGAGGGCTGGTTACACAGGGACCCACCTCAGTGGTGCTGACCCGCCCCTCTGCGAAAGCGCACTCCTGGGGATCGTGGGTGCAGACGTGCCGATATTTGCACCACTGGCAGGCGAACCTGCTCCTCACGCAGGACAGACACCTGGGGAGGGCAGCAAAGGGTTAAGGGGGGGGGGAATCTCCCCCTCCCCCACCCGACTGACCCCCATGCCCCAGATGTTGGGCGCCCACCCACCCCTTCCCAGACCCATTGTTTCCCTGCGGCCAGGGACAATGCTGGCACCACTGCCCCTCCCCCGCCCCCTCGTGTTTTCATGGGAGGAAGTAGGGGAGGGGATTATATTAGCCCGGCCCCACCAAGAAGCCATCTGTCCCCCCCCACCCCCCAATGAGAGACACAGGCTCCCCCCACCCACAGAGTGCGAGGGGGCTGTGGGTCGGGAGTGAGGGGCGGGGCCGGGGGCCGCGGGTCGGGAGTGAGGGGCGGGGCCGAGGGTCGGGAGTGAGGGGCGGGGCCGGGGGCCGCGGGTCGGGCGTGAGGGGCGTGGCCGGGGGCCGCGGGTCGGGAGTGAGGGGCGGGGCCGGGGGCTGCGGGTCGGGAGTGAGGGGCGAGGCCGGGGGCTGCGGGACGGGAGTGAGGGGCGAGGCCGGGGCCGCGGGTCGGGAGTGAGGGGCGAGGCCGGGGCCGCGGGTCGGGAGTGAGGGGCGGGGCCGCGGGTCGGGAGTGAGGGGCGGGGCCGGGGCCGCGGGTCGGGAGTGAGGGGCGGGCCGGGCCGGGGCTGGGGGTCGGGAGTGCGGGGCGAGGCCGGGGCCGGGGGTCGGGAGTGAGGGGCGAGGCCGGGGGCCGGGGGCCGGGAGTGAGGGGCGGGGCCGGGGGCCGGCGGGCCGGGAGTGAGGGGCGGGGCCGGGGCCGCGGGTCGGGAGTGAGGGGCGAGGCCGGGGCCGCGGGTCGGGAGTGAGGGGCGGGGCCGGGGCCGGGAGTGAGGGGCGGGCCGGGGCCAGGGCCGCAGGTCGGGAGTGAGGCGGGGCCGGGGCCGCGGGTCGGGAGTGAGGCGGGCCGGGGCCGCGGGTCGGGAGTGAGGGGCGGGCCGGGGCCGGGGCTGGGAGTGAGGCGGGGCCGGGGCCGGGGCCGGGAGTGAGGGGCGGGGCCGGGGCCGCGGGTCGGGAGTGAGGGGCGGGGCCGGGGCCGCTGGTCGGGAGTGAGGGGCGGGGCCGGGGGCCGGGAGTGAGGGGCGGGGCCGGGGCCGCGGGTCGGGAGTGAGGGGCGGGCCGGGGCCGGGAGTGAGGGGCGGGGCCGGGGCCGGGGGCCACGGGTCGGGAGTGAGGGGCGAGGCCGGGGGCAGCGTCTCGGGAGTGAGGGGCGGGCCGGGGCCGGGAGTGAGGGGCGGGCCGGGCCAGGGGCCACGGGTCGGGAGTGAGGCGAGGCTGGGGCCGCGGGTCGGGAGTGAGGGGCAAGGCCGGGGCTGCGGGTCGGGAGTGAGGCGGGCGGGGCCGCGGGTCGGGAGTGAGGGGCGGGGGCGGGGGCCGGGGGTCGGGAGTGAGGGGGGTGGCCGGGGGCCACGGGTCGGGAGTGAGGGGCGAGGCCGGGGGCCGCTGGTCGGGAGTGAGGCGGGGCCGGGGCTGCGGGCCGGGAGTGAGGGGCGGGGCCGGGGCTGCGGGCCGGGAGTGAGGGGCGGGGCCGGGGCCGCGGGTCGGGAGTGAGGGGCGGCCGGGGCCGCGGGTCGGGAGTGAGGGACGGGGCCGGGGCTGCGGGTCGGGAGTGAGGGGCGGGGCCGGGGGCCGCTGGTCGGGAGTGAGGGGCGGGGGCTGTGGGCCGGGAGTGAGGGGCGGGGCCGGGGGCCGAGGGTCGGGAGTGAGGGGCGAGGCCAGGGGCCGGGGGTCGGGAGTGAGGGACGGGGCCGGGGGCTGCGGGTCGGGAGTGAGGGGCACCGGCGGGGGGGACTCACGATGGGAGGAGGCTGCAGTTGTAGAAGACGAAGTCAGCGCCAGCGAAGTCCATCCCGGTCTCAAGCGAGCGAAGCTGAAGCCGTACGGAGCGAGCGTCACCTGGGAGGGCCGGGGGGGCAGCGTCATGGGGGGCAGGGCTGAACCCCCCCCGCAGAGAGACCCCCCCTGGGCTATAACCCCTACCCCCAAATGTGTTCCTGACCTTTGCCCTCTGCCCTGCCCTCCCCTGTTGCCCCGGCCCTGACCTTTGCCCTTTGAACTCTCCTGCCTGGCCCCCCCACTCACCGTGGGGGCCGGTACCAGGGGGCAGCTCCCGGGGGGTGGGCGACTGGCAGCGGATGAGGCCCCCGGGCAGCACCTCGGCCTCGCTCTGCCCCAGGCCCTCGAAGGAGCAGGTCACGCCGGGCCCC
Source organism: Mauremys reevesii (assembly GCF_016161935.1). Classification (NCBI taxonomy): domain Eukaryota; kingdom Metazoa; phylum Chordata; order Testudines; family Geoemydidae; genus Mauremys; species Mauremys reevesii. The sequence continues at coordinate 24,861,966 of NC_052644.1, read as the reverse complement.
AGGTCCGGGAGGTTCTGCACCGTCAGCTGCAGCTAGACCCCCAGAGAGACAGGGTTAGGGCTGGGGGGCGGGGTCCCCCCCAGGGGCCAAGAGACAGGGGGCAGGATCCCCCCCAGACTTGGGGGGTTGGAGATGGGGGTGGGGTCCCCCCAGACTTGGGGGGTTAGAGATGGGGGTGGGGTCCCCCCAGACTTGGGGGGTTAGGGCTGGGGGGCGGGGTCCCCCCCAGGGGCCAAGCGACAGGGGGCAGGATCCCCCCCAGACTTGGGGGGGTGGAGATGGGGGTGGGGTCCCATCCCCTCCCTCTCCAGAGACACCGGGGGGCTGCTCCCCTCTGTCCCCCCATCTCCCAAGCCAGGCCCCAGGCGTCCGGCCCCCGCACTCACCAGGACGCTGGGCGCGGTGACGGAGACGTTATTGGGCTCCACGAGCAGCCGGGGGCAGGGGCCTAGCGCGGCCGCGAACCGCTGCGACTCCAGTGCCCGGGGACACTCGCTCTCCCGGCAGCACCTGCGTGGGGGGAGGTCAGGCACAGACTGGGAACCCCCCGGTCTGCTCCCCACTCGCTGCGCCGGGCAGGCACTGTCACAGGGGGAGCTCACAGCGCTGGGGGAGGGTCAGCCCAGGGAGCTCATTAACCAGCCAGTGGCTTCCACCCTGGGGGCTCGTTAGTGCAGGATCCTGGGGAGTTGGGGACACAGCATCCGGTGCCAGGAGCCCCTCACCCGCCGGGGGGGGCTGCGGGTCGGGAGTGAGGGGCACCAGCAGAACTCGGGGGGAGTCAGGGGGGCTGATCTCTGCTCCACCCCTATATTGAGCCGGGAGGTGCGATTCTGGCAGAGGTTGGGGGGAGTTACGGGGGGGCGGCTGCTCCATCTCCCCCTCTTGAGATGGGGGTGGGGGAGGGGCTCTGAATAGGGCTAATCCCCCCTTCACTGCCTGGCCAAGCTGGGGGGGGGGGGCGGTTGCTAATTTATTACATGTTCCCAGGTTAGAGCTGCCAGTTCCAGTCCCTCCCCACAACCCTGGGTGTGCCCCCCCCCCCCCCCCCCCCCCGCCCCCAACCCCAGACTTTCCACCACCCCCCGCGCCCCCTCCCCCCTCTGCTCCGGGCACTCTGATAAGGGAAGGGGGGGCTTGGCCAGGAGCTGGCGGGGAGGGGGGAGCCGCATTCCTCCAACAGGCCAGAGACCCCCCAGCACACACGGGGTGGGACCCCTGGCTAGGCTGGCAGCCAGGACTCCTGGGTTCTCTCCCAGTGCTGGGAGGGGAGTGGGGGAGGTTGGCTGGAAGCCAGGACTCCTGGGTTCTCTCCGGGCTCCAGGGGTGTCTCACCGGTTGTGCAGGACACACCAGCCGCAGTGGGGGTCCCCAGAGCCCAGGCAGGCGTCACACGTGGGGTACTGGCCACAGGTCTCCACCGGTAGCCGCACCACCTGCGGAGGGAGGGTTTAGCGTCTGGGGTGGTACATCAGACCCCCTCCCCTACAGCAGCCCCTCCCAGCTACTCCTCCCCCATTGCCTGCCCCCTTCCCTCCTCCACCTCAGTCCCCAGCCCCCCTTCCCCCAGCCTCAGCCCCCCGGAGCCAGGGGCCCCACTTCCTGCTGCCCCCCAGTCCCACCTCTCCGCGGCTCAGCAGGTAAAGGTGCCTCTGGTCCGGGCTGAGCTCCATGTCCCGCAGCAGGGGCTGCCCGGGGCTCACGGGCACCGACTCGTACAGGTGGGCGTCCTGGGGGCCGTCTACCCGCACCTGGGGGGGAGCTGTGAGAGAGAGATGCCCCCAGCCCCCCGCCCCACCTGAGCCATCCCGAGCCACCCACCTCCCTCGACCCCCCAACCCCACACCTCTGCACTGCCCCCCATGTTCAGCCGCATGCAAGGGGGGCCCACAAGGAGGTGTGGGGGGAGGGGAGAGCAGTATCGGTGTCTCCCCGCCACCTGCCAGCCACCCCCTTCCCCCTCCCCCGTTACCCTCCAGCCCAGAGGTTCAGCCCCCCCACACCAGGCAGGCTCAACGACCCCTTTCATCCCCGCCAACAAGGGCCCATTGACAGGGGGTCTGACCCAGAGCAGCCCCCCCAGCCCCCCCTCCCCAGGGACAAAGGGTCCTTTCAGAGCTGGGGGCCGCAGCCCCCCGGGGTCACCCCCAGGGCGAGGGGCTGAGAGCTCAGACAAGGGAGCCAGTGTCAAGGGAGAGGAGCCACCTCCCACCCCCCTATTTCTCCTCCGTGCACCCAGCCCCCCTCAGTCCCCCAGCTTCTCCCCTCCCCCTCCCCACCAGCCTAACTGAATTAGCCCCATTTACAGGCTGAGGGGTCGCGGCCCCCCCAGGGGGGTCAGGAGTTCAGAGCTAGACAGGCGAGACCCCCCCACATGTAACCCAATTCCCGGGTCAGGGCCAGGGCAGCCAGCCTGACACTCCAGACACTGAGCCCCTGGGACTCCCCAGGCATGGCAGCTGGCAGGGAGAGAGGATGGAGGAGCTGTGGGGGGCTGGGCTGGGCTGGCAGGGGCTGCGGGTCGGGAGTGAGGGGCACTGGCAGGGCTGGGCTGGCAGGGGCTGCGGGTCGGGAGTGAGGGGCACTGGCAGGGCTGGGCTGGCAGGGCTGTGGGTCGGGAGTGAGGGGCACTGGCAGGGCTGCACTGGCAGGGCTGCGGGTCGGGAGTGAGGGGCACTGGCAGGGCTGGGCTGGCAGGGGCTGCGGGTCGGGAGTGAGGGGCACTGGCAGGGCTGGCCTGGCAGGGGCTGCAGGTCGGGAGTGAGGGGCACCGGCAGGACTGGGGGTGGGCGGGGGCCCTGGGCACCGTCCCTTCTCTGTGGCGCAGCCGCTCTAGGGTTAACTTTTGCCCAGACACATTTTCCACCCCAAACCGCCACCCTTTGATGTTGGCTTTTTAAGAGCCAGTTTGGAAGGAACTGAGTTGGTTCGCGGGGAGTTGGGGGGGGGGGCAGGAGGGGACCGCGCCCCATGGCGCTGAGCTGGCAGATCATCCACCCTCCCCCCAGCCCTGCTGGAGCTCCTCACTCCCGACCCGCAGCCCCTCTGTTGTGTCCCCTTCCCAGCTGAGAGTGGCTGGGGCGAAGGAGGGGACCTGGCTAATGGTCAATGGGCCCCAGCTCTGTCCTGGGGATGGGGGGTGGGGGCTGCCCCCCAACTCTGGTCTGTCAGGGGGACAGGGCTGGGAATACCCTCCCCTTCCAGGCATCAGATTTGGGGTGGGCACCGGCAGAGCTGGGCGGGGGAGCCCGGGGCCAGGGTAGCAGGGGCTGCGGGTCAAGAGTGAGGGGCACCGGCAGGGCTGGGGGAGCCCAGGCTGGCAGGGGCTGCGGATCGGGAGTGAGGGGCACCGGCAGGGCTGGGGGAGCCCAGGCTGGCAGGGGCTGCGGATCGGGAGTGAGGGGCACTGGCAGGGCTGGGGGAGCCCAGGCTGGCAGGGGCTGCGGGTCGGGAGTGAGGGGCACTGGCAGGGCTGGGGGAGCCCAGGCTGGCAGGGGCTGCGGATCGGGAGTGAGGGGCACCGGCAGGGCTGGGGGAACAGACATATAGGGAGGGTCTGAGGCCCATTGGGAAGGCCCCTCCCTCGGGGGGCGGATGGGTGGAGCCCCCCCTCCCCCTCCCCCGGCGCGTGTCCCACCTTCTTGAGGGTCCCGGCGCGGGTGCCCAGGAAGACGACCGAGTGGCCCTGGTACGTGTAGGCGGCGACGCTGGCCAGCCCCTCGCTGCGCTCGGCCAGCAGGGGGCGCCCCTCGATGACCTGCAGCCCCCCCAGCGGCTGGTTCAGCACCAGCCCGCAGAAATTCCCATTGATCTGCATGGGCTGCGGAGAGGGGGGGGTCAGGGACAGCTCCCCAATACCCCCCCCCGGCCTCCCAATCGGCCCCAGCTCCCCAATACACCCTGCCCCCCCCAGCCTCCCAATAGCCCCCAGCTCCCAATACACCCCTCCCAATAGCCCCAGCTCCCAATACACCCCGGCCTCCCAATAGCCCCAGCTCCCCAATACACCCCGGCCTCCCAATAGCCCCCAGCTCCCAATACACCCCCGGCCTCCCAATAGCCCCCCAGCTCCCCAATACACCCCCCCCCCCGGCCTCCCAATAGCCCCTTAGCTCCCCAATACCTGCCCCCTCCCAATAGCCCCCAGCTCCCCAATACACCCCCGGCCTCCCAATAGCCCCCAGCTCCCCAATACACCCCGGCCTCCCAATAGCCCCAGCTCCCCAATACACCCCCGGCCTCCCAATAGCCCCCAGCTCCCAATACACCCCGGCCTCCCAATAGCCCCCAGCTCCCAATACACCCTGCCCCCTCCCAGCCAGCCCCAGCTCCCCAATACACCCCCGGCCTCCCAATAGCCCCAGCTCCCCCCAGCTCCCAATGCCCCCGGCCTCCCAATAGCCCCCAGCTCCCCAATACACCCTGCCCCGGCCTCCCAATAGCCCCCAGCTCCCAATACACCTGCCCCCGGCCTCCCAATAGCCCCAGCTCCCCAATACACCCCGGCCTCCCAATAGCCCCCAGCTCCCCAATACACCCCCTGCCTCCCAATAGCCCCCAGCTCCCCAATACACCCCCGGCCTCCCAGCCCCAGCTCCCCAATACACCCCGGCCTCCCAATAGCCCCCAGCTCCCCAATACACCCTGCCCCGGCCTCCCAATAGCCCCTTAGCTCCCCAATACACCCTGCCCCCCCCTCCCAATAGCCCCCAGCTCCCCAATACACCCTGCCCCCAGCCTCCCAATAGCCCCAGCTCCCAATACACCCTGCCCCCGGCCTCCCAATAGCTCCCCAGCTCCCCAATACACCCCCGGCCTCCCAATAGCCCCAGCTCCCCAATACACCCCGGCCTCCCAATAGCCCCAGCTCCCAATACACCCTGCCTCCCAATAGCCCCCAGCTCCCCAATACACCCTGCCCCGGCCTCCCAATAGCCCCAGCTCCCCAATACACCCTGCCCCTCCCAATAGCCCCAGCTCCCCAATACACCCTGCCCCGGCCTCCCAATAGCCCCAGCTCCCCAATACACCCCCGGCCTCCCAATAGCTCCCCAGCTCCCCAATACACCCTGCCCCCTCCCAATAGCCCCCAGCTCCCCAATACACCCTGCCCCGGCCTCCCAATAGCCCCAGCTCCCCAATACACCCTGCCCCCGGCCTCCCAATAGCCCCCAGCTCCCCAATACACCCTGCCCCGGCCTCCCAATAGCCCCCAGCTCCCCAATACACCCTGCCCCAGCCTCCCAATAGCCCCAGCTCCCCAATACACCCTGCCCCAGCCTCCCAATAGCCCCAGCTCCCCAATACACCCTGCCCCCAGCCTCCCAATAGCCCCCAGCTCCCAATACACCCTGCCCCGGCCTCCCAATAGCCCCCAGCTCCCCAATACACCCTGCCCCGGCCTCCCAATAGCCCCCAGCTCCCAATACACCCTGCCCCGGCCTCCCAATAGCCCCCAGCTCCCCAATACACCCTGCCCCGGCCTCCCAATAGCCCCCAGCTCCCCAATACACCCCCGGCCTCCCAATAGCCCCCAGCTCCCCAATACACCCCCCAGCCTCCCAATAGCCCCTAGCTCCCAATACACCCTGCCCCTCCCAATAGCCCCCAGCTCCCCAATACACCCCCGGCCTCCCAATAGCCCCAGCTCCCCAATACACCCTGCCCCGGCCTCCCAATAGCCCCCAGCTCCCCAATACACCCCCCCCCGGCCTCCCAATAGCCCCCCAGCTCCCCAATACACCCCCCCCCCCGGCCTCCCAATAGCCCCTTAGCTCCCCAATACACCCTGCCCCCCCCTCCCAATAGCCCCCAGCTCCCCAATACACCCCCGGCCTCCCAATAGCCCCCAGCTCCCAATACACCCTGCCCCCCCGGCCTCCCAATAGCCCCCAGCTCCCCAATACACCCTGCCCCCGGCCTCCCAATAGCCCCAGCTCCCCAATACACCCTGCCCCCGGCCTCCCAATAGCCCCAGCTCCCCAATACACCCTGCCCCTGGCCTCCCAATAGCCCCAGCTCCCCAATACACCCTGCCCCGGCCTCCCAATAGCCCCAGCTCCCAATACACCCTGCCCCCGGCCTCCCAATAGCCCCAGCTCCCCAATACACCCTGCCCCTGGCCTCCCAATAGCCCCAGCTCCCAATACACCCTGCCCCCGGCCTCCCATTAGCCCCCAGCTCCCCAATACACCCTGCCCCCCGGCCTCCCAATAGCCCCCAGCTCCCCAATACACCCTGCCCCCCCGGCCTCCCAATAGCCCCAGCTCCCAATACACCCTGCCCCCGGCCTCCCAATAGCCCCAGCTCCCCAATACACCCCGCCCCGGCCTCCCAATAGCCCCCAGCTCCCCAATACACCCTGCCCCCCGGCCTCCCAATAGCCCCCCAGCTCCCCAATACACCCTGCCCCCCCGGCCTCCCAATAGCCCCCCAGCTCCCCAATACACCCTGCACCCCCGGCCTCCCAATAGCCCCCCAGCTCCCCAATACATCCCCAGTCCCCACCCTCTCCATTGCCCCAAGATACTCTCACCACCTCCAGCCTCCACCTTCCCTCCCACTCCCTGGCTCTGGGAGGGGAGGGGGTCTGGTGGGTTAGAGCGAGGGGGTCTGGGAGCCAGGACTCCTGGGTTCTCTCCCCGGCTCTGGAAGGGGAGTGGGGTCTGGTGGGTTAGAGCGAGGGGGCTGGGAGCCAGGACTCCTGGGTTCTCTCCCCGGCTCTGGGAGGGGAGAGGGGGCTGGGAGCCAGGACTCCTGGGTTCTCTCCCTGGCTCTGGGAGGGGAGAGGGGGCTGGGAGCCAGGACTCTTGGGTTCTCTCCCGGCTCTGGGAGGAGTGGGGCTGGCCAGGACTCCGGGGGTCTCTCTGTGAGGGGAGAGGGGGCTGGGTGCCAGGACTCCTGGGTTCTCTCCCCGGCTCTGACAGGGGAGTGGGGGCTGGTGGGTTAGAACAGCGGAGGCTGGGAGCCTGTCCCTGGCTCTAGGAGGGGAGGGGCGGGGGGGCTGGGAGCCAGGACTCCTGGGTTCTCTCCCCGGCTCTGGGAGGGGAGAGGGGGCTGGGTGCCAGGACTCCTGGGTTCTCTCCCCGGCTCTGGGAGGGGAGGGGGGCTGGGAGCCAGGACTCCTGGGTTCTCTCTCTGTGAGGGGAGAGGGGGCTGGGTGCCAGGACTCCTGGGTTCTCTCCCCGGCCCTGGGAAGGGAGCGGGGGGCTGGGAGCCAGGACTCCTGGGTTCTTTCCCCGGCCCTGGGAGGGGAGCGAGGGGCTGGGAGCCAGGACTCCTGGGTTCTCTCCCCGGCTCTGGGAGGGGAGAGGGGGCTGGGTGCCAGGACTCCTGGGTTCTCTCCCCGGCTCTGGGAGGGGAGAGGGGGCTGGGTGCCAGGACTCCTGGGTTCTCTCCCCGGCTCTGGGAGGGGAGCCGGGCCGTGGGGCTGAGCGGGGGCTGCGTGAGGCTCCCGGCGCCTGGGTACCGTGTTGATGCAGGGCAGCTCCTTGTTGAGCAGCCAGGGCAGGGAGAGGTGCCCTTCGCCGCGGTAGCAGCTCTGGATCCGCTCCTGGATGCGCCGGTTGAGCTCGTCCAGCGTGAAGAGGCAGAGCAGGCTCTGGCGGGGCGGCGCTGCCCGGTTCTTCTGGCCCTGGGCGAAGGCTGCGTACAGCACGTCCTGCCCCTCGGCCAGCCCCAGCGCCCGCGCCAGCCGGCGCCCAGCCTTGGCCAGCCGGGCGGCCTGCAGCAGGCGGTACTCCACCCCAGCATGGGCGCAGCCCAGCGGGAACTCCACGTAGGAGTAGAACTCGGCGTCGCGGGCGCAGAGCCGCACCAGCTTGGAGGAGAAGAAGCGCTCGGCCCCGGGGGCCCCCCCGCCGCCGGGCCCCCCAGCCGCTCCCTCCAGCGCCGCCTGCTGCGTGTCCAGCTGCAGGGTGAGGAAGTAGACGAAGGCGCCCGAGACGAAGGCCGAGACGTAGTAGATGTCGAAGGCCGGGTGCAGCGCCAGGGTGTCCGAGGGGACCCTGACCTGCGAGGAGACGAACTCGTCCTGGTAGACCAGGCTGAACATCTCGGGGCTGGCGGGCTCGGGCGCCAGGCGGCGGCTGGACAGGGTGGGGAAGTACTCGGAGCGCCCCTCCACCGAGGTGCCCACGAAGAGCCGGCTGGGCTGGCCCGGCTGCTCCAGGATGACGCCGGCCATGGCGTCGGCCTCCCGCCCGCCCGACAGGTAGTGCTCCTTGCGCTGGTGCGGCTCGCCCAGCTTGGCCAGGTCGCCCAGGCGCAGCAGCTGGCAGACGCCCTGCCAGACGCTGCCGCAGGCCACCAGCCGCCCGCCCGCGTAGTCCAGCAGCAGCAGCTTGTTGACGTTGTCGGCCGGGGCCAGCGGGTGCTGGCAGAGCCGCACGGCGGGCGGCGGGTAGCACCGGGCGTCGTCCGGCACCGGCCCCGTCCCATGCACCCGCAGCTGGCTCAGGTTGGCCGCCAGCTTGTAGACCCGGTTTATGGCGCCAGCAAAGACCTCGCCCGTCTCGCGGTGCACGGCCAGGTGGGTCAGCCCCCCGTCCGGCACCGAGAAGGAGGCCCGGGCGGCCGAGGAGGGAGGGAGCGGCGGAGGGGGGGCCCCTGGCCTGGCCGGGGCGGGCAGCAGCAGCAGCAGCGACAGGGCCGCCAGCAGCAGTGGGGCGGCCATGGTGGGATGCTCGGCAGGCAGGGGGCGGCAGGCCTGGAAGCGGGAGAGATGGGGGTTAGACAGAGGGGGACCTCCCCCCGCCAGAGAGCTCCCCCCCAGCCCCCCACTTCCCCATAACTGACCCCAACACCCGCAGCCAGAGTGCCCACCCCAGCCCCCACTTCCCATGGCTGACCCCAACACCCGCAGCCAGAGCGCCCACCCCAGCCCCACTTCCCCATGGCTGACCCCCACCACCCGCAGCCAGAGTGCCCCCCCCCAGCCCCCCACTTCCCCATGGCTGACCCCCAACACCCACAGCCAGAGCGCCCCCCCCAGCCCCCCACTTCCCCATGGCTGACCCCCAACACCCAGCCAGAGCGCCCACCCCAGCCCCACTTCCCATAACTGACCCCCAACACCCGCAGCCAGAGCGCCCACCCCAGCCCCACTTCCCCATAACTGACCCCCAACACCTGCAGCCAGAGCGCCACCCCAGCCCCCACTTCCCATAACTGACCCCCAACACCCGCAGCCAGTGTCCACCCCAGCCCCCACTTCCCATGGCTGACCCCAACACCCGCAGCCAGAGCTCCCCCAGCCCCCACTTCCCCATGGCTGACCCCCAACACCCGCAGCCAGAGCTTCCCCAGCCCCCACTTCCCTATAACTGACCCCAACACCTGCAGCCAGAGCGCCACCCCAGCCCCCACTTCCCCATAACTGACCCCAACACCCGCAGCCAGTGTCCACCCCAGCCCCCACTTCCCCATAACTGACCCCCAACACCCGCAGCCAGAGCGCCCACCCCAGCCCCCACTTCCCATAACTGACCCCAACACCCGCAGCCAGTGTCCACCCCAGCCCCACTTCCCCATGGCTGACCCCAACACCCGCAGCCAGAGCTCCCCAGCCCCACTTCCCCATGGCTGACCCCCAACACCCGCAGCCAGAGCTTCCCCCCAGCCCCCCACTTCCCTATAACTGACCCCCAACACCTGCAGCCAGAGCGCCCACCCCAGCCCCACTTCCCATAACTGACCCCAACACCCGCAGCCAGTGTCCACCCCAGCCCCACTTCCCCATAACTGACCCCCAACACCCGAGCCAGAGCTCCCAGCCCCCACTTCCCTATAACTGACCCCAACACCCGCAGCCAGAGCGCCCACCCCAGCCCCCACTTCCTATAACTGACCCCCAACACCCGCAGCCAGAGCGCCCACCCCAGCCCCCACTTCCCCATAACTGACCCCAACACCCGCAGCCAGTGTCCACCCTCAGCCCCCACTTCCCCATGGCTGACCCCCAACACCCGCAGCCAGAGCTCCCCAGCCCCCACTTCCCATGGCTGACCCCCAACACCCGCAGCCAGAGCTCCCCAGCCCCCACTTCCCCATGGCTGACCCCAACACCCACAGCCAGAGCGCCCACCCCAGCCCCCACTTCCCATGGCTGACCCCAACACCTGCAGCCAGAGCGCCCACCCCAGCCCCACTTCCCATACCTGACCCCAACACCCGCAGCCAGTGTCCACCCCAGCCCCCACTTCCCCATGGCTGACCCTCAACACCCGCAGCCAGAGCTCCCCAGGCCCCCACTTCCCATAACTGACCCCCAACACCCGCCCACCAACCCCACTTCCCATGGCTGACCCCAACACCCGCAGCCAGAGCGCCCACCCCAGGCCCCCACTTCCCCATAACTGACCCCAACACCCGCAGCCAGAGTGCCCACCCCAGCCCCACTTCCCATGGCTGACCCCAACACCCGCAGCCAGAGCGCCCACCCCAGCCCCCACTTCCCTATAACTGACCCCCAACACCCGCAGCCAGAGCTCCCCACCCAGCCCCCACTTCCCCATGGCTGACCCCAACACCCGCAGCCAGAGTGCCCACCCCCAGCCCCCCACTTCCCCATGGCTGCCCCCCACCACCCGCAGCCAGAGTGCCCACCCCAGCCCCCACTTCCCATGGCTGACCCCAACACCCGCAGCCAGAGCTCCCCACCCAGCCCCACTTCCCCATAACTGACCCCCAACACCCGCAGCCAGAGCGCCCACCCCAGCCCCCACTTCCCCATAACTGACCCCAACACCCGCAGCCAGAGCGCCACCCCAGCCCCTACTTCCCCATAACTGAAACACCCGCAGCCAGTGTCCACCCCAGCCCCCACTTCCCCATGGCTGACCCCAACACCCGCAGCCAGAGCGCCCACCCCAGCCCCACTTCCCCATAACTGACCCCCAACACCCGCAGCCAGAGCTCCCCAGCCCCCACTTCCCCATAACTGACCCCAACACCCGCAGCCAGTGTCCACCCCAGCCCCCACTTCCCCATGGCTGACCCCCAACACCGCAGCCAGAGCTCCCCAGTCCCCACTTCCCCATGGCTGTCCCCCAACCCCCGCAGCCAGAGCTTCCCCCCAGCCCCCCACGTCCCCATGGCTGACCCCCACCACCCGCAGCCAGAGCTCCGCACCCAGCCCCCCACTTCCCCATGGCTGACCCCCAACACCCGCAGCCAGAGCTCCCCAGCCCCCAACTTCCCCATGGCTGACCCCCAACACCCGCAGCCAGAGCTCCCCCCCATCCCCCCACTTCCCCATGGCTGACCCCCATCCCCCCCAGGCTGAGAGCTCAACACTGATCCCCCTACACCTGCAACCAGTGCTACTCCCAGACCCCACTTCCAGAACTGACCCCAACACCTGCAGCCAGAGTGCCCACCCCATCCCCACTTCCCCATGGCTGGCCACACACCCCCACAGCCTGGGTCACCCAGACCCCCTACCCCATAGCAGAACCCCCCACACCCAAGCTAATGTGCCCCCTAGCCTCCCCAGAGCAGACACAGCCCTCCCACCCTACACAAGCCCCTGTCCCCACAGGGTTACCCCCTAGGCCTGTGCCCCCAACCCTCCCCACTTAGGGTCAACCCACCCCGGCTCATCCCCTGTAACTGAACCCCTGCCCCTCTCCGGACCCCCAACCCACTTCAGATGGGGCTACCTCTTGGCCCAGGCTCGCCCCCATCAGACCCCCCCCAGCGCCCTCCCCACTGGGAGACCGCCCCACCACCCGCCACCCCCCCGCCTTTCTTAGCACCCCCTCAACACCCCCCACGCACGCCCGGATCCTTGTTAACACCCTGTGCAAGGAGTCAAAACACCCCTCCCCCGCAGCGCCAGGGCTGGGGGCTCGTGACCTGGAGGGGGGGGGGAGCCACAGTGCGGGTGGGAGGCAAGAGGGGAGAATCCCTGAGACTGGGATGGGTCAGAGGATCCCCAGCAGCCCCCAACACACCCAGGACCCCAGCCCTGGCCCCACAACACACACGAGCCCCCATCATCACTAGGCCCCCACAGCCCCTCCACACCCCTCAGGCCACAGCTCCTCCCACTGCCAGGCCCCGCCCCTGTCCCTCCCAAGCCCCGCCCCAGCTCCACCCCAATCACACCCCGCCCCACTCCCAGGGTTTAAGAGCCCCGAAAACAGGCCTGGGGCCTTCCAATGAGCCAGGGCTGGTGGAACCCCCTGCCCCATGGGCTGCTGCCCCACACCTGCCTCCCCCAGGCTGAAGTGCCCAGCAGCTTGGGGGACCCTGGAGACCTCACTACAGCCCCTGAGCTGGCAGGGGGTGAAGAAGACCAGGGGGAGCAGAGGTGAGGCTGGGGGGTGCCAGACCCTTACTTTTCACAGCCCCCCCCCCCCGAGATAACCACAGAGACATGGGTCAGAGCCTCCTACCAGCCCAGCCCCATAGTCCCAAAGCCCCCTTCCCACCCTGGCCCCAGAGCCCCACAAGCTCAGTCCACCCTGTGTTACAACCACCCAGCAGATGTGATGCTGACCCTGGCCCAGCCGTAGGACCCAGTGCTTCCCCCCAGCTTTCTCTAAGCCCCCTGCCCGCCCCCCAGCTTCTCTCTCCCTCTGGGAGAGAGGGTCCCAGTGCCCCAGAAAAGGGCCAGGAAAGACACAAGCCAGGTGCTCCCCCTTCCTGAACCGCACCCCCATCCAGGGATCTGCAGGGAAATGGCTACCTGCTCTCCCCCCGCCCACAACATTGCTGTGCAGGAAAAGAACCCAGGAGTCCTGGCTCCCACCCCCCCTGCTCTAGCCTCCACTCCCCTCCCAGAGCCGGGGAGAGAACCCAGGAGTCCTGGCTCCCAGCCCCCCACCCTCCATCCGACCCAGCTTAGTGCCCACCTATGGGGGGGATCCCCTCACTTCACTCTGCTGGGAGAATGGGGCTCAGACAGCCGTGGGGATGCCCCAGCCCTGCCCCCAGAGTGACACCCCTGCAGCCCCCCCACCTGACAACTTGTGTATGGGCCCCCCAAAGTAACAGCAGGCAGAGGGGCTGCACCCCCAGGGCTGAGATGGAGTCCCCCAGTATGGAGGCTCTGCTCCCATCTCCCCAATCCTCCCTGCAGGGGCTGATCTGGGGGCTGCCCCTCCCAGGCCCCCCTGCTCCAATCCTGGGGGTATCTCCTCCCCACCCCAGTCCCTGACCCCCAAATCCTGGCCCTCCCCCCTATGCAGAGCCCCCTTCGTGCCCTGAGCCACCTACCCCAAAGCACTGATCTGTGGGGGACTTACCCATGAACTGAGCCCCACACACCCAGCATCCTCCCTACCCTCCAATGCACCGACCCCCCCCTCCCCGTGCACCGATCCTGGGGGTCCCCCAATGCACCGCCCACCTCCTTGCCCCCCTATGCCCCGATCCTGGGGTCCCCAATGCACCGACCCCTCCCCGCCCCCGTGCACCGATCCTGGCCCCCCCAATGCACCGACCCCCTCCCCGCCCCCCGATCCTGGGGGGCCCCCAATGCACCGACCCCCTCCCCGCCCCGTGCACCGATCCTGGGGTCCCCAATGCACCAACTCCCTCCCGCCCCCATGCACCGATCCTGGGGTCCCCAATGCACCGACCCCCTCCCCGCCCCCATGCACCGATCCTGGGGGTCCCCCAATGCACCGAGCTCCCTCCCCGCCCCCTGATCCTGGGGGGGTCCCCCAATGCACCGAGCTCCCTCCCCGCCCCCGGATCCTGGGGGGCCCCCAATGCACCGACCCCCTCCCCGCCCCCGTGCACCGATCCTGGCCCCCTCAATGCACCGACCCCCTCCCGGCCCCCCGATCCTGGGGGGCCCCGCCCCGGCTCTACCTGCAGCTGCAGCCGCGCGCCCCGCTCCGGCTCTGTCCCCTCCCCGCCCGGCCGGGCCCTTTAAACGCGGGCTGCACCATTGCGGCCCGGGGGGGGGTGGCATCAGGGGCTGGGATGGGGGAGCTGCCCCAAGGCTCCTGCCCTGCGACCCCCTGATCCCGTCCTGCCCTGCTCCCCCCAGGACCCTCCTCGGGAGATGGGGCGGCCAGGCGAGCCCCCCCCAATCCCCTGAGCCCTCCCCCCGCTGCAGGAATGGATCAGCCCGATCATTCATTGCAGCCCAGCGGTCGCTGGCTGGAGCCACAGGGGGGCGAGTGTGCAAGGGGCTCACGCGTGCCCGGAGTGTGCAAGGCCTGGCCCCACGCACCCTGCATCTCGGTTGTGCAAGGAGCTCTCTTGCACAGACTGTGTGAGAGGTGTTTTCACACACCCTGCTGTCTAGGTGTGCAAGGGGCTCGCACACACTGTGCCAGTGCAAGGCATTCACATTCCCCTGGTGCCGTGAGTGTACAAGGGGCTGTCACTCACTTGCACGCTGAGGGTGTGAGGCATTTTCACACATACTGCCTGCTGAACATGCGAGGGACTCACACCCTAAATGTGCAAGGGACTTATACACACTACACATGTGCAAGGCCTTTTCATGCACACCCTGTCACCTGAGTGTGCAAGGGATTCAGACACCCAGACACATTGCCCTTTGAGTGTGCAAGGCCTCATCACACAGCCTCTCCCCTGAGCGCGGAACTCCCCTGCAGACGGTGACTATCTCCAGGGGGTGCGAAACCACTGGCAGCCCGATGGGCAGAGCCACAGGGTGTCTCCTCCTAGACACACCTGGGCAGAAAAGAGGCGGAGGAGGTGGGTCAGGGCCTGGCAGGACTCCTGGGTTCTATCCCTAGCTCTGTGAGGGGAGTGGCTTAGATGGGGGAGTTGGGAGTCAGTGACTGATTCTACCAGTGCCCCTCACTCCCAGCCCCCCCCCCCCAGCTCTGCCGGTGCCCCTCACTCCCGACCTGCAGTCCCTGCTAGCCCAGCCCTGCCCCCCCCCAGCCCTGCTGGTGCCCCTCACTCCCGACCTGCAGTCCCTGCTAGCCCAGCCCTGCCCCCCCCCGCAGCCCTGCTGGTGCCCCTCACTCCCGACCTGCAGCCCCGCCAGCCCAGCCCTGCCGGTGCCCCTCACTCCCAGCCCCGCCCCCAGCCCTGCTGGTGCCCCTCACTCCCGACCCGCAGCCCCTGCTAGCCCAGCCCTGCCCCCCCCCGCAGCCCTGCTGGTGCCCCTCACTCCCGACCTGCAGCCCCTGCCAGCCCAGCCCTGCTGGTGCCCCTCACACCCAGCCCCCCCAGCCCGGTCGGTGCCCCTCACTCCGGACCTGCAGCCCCTGCCAGCCCAGCCCTGCCGGTGCCCCTCACACCCAGCCCCCCCAGCTCTGTCGGTGCCCCTCACTCCCGACCTGCAGCCCCTGCCAGCCCAGCCCTGCCCCCCCGCAGCCCTGCTGGAGCCTCTCACTCCCGACCTGCAGCCCTTGCCAGCCCAGCCCTGCCGGTGCCCCTCACACCCAGCCCCCCCAGCCCTGCTGGTGCCCCTCACACCCAGCCCCCCCAGCCCTGTCGGTGCCCCTCACTCCCGACCTGCAGACCCTGACAGCCCATCTGGTGCCCCCTTCTGGGGAGATCTGAGCCCAGGGGTCCCACCTGAGGAGCTCCCACCCCCCAAAACCCAGCCCCCCCATTGATCCACTTCCCCCTTGTTCCCCCCCCATCCCCCTCCCTGGAGGCCCCCCCATGTCAGGGGGGGGAGGGGGGGGATCAGCACATGCTGCCACCGCTGCACCCGGGCGCGTTTCCATGGTGATGGAGCGAGGAGACAGAGGATGGACGCCATGGCAACGCCCCATGGGCACGGGGAGGGGGAAGGGACGGGGCAGCCAGCGGTGGGGCAGGGGGAGAGGACGGAGCTGGGGGGAATGGGGGCGCTGGGCACGGGGGGGAAGGATGGGGCAGCGAATGGGGGGTGGGGGGGAGAGGACAGAGCGGGGGGCTATGGGGGGCGCTGGGCACGGGGGGAAGGATGGGGCAGCGAACGGGGTGGGGAGAGGACAGAGCTGGAGGGAATGGGGGCGCTGGGCATGGAGGAAGCGGGGGCAGGGGGAGAGGACGGAGCTGGAGGAATGGGCGCTGGGCATGGGGGGCGGGGGCAGGGGGGAGAGGACGGAGCTGGCGGGAATGGGGGCGCTGGGCATGGAGGGGGAAGCGGGGGCAGGGGAGAGGACAGAGCTGGGGAATGGGGGCGCTGGGCATGGAGGGGAAGCGGGGGCAGGGGAGAGGACGGAGCTGGAGGGAATGGGGCGCTGGGCATGGAGGGGAAGCGGGGGCAGGGGAGAGGACAGAGCTGGGGGGAATGGGGGCGCTGGGCATGGAGGGGGGAAGCGGGGGCAGGGGGGAGAGGACGGAGCTGGAGGGAATGGGGGGCGCTGGGCATGGGGGGGGAGATGCTGGGAGGTATTGGAGGACCCAGGCAAAAAAAAGGGCTGAAAATTGAGCGGGGGGCTCATCACTCCAGAGATGGTGGGGCTCGGGGGGGGGGGTCATTCAATGTAGGGAGGCACATGGGGGGGAAGTTAGTGCCGGATGGGATGGGGGGAGCCAGGCACTGGAGGGAGGTTTAGGGGGGAAATGGGGCGCCAGTCAGGGGGCACAGAGTCCCCATCTCTGCCTGTCCCCCCAGCCCTGCCCCCCCCAGCTGGTCTGTTACTGGCAGTTTCGGTCTTTTGCTATAAAAAACATTTTGCTCATTCACTGCCTGTGACTCACCGTGTGGGGGGGTGTCAGTGGTTGGGGGGCTGGGCTGGTGTCTGGGGCCTGGTGTGTGTGGCGGGGGGAGGGCTAGACGGGTGTCCCAGGCCCGGTTGTGGGGAGGGGGCTGCGGTGGGGTGTTTGCGGCTGGGTGAGAGTCGGGGGCGGGGGGCTGGACCAGTGTCCCAGGCCCGGCTGGGGGGAGGGGGGCTGTCACCGTGATTCACCGTCCCGCCTGCCATGTAAACAGCTGAAATGTAAAACCCCAGAGCTGCTGATAGGAAGCAGATGCGGCTCCGGAGCCAGGCCGGGCACGTGCCAAGGCCCCGGGCCAGGCGTGAGCCGGCGCAGCCAGGGCAAGGGAGGGGGAGCGAGTGAGCCACGTGGGTGTGACCAGCGGGGTGGTGACTGAGCACCCCTGGGTGCAGGCACAAGTCTCCAAAGGAGGTGGCACAGTGGGTGTGTCAAGGTGGGGTGAGTGTGCACTGGGCGTGCCAGAGGGTGAGGGTGCAAAGGCAGGGGGAGCATGCCCTGAGTGCACTGGGCAAAGGCAGGGTGCTTGTGCAAAGGTGGGTGAGTGTGCACTGGGCGTGCCAGAGGGTGAGGGTGCAAAGGCCCTGAGTGCACTGGGCAAAGGCAGGGTGCTTGTGCAAAGGTGGGTGAGTGTGCACTGGGCGTGCCAGAGGGTGAGGGTGCAAAGGCCCTGAGTGCACTGGGCAAAGGCAGGGTGCTTGTGCAAAGGTGGGGTGAGTGTGCACTGGGCGTGCCAGAGGGTGAGTGTGCACTGGGCGTGCCAGGGGGGCTCACTTGCTCTGGAAGCACCAAGTAACTTTTTTTTCCCTTTTAAGGTGTTTTTGCAACATTATCATCAAAGGAAAATACCTTGGAAGGATCAGGGAACCCAGGAGTCCGGGCCCTGCCCTGCCCTCTTCTCCCCCCGGCTCAGCCTTGGGGTGCGGCTGGCCGGGAGGGGGGTGTCGGGCCTGGCTGCTCTGTGAGAGCGACGCTGCTGCCACCTGGTGTCTGTGAGGGGCATCGGCGGGGCCAGGAGCAGAGATTGTGTGTCCCCCGCCCCATGCCGGCTGGAGCCCGGACTCCTGGGTTCTCTCCCAGCTCTGGGAGGGGAGTGGGGGCTGGTGGGTTCGAGTAGGTGGGGCTGGGAGCCAGGACTCCTGGGTTCTCTCCCGGCTCTGGGAGGGGGGTGGGGGCTGGTGGGTTAGAGTAGGTGGGGCTGGGAGCCAGGACTCCTGGGTTCTCCCCACAGCTCTGGGAGGGGCGGGGGGCTGGTGGGTTAGAGCAGGAGGGGCTGGGAGCCAGGACTCCTGGGTTCTCTCCCGGCTCTTCCCCAAACCCCTCTCTGTCCCTCAGTCATCCGCCCCTGCCCGTGGCTGGACAGGCTAGGACAGGGGTGGGCAAACTACACCCCGCAGGCCACATCCGGCCCTCCAGCCGGTTTGATCGGACCTGGCGCTCCAGCTGGGGAGCGGGGTCGGAGGCTGCTCCGCATGCGTGTGCCGAGGCTCCTGGAAGCAGTGGCATGTCCCGTCTCCGGCTCCTAGGTGTATGGGCAGCCAGGGGGCTCTGCATGCTGCCCCCACCCCAAGTGCCGCCCCCGCAGCTCCCATTGACTAGGAACTGCGGCGAATGGGAGCTGCAGGGGCGGTGCCTGTGGAGGGGGCAGTGCGCAGAGCCACCTGGCTGCACCTCCACGTAGGAGCCGGAGGGGGGACATGCTGCTGCTTCCAGGAGCTGCTTGAGGTAAGCGCCAGCCAGAGCCTGCACCAATGACTCCCTCCCATGCCCCTGCCCCAGCCCAGAGCCCCCACCTGCACCCTGAGCTCCTAATTTCTGGCCCCACCCCAGAGCCAGCACCCCCAGCCAGAGCCCTCACCCCCTCCTGCACCCCAAACCCAATTTCCTGAGCATTCATGGCCCACCATACAATTTCTATACCCAGATGTGGCCCTCGGGCCAAAAAGTTTGCCCACCTTTGTACTAGGAACTCTTCTGGGTGTGTGGGGCTCTGTCCCTGGGGGTCTGTGCACAGCCCAGCTCATTGGGACCCCCCGCCCCCGATTTCAGCTACCATAACCCTGCTAATAATGAGCATGTGGTAATGGGGCTGTGGTCCCAGCTACCGTAATACTGCTAATAACGTGCATCCCGTAATGGAGCCTGGGTCCTGGCTACCATCACCCCGTAAGACTGGCCTCCACTGCTGTAATGTGGCCAATAACGTGCAGGCCAGACTGGCCCCCATCTTGGTTGGGCGAGCGCAATAGGTGAGATGGGAAATACGGGGCAGATCATTAATGGTGGAAGTGATTTGCTGCCGGCAGAGCAGAAATCTAGACTGGAGGTTTCCCTGGCAGGTCGGATCTGGGAATTGTGGGGCTGTTCTCCAGCTGATGAGACGATCACACTGGTCCTGTCTGTCCTTGGGCTCTAGGACTCTATAAAATTGCCAATGTTAATGGGCAAGCAGGAAACCTTGATTTAAATCATTGATTCCTCTGGTGTCTCCCAGGTCCTGCTCGGTCACTTTCTGATAACCCCCTGCAGCCCTTGGGCCATTGTGCCAGCTGGACGAAACGCTGGCTCTAGGCAATGATACAGTTCGATGGGTTTCTCCCAGTGCTTCATTTCCCCCCCTTTTCTGGTGTTAGAAAATGCTGAGCGATGCTTTTCTTGTTTCCTACCCGATGATTCCTTCTGGGGATTGTGTCCAGCTCTGTGTGGCTGGAAATTGAGTTCAGTGAGAAATGCACAGAAACAGCATTTAAATGTGTGGTTTGTTCTTCATCTACCCAGCATGCTGAGGGTAGTTTTACTGAACAAAGTTTCTCAGTTTAAAGGCTGTTTCTCCTTAAAGCTAATCAATTTCTTCAACAAAGGCAGAATGGTTGGTGAGTGAATCGAGCCGGCTGCATTTGGTCACCAGGCCCTTGGTAATGTTAGAAGTAGTAACTTCATCTTTTCACACCTTGTTTTATTCATAGATCGGAAGAGGGAAGCCAGTTTTCCTGCTTTTTTACAGCTCTCCGTCTGCGTGTTCTTTGCCCGAGCCCATCACTGAACTGAATGAGCCGAATAGATGGAACCGAAGAAAATGTCATCTCTGCAGGAGGCGAGCGCTGACGAAAGCTGGTTCAACCCTTCACTAGCTGCTGGTTCTGGGTGCTGAGCCGGGACTCCAGCCAGGGCAGTGGGGAGACGTTTGAGACAAGGTGAGCAGCAAACATGAGCCGCTTCACGCTCTCTTGTGCTAGAGGAACGTTAGTGACTTCAATGGAGGGCAGGGAGTTGAGGCCTGAACGTGGGTTGTCACAACATCAGACCAGGAATATATTTCATGTAACTGGTTACACTATGGGGTGGAGTCGGGGGGGGGGGCGGTTGTTCACCTCAGAGGAGTTGCGCATCTCAGGCACCTTGTGAACATAGCCCAAAATGTTTCGGGGCCTCTGTGTGCAAAGTGAGGCGGCCGAGAGCTCCTGGCCCCGAGATGTGTCCCACAGGTCACTGCCGGGTGGTGTTTGCTGTGCGCATTCAGGGATTGCCAGGCGCTGGGGCTCCCCCCCACCCCCACCCCGGGGAGCTGCTTGTTGGGCTTTGCACGCAGCGGCCCTGAGGTTTGACTCTGCCAGGTTGGCTGGGAACTTGGGCCAGAGTTCAGCTGAGAGGCAGGGAGAAGAGGGGGAGGGTTATGCCCCAGATTGGCTCGGTTCCCCCCAAAGTGGGTCTGGACGAGGGGCGAACATGCGTGGCAGGCTGGGGCCTAACAGGGAGTGGTCTTTGGCAGCACTGCCGTAAGCCCGGCCCTTCAGGATCCCTGGCTGCTGCCCCGTCCCTTTCCATGGCTCCTAATGCCAGCAGGGAGCAGTGTGATGACCCAGTGGGAGCTCAATGGCGCAGGCCGGGGACCTGCCCCGAACGAGCTCCTGGTCAGACGCGAGCTGGGCTCTCAGGAACACGGCCAGGGATGGGAACTCGCTCCTGGGGTTAGCTGCTGAATTTGTCCCATGTCAGCTCCCAGGGCCGTGGGAGACCTGGGTCCGGTCTCACTGGGCTCGTTATCAATATTTGCTCCCCAGGCAGGTACCTGCAGATGGTGGTTGAGTCACCCCCCAAAACCGATGGCGCGGCCCCCTCCAGAGCCCTTTTTCTGACCCTTCAGTTCCTCCACGACTCTTCTCGGAGCCTCTCCAACAGATCCCCGGCCTCGTGGAGCTGCGGGTACCAGAACCAGAGCCGGGACCCAGCAGCCTCTGCGCCAGCACTGAACACCGAGGTAAAATAACCTGCCTGCTGCTACGAGAGAGCCCCCAGTTTGTGCAGCCCAGGGCGGCGGCGGCAGCAGCGTTGCACTGGGAGCTCCTATTCCCACGGCCCCCAGATCTTTTCCAGAGCCGCCGTGTCCCAGGAGAGCCCCCAGCCTCGGAGCACGGCCCACGTGCTGCATCCCTAGTGAGTTAAATGCATCTCGCTGGCTTGCACCCAGCTGATTCAGGTTGCTCTGGGTCGGGGCCTGTCCTCTTTGTTATTTACCAGCACCCAGCACTTGGGTCATCCGTGATCGTTGTATGTTTTCTTCCAGCTCACAGATGAAAAAGTGAAACCGCCCCTGGCCAAGAAACAACCCCATCAGCAGGACCCCAGTAGCCTCCGCCTGCTTGCTCCAGGCTGGTTTCCTGTTCTCAGCTACGTTCTGAGAACAAGCATTTCATGTTGGACTGGGAGGCTTTACTTACCCATTTACCCTTTTCAAACACTGGTACAATGTTAGCTTTCCTCCACAGTTCTGGAACTTCCCCAGTAGCCAAGAGTTGTTGACAATCACCATTAATGGCCCAGTGAGTTTCTCAGCCACCTCTTTTAAAACTCTTGATTATGTGCACCTGCTGATTTAAAAAATGTCTCTGAAGTTATAGAATGGAAAATGTTTCATTATATGCTAGGGCTGCCTCATGTATTTTTCTTAAACAGAACAGAAGTATTATATGGACACTTCTGCCGTTTCTGTATCATTATTGACATCTCTGCTAGCCATAGAGTTCTCCTGGTCTCCTTTGCTTCCCTCATCAATTTTCTACATTTCCTAGTTCCTAATTATATCTTCATTACTGTTATCCCCCCCTTTATTCCATTAGTTACATATATATATTTTCCCCCTCTTGCTGCAAATCTCTGATCAGACCTGTAACCTCCGCCTCTGTCAGCGCCAGCTGGGGAAAACTCCATTGCTTAATGGGCCGGGACTGAGGCCCTAAACCAGCCCCTCTTGCATGTTTATGATCCATGCACCTGAGTGGCAGATGTCACCTCCGAGCTGTCGGGATGCCGCCACCCTGGTGAAAATGCTTGAAGCTGGGGCTGTGATGGGGGAGTTTTCCATCCTTTAGCTTGAAATGCACAAGCTTTGGCACCAAAACGGCCCTGACACCCCCCCCCCGCCCCCGGACAATAGTGTGTTGGGTGATAAGGGGGACACGCACCGTTCACTATTGCCCCCCCGGACAATAGTGAGTTGGGTGATAAGACAATAGTGTGTTGGGTGATAAGGGGGGACACGCACAGTTCACTATTGCCCCCCCGGACAATAGTGAGTTGGGTGATAAGGGGGGACACGCACCGTTCACTATTGCCCCCCCCCGGACAATAGTGAGTTGGGTGATAAGGGGGGACACGCACCGTTCACTATTGCCCCTTTCACTGGACTCTAAGTGCAGTGCCAGGATGGGGGGTGGGGGGGGAGGTTTCTGACCCCCCCCCCCGCCTAGGAATTGCGGCGCTGCAGAGACAAACTGGGGGCGGGGTCAGACCTGCCCCCCCCCCCTATAAACCTGCTGAGGGCTTTTCCCGGGGGGCGGGGCACAGAGTGAGCCTGCCTCAGCCCCGCCCCCCGCGCTCGCTGCTGCCACCTAGTGGTCTATGCACCAAGCGGCCCGGCAGGCGCATGCGCAGTGGGGAGCAGCGCGGGGCGCTCCCATTGGCCGGCGCTGGGTGGGCGGGGCCGGGCGGCGGCCAATGGCGCGGCGCGGCGGGGGGATAAAGCCGGGGGCGGCCCCCGCGCGGGGAGCGGCGGCGGCTGCTGCCTCCGGAGCAGGGAGGAGGGAGCGGGGCGGGACCCAGGCGTCCGGGGCGGGGGCCGGAGTCCGCTCCGCCCGCGGGGAACCGCCGGACGTTGTGTCGGGGTAACGGGGGCAGGAATTGCGGGGGCTTGTGGCGGGGTCCCCAGGAATTGCAGGTGAATCCGGGCGGGGTCGGGCGGTGCGGAGTCCGGGGGGGCAGGTGAATGCGGGCGGTGCGGGAGGCGCGGAGTCCGGGGGGGGGGTCCCCAGGAATTGCGCGGGGGGGGGGGCGGTGCGGAGTCCGCCTGTGGGACACACGCGGGGTTGGGCGAAGGTGGCAGAGACTCGGTGACTCTCAGGCCAGGCTCAGGGGCCGCCCTGCTGGTCGCAGCCTGGCTCACCCCAAGGGCAGGTAATGCTCAGTGCAGGGGGTTCCCCAGGAGCTGCCGCGTGTGTGTGTGTGTGTCTGTCTGTCTTTAGTCTGTTGGGGACTTTAACCCCCACAGCGATATCGGTTCTCTGATCACAGAGCCAGGCCACACCAGCGAGGGCTGACCAGAAGCTCTTTATTGCCCAGTGCAGGCGTCAGTAAAGGGCAGCGCGTCTCCAGTGAGACCCAGCCAGCTCCTTCCAGCTTAGTGTTAGCCTATACAGACAGTTCTATTACGCCACACTAGACACTTTTAATAGACACACATGCCTAGACTTTGTCTACAACTTTAGATTATTCATTATATCTTAACAAACACCAAAAGTTAGAAATACAGGGGAGTTTCAAACAAACCTATAACTCAACCAGAGAGTTGGAATCTGAACTGTGGGATGCTAGAGGTTCTTATCAGTTCTTCAAACACTGTCCTTAGTTTTCCAGGGCTTTGTCTTTGTGAAAGCCTGGCCTGACTTCAGTCAGGTTGGCAGAAAACTGGTTTTATCAGTTTTCAGAATGGATCAACAGATTCATCTTAGTTAAGTCCCAGGCAGGCTGAGACACTCTCAGTTGCTAGGGGACAGAGTGTCAGGCATTTTGCTGCATGGACTTTAGATACTGGATTCTGAAGTACCCCTGGGGTGCATGCTTGGGGGGGGGGCGCTTCTCCCTCAGAGGGTCTTACAGCTATCCTTCCCCCTCTGGCAGAAGTCACAGGAATACTCCTGGGTGGGGTGTATGGTAGTGGTAGAAACCCAGCCAGATGAGGGGACTGGCCACATACCACCCTGAGGGGGCTGACCAGTTTGTCCCTGAGCTTGGGGCACTGGGGCCATAATGTGCCCTCGTTGGCCACAGTGATAGCAGCTCATGTCTCGTGGGTCCCCTCCACTTGCGGGCATATCCCTGCGCCTGGTTGACCAGTTGTAGGTATGTGACCTCCTGGGTCTTACTTTGTTCACCAGGATGACCCCCCCCGGCTGGGGGTGTGTGTGAAGGTCTCAGGGAGCTCTCAGCAGCTGGCTGACCACTCCCAGCGGGGACAGACACTGGGGGCCTGCACTGCCTCTGCCCGGCTGCTTCCCTCAGAGACAGGGATGGGTTCATTGGCGCTTCTGGGCATACACCTTGAGGTCACCCCCTCTCTGCCAGGGTCGAGCTGCAGACTCCTCTGTCCCCGGGGGACCCTGTTACTGCAAAGTCCTGCTCTCTGGCCACACTCGCCCAGGGGTGAATCGTCCCTTCATTTTACTGCTCCCCAGTCACTTACTGCAGGAAGCGCCATCCACAGGGTGCCGCCGATCCCAGCGCTGCCACCAGTTGTCACGGAGTGTAGGGGACTCAGGCCCTGCACCCCCAGGCTCCAGTCCACCACAGGTCTTGCAGGCACAGATAACCGGATCCCCCGTTAGGTCCGTCTTGGGGCCCCACAGCCCCCCTCGGGGATCAGAGCCCTCTCTCCCTGCTTCCCCTCTTTTCCCAGCCAACTCCAGTCTGGCCCCTCCTCTCTCCTCCGCTTTAAAATCAGTCACTAAAAATCTTGACTGAACACAGAAGGTCCAGGCCAAATAGCAAGGTAGTCTCATCTCATCCCCTCACCCTGGGTTTAGCAGGCCCCTGAGCTATTCCATTCAGCCCATCAGAGGACAGTCCCAAGGTGGTGGCGGGTGTGTCTCTGTACCAAACATTTCCCCCAACCAAAGACAATCACAGACAGGGTGAGCAGAGGAGAGTTTATTTGAGCAGCAGGCTGAGAGATTGTTTGGTTTGGGGGGGGGGATGGGGATATGACACCCATCAGGTGCTCCACAGGCAGGAATCCAGGGCCCCACCTCTCATCGGATCTGGGAAGACAGAGAGAGAATTATGAGGGGAGGGGGGGGGCAGGCAGCACGGAGCTGCCTGTCCCCCATCTTGGCCATGCACTAAGCCCCACTCACTGTGTACTTGTCCCACTTCTTCTCAGGGTCGTAGGGCTCCCAGCGGCTGGCCGGGAAGATGTGCTTGTTCTTCTCGTACCAGCTGCGCAGGACGACCTTCCCAGCATGGGACTGGGGGGGGGAGAGAGAGAGAGCTCAGTGGGGCCAGCCCTCCCCCACGGCAGGGGGGTCCCCACTGCACTGGGGACACACACTCACCTCATCCTTCTCCACTGTGGCATCACTCAGGAGTCTCACATCCTCGTGAACATCGAAGTTGAAGAGCGGCCCTAGGGAGTTGGAGGGAGGTTAGTTCTCTGCCGCCCCAGCATGTCCCTGATGCCCCAAATCCGTTCCTCCGTGGTGGTGGTGGAACATGACAGTCAGGGATCACCTTCCCCTCTGTCATGGGGCCAAATGTGACTAGACACCCCACCCCCCAGGAGTGAGATGGGGGGGGGTCACTCACCACTTTTCCCTCTTGCTTTAGTCACGATGAAGTCGTAGAAGCTGTGATGCTGGCAGAGGGGGAGGGGAAAAGTTAAAATTCCACATCCCTTGAATGTTTGCTCTGACTACTCTGTGTGTGCCTCAGTTTCCCCATGCAGCCGGCCCCTGCAAGACCAGCCTGAGGGGTCATTTGGGGCTCAGAAGGGGGAGCCCTGGATTTCTGTGCTAACAAGCTAATAACCCCATCTGCCACACTCCAACTGGGAGGGGAGGGGAAGAGGCTCCCCGGGGGCCCCCCTTTTTTAACACCCCATCCCCCCGCCGCAGGGAGCTGACCTTGCCAAGAGTGGACCCAGGAGGCACCAGAGCCAAGCAGGCTCCATTGACCTGGGAGAGAGACTGACCCTCTGGGGAGCAGGGCCTGGGTGTCATGGCCACTGCACAGCTCCTGGGATGGGGAGTGGGGTGGGGGGATGGGAGGGGGACGTGAGCAGGGGATGCTGGGAGCCCGCGCCAGCCACTTACATGGGGGATGATCAGATCCTCCTTGATGTACATGAGCTGCTCCACCCCGGCTGACCTGGGGGCAGTTGTCAGAAGGGGGAGAGAGAGCCCCCATCCCCAGCTCCTTTGCCACGTCCCTGCCCCCACACGCCAGCCTCAACCCACCTCCCCAGTATGCACCCCCAGCCGCGCCCCTCCCCGGCCCCCACCTGAGCTCGCTGAAGTCCTTGCGCAGGATCTCGAGGGCTTTCTGCAGGAACTGCTGCATGGTGTTCCCCTTCTTCATCTGGGGAGAGGGGGAGATCAGGGCTGGGACGTCCCTTCCCCCCACTCCTCTGTCCCCTCCTCCGCCCCACACTCACCTTGACCGTGCGCCGGTGGCCGGAGCCATCCCAGTAGCTGAAGGTGATTTCAATCTCCTCACCTGGCGGGGGAGGGAGGCAGGCATGGGTCAATGGAGGGAGGGGACAGTCCTGTCTCCCCAAACACCCCCCCAGATCCCGTCCAACCCCCTTGGCTACAACCTCCCTCCCCAATGCCCCCTGACAGCTGGAATCCTGCCCCTCCGCTCCTCAAACCCACTAATGGCTCCAACTCCCATCCCATCTCCCCACCAGGCCCAGCCGCCGGCATCCTCCCCAGGACCCAGTGGCAGGCAGTTCCCCAGGCCACGTACTCTTGATCTTCTCCTGCTTGGCCTCCCACTCCTGACGCAGCTCCTCGCGCAGGCGGTTCTCCTCCTCCTGGGGGGCGGGGGGGAGACATGACACACACACACAGCTGAGTCGGGGAGGGCCTGACTCCCAGGTTACCTGGGGTCCCGGCTCGGGGGGAGGGCCCTTCCTTGCGATCCCAGCTGTGGGAGGGGAGGGGGGTTGATATCAGTCTATGATGTTCACCCCATGGTCCCAGCTGGGGGGCAGGGAGGGGGCCATTCCTCGCAGTCTGAGGGGACAGGGCAGTACCCTGTGATCCCGGCTGGGAGGGAGGCGCGTACCTCGCGGTCTGAGGGGGCAGGGCAATACCCCGTGATCCCGGCTTGGGGCGCGTGCCTCGCGGTCTGAGGGGGCAGGGCAATACCCGTGATCCCGGCAGGGGCGCGTGCCTCGCGGTCTGAGGGGGCAGGGCAGTACCCGTGATCCCGGCTGGGGAGGGAGGCGCGTACCTCGCGGTCTGAGGGGCAGGGCAGTACCCGTGGTCCCGGCTGGGAGGCGCGTACCTCGCGGTCTGAGGGGGCAGGGCAGTACCCGTGGTCCCGGCTGGGGAGGGAGGCGCGTGCCTCGCGGTCTGAGGGGGCAGGGCAGTACCCGTGATCCCGGCTGGGGCGCGTGCCTCACGGTCCCGATCTGGCAGGAAGCTGGTGTCCACATCCGGATTCTTTCCCAGTTTGCGCTTCTTGGGGGGCAGCTCTGTGGGGAGAATGGGAATGAGACACCCCCATCCAGCATGGACCCACTCCCCGGCTTCCCCAGCCCCACACCGCACCTACTTTTGACTGGCCCCTGCTCGACGGCCCCACCCCCTCACGGGCAGCATCCCTGACCCCCTCTCCTCCCCATACACATCCCACCACCAGCCTGGCCCCACAGCTCCCCCTACAGCCCAGCCTCCCCACCCCACCCACCCTCTTTCTCCAGCTCCGGCTCTTCCTCCTCCAGCTGCTCCTCATCCTCCTCCTCCTCATCCTCCTCGTCCAAGGTGAAGGACAGGCTGGAGATCTTCCGTTTCTGCTCCTGCTTCCGCTCCCGCTCCCGCAGCCGCTCCAGCTTCCTGCAGGGGGGCAGGCCCCACCGGGGGAGAGGGGGTCACACCCGGCAGGGGCGTGGGATAGCACCCTGTGTGTGTGTGTGTGTGTGTGGATCAGCATCCAATGATAGGGGTCAGTGCCCCACACACAGAGGGATCAGCCCCCCCAACAGGGCCCCCGGACATGGGGACCCCCACCTTGGAGAGAGGAGCAGAAGCCTGAGGAGCCGCCCCCCCAGGAAATACCCCCTAAAAAGGGCCACCTCCATCAGAAAAGACACACAATGATTTCCCCCCCCCAAGTTAGCAGGGGAGCCCCACAATCAGAGACACCCCCAAACCCCACTCACAGCTGCAGCTCCTTGGACTGCTCTTTCTTGGCCAGCTGCTTCTCCCGCTCCTTCACCAGCGCCTCCTGCTTGGCCTTCATGTCATTCAGGGTCACCAGGCCTGGGGGGAGGGGGGGGGGGTGTCAGGACGCCTGGGTTCTCTCCCAGTACCGGGAACGGAGCAGGGACTAGTGGCTGGAGCAAGAGGGGCTGGGAGCCAGGACTACTGGGTTTTCTCCGCAGCTCTGGGAGGGGAGTGGGGTCTAGTTTTTGTTTGTTTGTTGGGGGGGGGGGGGAGGAACCCAGACTCCTGGCTCCCCTGCCCACACTCACCCACGGTGCTGGATTTCAGTTCTGCTTCCACCGCGTCGTAATGAGCTGAGAACTTCTTATCGATGTTCGACTTCATGATGTTCTCCTGCCGGGGGGCTAGGGCGTGAGGAACTGGGGGGCCGCTCTGCCCAACACCTCCTGCCTCCTCCCCCAGGGCTCTGCACTTCCCCGGTTCTGCCCCCAGCTGCCCCTCCTGCCGGGGGGCTAGGGCGTGAGGAACTGGGGGGCCGCTCTGCCCAACACCTCCTGCCTCCTCCCCCAGGGCTCTGCACTTCCCCGGTTCTGCCCCCAGCTGCCCCTCCTGCCGGGGGGCTAGGGCGTGAGGAACTGGGGGGCCGCTCTGCCCAACACCTCCTGCCTCCTCCCCCAGGGCTCTGCACTTCCCCGGCTCTGCCCCCAGCGGCACCCCCCAGAGGATCTACCCCCCCTTCCATAGGGTTCCCATCTGTCCTCCCCTCCAGAGGTCCCCATTCCTCCTCCTCCCCCCCCCAGCCCCCGGGTCCCCCAGCCCCCCACCTCCGCTATGCGCTGCCTCATCTGCTCCATGTGCTCCCGCTGCCGTTCCCGCTTCTTCATCAGCTGCAGGGCCCGACCGGCCTCGCTGGCCGCCCCCTTGTACTGCGCCATGGTGGGGGGCTGGGGGGACCCCAAGAGCGCGGGGGGGGGACCACGGCCTGAGGCGCCCGGCGGGACCCTAGGAAGGGTCAGTGGAGGGGATGTAAGGGGGGGGGGTCAGGGGCCCTGTGCCTGGCTGGGCCTGGATATGGGGAGCAAGACGGGGTCACTGGGGTCCCGGGCGCTGGGGTCCCTAGGCGGGGGCGGCGCTGGGGGTCACTGGGGTCCCGGGCGCTGGGGTCCCTAGGCGGGGGCGGCGCTGGGGGCCCAGGGGGCGGCGCTGCGGGGTCACTGGGGTCCCGGGCGCTGGGGGTCCTGGGCGGGGGCGGCGCTGGGGTCCCGGGCGCTGGGGGTCACTGGGGACCCTAGCTGGTGACGCGGGGCCGAGGGGGGGGTCCTGGCGCTAGAAGGTCACGTGGGGGGTCCCGGGCGCTGGGCGGTCACGTGGGGGGTCCAGGCGCAAGAAGGTCACGTGGGGGGTCCCGGGCGCTAGGAGGTCACGTGGGGGGTCCCGGGCGCTGGGGGTCACGTGGGGTCCTGGCGACGGTCGCGGTCGGGCCCACAGACGCTCCGCAGCAACCAGCTGACGCGACGTCACCCGCACGCGCCGTCCGCCGAGTGACGCAGCGCAGCCGCTGCCTCGCCCCGCCCCCCGTTATGCAAATCGCTGCGTGCGGGGCCGGAGCGAGCCGCAGAGGCTGCCGGGAGCGGGCGGTCACCGCAAGGCGGGGGCGGGGCTTGCTGCATGTACGTGGGGGCGGGGCTCCGCCCTGTGAGCCAGTCTAGACCCCCTGAGTGAGTCTAGAACCCCCCAGCCAGCCTAGACCCCCAGTGAGTCTAACCCCCAGCCAGCCCAGACCCCCAGCCAGCCCCTGAGTGAGTCTAGAACCCCTTGTGAGCCAGCCTAGACCCCCATGAGCTGGCCTGGGCCCTCCCTGTGCGAGTCTAGAACCCCCCAGTGAGTCTAGAACCCCCCTTGTGAGCCAGCCCAGACCCCCCCAGCCAGCCTAGACCCCCCCCTGAGCCAACCTAGACCCTCCCTGAGTGAGTCTAGAACCTCCCCCGAGCCAGCTTAGAAGCCCCCTCCTGAGCCAGCCTAGACCCTCCCCTTCCACAACCTGAGCCCATTGCTCCTTGTTCTGTCATCTGCCACCACTGAGACCAGCCGAGCTCCAGCCTCTTTGGAACCCCCCTTCAGCTATCAAATCCCCCCTCACTCTTCTCCTCTGCAGGCTAAACAATCCCAGTTCCCTCAGCCTCTCCTCAGAAGTCATGTGCTCCAGCCCCCGAATGGTTTTTGTCGCCCTCCGCTGGACTCTCCAATTTGTCCACATCCTTCTTGTAGTGTGGGGCCCAAAACTGGACACAGTCTCCAGATGAGGCCTCACCAGCGCCGAATAGAGGGGAATGATCACGTCCCTCGATCTGCTGGCAATGCCCCGACTTATACAGCCCACAATGCCGTCAGCCTTCTTGGCAACAAGGGCACCTGCTGCCTCCTATCCAGCTTCTCGTCCACCGTAACCCCCGGGTCCCTTTCTGCAGAGCTGCTTCCTAGCCATTCGGTCCCTAGTCTGTAGCGGTGCCTGGGATTCTCCCGTCCTAAGTGCAGGACTCTGCACTCGTCCTTGTTGAACCTCATCAGGTTTCTTTTGGCCCAATCCTCTAATTTGTCTAGGTCCCTCTGTATCCTATCCCTACCCTCCAGCGTATCAACCACTCCTCCCAGTTTAGTGTCATCTGCAAACTTGCTGAGGGTGCAGCCCACACCATCCTCCAGATCGTTAATGAAGATATTGAACAAAACCGGCCCCAGCACCGACCCTTGGGGCACTCCAGTTGATACCGGCTGCCAACCAGACATGGAACCATTGATCACTACCCATTGAGCCCAACCATCTAGCCAGTTTTCTATCCACCTTATAGTCCATTCATCCAGCCCAGACTTCTTTAACTTGCCAGCAAGATACTGTGGGAGACCGTACCAAAAGCTTTGCTAAAGTCAAGGAATAACACATCCACTGCTTTCCCCTCATCCACAGAGCCGGTTCTCTCATCATAGAAGGCAATTAGGTTAGTCAGGCATGACTTGCCCTTGGTGAATCCATGCTGACTGTTCCTGATCACTTTCCTCTCCTCCAAGTGCTTCAAAATGGATTGAAGTGCCCCTGCCGCCCCAGCAACCTGGACCTGGGGGGGAGCAATGAGGCTGTGGGTCCTGCCCCCCCCACAGCTGCTCCCTCGTGGGTTACTGGCCACCCCTGTGCCAGATATCACCCCCCCATGTGCCAGCATCGCTCTCCTGAGCCAGGAACCTGCCCCCCCACATGCCAGGTATCAGCCATTCTCCCCATGTGCTATGCCCCCCCGACCCAGATACACCCCCCCCACGTGCCAGGTACCCCCCAAGTGTCAGCATCACCCCCCTGACCCAGGTACCCCCCCATGTGCCAGCACCACCCCCCCCCCGACCCAGATACACCCCCCCTCAACATGCCAGGTATCAGCCATCCCCCCCCCCAGCAGGCAGGAGCATGGTTGACTAAAGTAACTTTATTGTCTGGACACAATTGAGCAGGGGGAGAGGGGGGCATTGTTAAACAGTGACAGCATGGGGTCCAGGGGGGCACACCCCAGCCAGAACCCCCCCAAACAGGGGCTGCGGTGCCCCCCCAGCTCTTCTCCCCCTCTTGGCCCTGGTCCAGTATTAATAACTTAAAATAAATTACAGCGAGCAGCAGGTGCTGGGGGGGGAGCGCTGCCCCCCCATGACGTACACGAACCTGCCCCCCTACATGGCTAAAGTGGGGGGCGGACACAGGACAGGGGAGACTGGACCAGCTTTGGGGGAGTGGGGTGACCTCCCCCCCAAGACATCTCCCCGCCCCTCCCCCCCGATGTGGGGGGGAAGTCTCCCAGGCCTTAGACGTGCCCTACAGAGCTGCCCCCAGGGCAGGGGGGAGAAGACTCCCCCAGGGGGGATTGGGTTTGGGGTAGTGCCAGGCTTGGTCCCTGCTTGTGGCAGCAGCTACGGGGTGGGGCGATTTGGGGGTGATGGGTCACAGGTGTTCCTGGTACTTAGGGAGGTACTGGATTGGTGCGTGTGTGTAGGGGGGGTTGGTCCCAGAGGATGGGGAGAGGGGGCTGGTCCTGGAGCAGATGGGGGAGAAGTCATAGCTGGTCCCTGTGCTGGGGGGAGAGGTCCCAGCTGGCTCCGGCTGGGGGGGGGGGGGGAATCACTGCTCATCCTCCCCGAAGATGTGGCTCTGGCGCCGTTTCATGCTCTCAAAGTCAAAGGCGGCGCCAACCATGCGCCGGTAAATGTCCTTGATGTCGTCACAGGTCGTCTCGAAGTGGGTGGTGGCGTCATACGACCGGGAGCAGAAAATCTGGGGGGGGGAGATGAACATGGTGTCGCCGGGGGTGGTGAGTTTCCACTCGCTCCCTTCCCTGCTCCCCTGACACCCACTACCCATCCCCCATCAGCACCATGATACCCCCAGCCCATGGGACACCCCAGTGCAGCATGACAACAACCAGGTTGGGTCAGAGCAAGGGTCCACCCAGCCCAGTGTCCGTCTGCCGCCAGCGGCCAGTGCCAGGTGCCCCAGAGGGAGTGAACCCAACAGGGAACCATCACGTGACCCACCCGTCGCCCATTCCCAGCTCCTGGCACACACAGGCCAGGGACACCATCCCTGCTCGCCCTGGCAATAGCCACTGATCGGCCTGTCCTCCATGCACTGAGCTAGCTCCTTTGTGAACCTGTTATGCTCTCGGCCTTCCCAACATCCCCTGGCAGGGAGTTCCACAGACCCTGCGTTGTGAGGAGAAATACTCCCTTGTGGTTGTGTTAAACCTGCTGCCTGTTCATTTCATTTGGGGACCCCTAGTTCTTGTGCTAGGAGGAGTCAATAACACGTCCTGATTTACTTTCTCCGCACCAATCAATGCTCTAGACCTCCAGCATATCCCCCCTTAGTCGCCTCTTTTCCAAGCTGAAGAGTCCCAGGTTTGTTCATCTCCTCTCACACGGAAGCCGCTCCAGACCCCTCCTCATTGGTGTTGCCCTTTTCTGAACCTTTTCCAATTCCAGTATCTCTTCTCTGAGATGGGGCGACCACGTCTGCCCGCAGGATCAAGGCGTGGGTGGACCCGGGATTTAGACAGAGGCAACATGATACTTTCTGTCCTATTCTCTCCCCTCTCCTAAGAGTCCCACCGTTCTGGTCACTTTTTCGGCTGCTGCTGCGCAGTGAGTGGATGTGTTCAGAGAACTCTCCACCGTGACCCCCAACCCCCCCTCTTCGGTACCAGCTAATTTAGCCCCCATCATTGTATATGGACAGTTGGGATGATGTTTTCCAACGTGCATCACTTTGCATTTACCAACATGGAATTTCATCTGCCATTTTGTTGCCCAGTCACCCAGTTTTGTGAGACCCCCTTGTAGCTCTTCACAGTCTGCCTGGGACTTAACTATCTGGAGGAGTTTTGTATCATCTGCAAATTTTGCGGCTCTCCCCTGGCCCCGCCCCCGCAGCACAGCTCCTGGGGGGGGGGGGGGGGAGATGGGACGTCCCACAAGGGAGGGGGAGGGGAGGGGAATTCCCTGCAGGGGCACTCACCTGGCTCTCTGTGCCATCATCCATGGGCTCGTACAAGTCACTGATGGCCACAAACCTGCCGGGAAAGAGGGGGGAGGGTGAGTCACAGCTCATCCCCCCCCACCAGAGGCCTTTACCCCCCCCAGCTCCTCCCTCCCCCACTTTCCAGCTCACCTCGCGAAGCAGAATCTCCCCATCCCCCGCCTGGGGGCTCTGCACCTCAGGGAGCACCCTGGGCCCCCCTCAATCACCAATCGTGTGTTTGGTACAAAGCCGTGGGGCGAGTCCGGGTCTGCTGGGCGTTATCGTCCCGTGGGCTGCACAGGGCCGTGACGGGGGCCGGGAGACACCCACAGACACCAGGGTGTGGGTTTGGG
This sequence comes from Mauremys reevesii, assembly GCF_016161935.1. NCBI lineage: Eukaryota > Metazoa > Chordata > Testudines > Geoemydidae > Mauremys > Mauremys reevesii. The sequence goes on along the minus strand of NC_052644.1, from coordinate 24,827,971 downwards.
GGGCTGCACCCCAGGGACCCCAGACCCCCCCATTGGGTTCCAGGCTCCCCAGCTCCCTCCTTGCCCTATTTCCCCCCCCCCCAATTCCCAGCCCTTCACCCGGCTCCCCATCCCCCTGGCCTCACTTCTGGCTGATTGGCTCCAGAAGCTGCAGCGCGGGCTCCACCTCCCGCTCCGGCTCCGACGTCTCCACCGTGGTGCTGACAATGGCAATGAACTTCCCCGGAGCAGCCACGTTGTGGGCCCAGGAAACCAGACAGACGTAGATATCTGGGGGGGGGGGGGGAGGGAGGGTCGTGAGGCTTTGTAGAAAGCACGGGTGTGCCTCAGTTTCCCCCACAGGCTGCCCAGGAAACGAGGGGCAGAAATGCAGCCGGTGACACCCCTGCTGTTACCGAGTCACGTGTACAGGTCTGTGCCGCCCCCCCCCCGGCTCTGCCCCGCGTGATGCCGCAGGGGGTGGGAGGCTCCCAGGGACAGGCCCAGCCCCCCCCCACCCGGCTCTGCCCCGCGTGATGCCGCAGGGGTGGGAGGCTCCCAGGCCCAGCCCCGCTCTGCCCGCGTGATGCCGCAGGGGTGGGAGGCTCCCAGGCCCAGCCCCCGCTCTGCCCGCGTGATGCCGCAGGGGGTGGGAGGCTCCCAGGGACAGGCCCAGCCCCGCTCTGCCCGCGTGATGCCACAGGGGTGGGAGACTCCCAGCCCCCCCCCCCTCCGGCTCTGCCCCGTGTGCTCCCGCCGGGGGTGGGTGGCTCCCAGGCCCACCCCCCCCCCCCGCTCTGCCCCGCGTGATGCCACAGGGGGGGGGAGGCTCCCAGGGACAGGCCCAGCCCCGGCTCTGCCCGCGTGATGCCGCAGGGGTGGGAGGCTCCCAGGGACAGGCCCAATCCCCGCAGGGGTGGGAGGCTCCCAGGGACAGGCCCAGCCCCCCCCCGCCCGCCGCAGGGGGTGGGAGGCTCCCAGGGACAGGCCCAGCCCCCCCCCCCCCCGCCGGGGGTGGGAGGCTCCCAGGGACAGGCCCAGCCCCCCGGCGCTGACCCGACTTGCGGCCCAGCTGGTTCTGGGGCAGGATGATCTGGCAGGAGCCGGCCTCGCTGGTGCCACGGATCGGGTGGCTCAGGATGCAGATGACACGGACGACGCGGCCGGCCCCGCGAACCCGCTCGGGCACGTAGCTGGGGTCGCAGATCAGCTGTTTGCACCGCGCCACCTGGGGGGACAGGAATTGAGCCCCCGCCCCAGGCCTGAGCCCAGAGAGCCCCCCCCCCGGGTATGGCGATTGCCCCCCAAGGGGTTCCCCAAAGGAGAGCCAAGAACTGGGCCGGGGGGGACAGGCAACCCCTCCCCCGGAGAAGGAGAACTGGGGGCAGCCACTGGGGGTTGGGCCTGAGCCCCCGTCCCCAGGGAAGAGGCCCCAAACCCAGCCCCTATTGGGCAAGCCAGGCCCCCGATCCCCCAGGCAGGGGGCACGGATGGAGACCAGAAACCCCCCTTCAGATTTAACGGGGGGCTAGTGGGGAACCCCCAAAATCGCTGTGTGTGTTGGGCCCCTCCCACTCACCTGCCCCTCCGATCGGACCCCCACGACCCGCCCGTTCTCCAGGACGATCTCGTCCACCGGCTTGTTCAGCATGTAGGTGCCTCCGTAGATCGCGCTGAGCCTGGGGGGGCAGAGACCTTGGGGACCAGGCGCCGGCACCGCCCACCGGGTCCCGCCGGAGCCCCCGAGCTCTCTGCCCCCCCCCACCCCCCACGCTCTCTGCCCCCCCCACGCCTCCCACGCTCTCTGCCCCCACAACGCCCCACGGGTCCCGCGGAGCCCCAGGAGCTCTCTGCCCCCACACCCCACGCTCTCTGCCCCACGCCTCCCACGCTCTCTGCCCCACAACGCCCCATCGGGTCCGCCGAGCCCCCAGGAGCTCTCTGCCCCCACGACACCCACCGGGTCCGCCGAGCCCCGAGCTCTCTGCCCCCACGCCCACCGGGTCCCGCCGGAGCCCCCAGGAGCTCTCTGCCCCCCCACGTCCCCCATCGGGTCCCGCCGGAGCCCGAGCTCTCTGCCCCCACAACGCCCCCATCGGGTCCCGCCGAGCCCCGAGCTCTCTGCCCCCACGCCCACCGGGTCCCGCCGGAGCCCCGAGCTCTCTGCCCCACGCCCCCACCGGGTCCCGCCGAGCCCCAGGAGCTCTCTGCCCCCACGACGCCCCCACCGGGTCCCGCCGAGCCCCGAGCTCTCTGCCCCACGCCCCACGGGTCCCGCGGAGCCCCAGGCTCTCTGCCCCACGCCCCCACTGGGTCCCGCTGGAGCCCCAGGAGCTCTCTGCCCCCACGTCCCCCATCGGGTCCCGCCGAGCCCCAGCTCTCTGCCCCCACAACGCCCCCATCGGGTCCCGCCGAGCCCCGAGCTCTCTGCCCCACGCCCCACCGGGTCCCGCCGGAGCCCCGAGCTCTCTGCCCCCACGCCCCACCGGGTCCCGCCGGAGCCCCAGGAGCTCTCTGCCCCCACGACGCCCCACCGGGTCCCGCGGGCCCAGGCTCTCTGCCCCCACGCCCCACCGGGTCCCGCCGGAGCCCCAGGAGCTCTCTGCCCCCACGTCCCCCATCGGGTCCCGCGGAGCCCCGAGCTCTCTGCCCCCAACGCCCCATCGGGTCCCGCCGGTGCCCCAGGAGCTCTCTGTCCCCACGACGCCCCTATTGGGTCCCGCCTGACGCCCCGAGCTCTCTGCCCCCCCAGCGCCCCCATCGGGTCCCGCCCGACGCCCCGAGCTCTCTGCCCCCACGCCCCACCGGGTCCCGCCGAGCCCCCAGGAGCTCTCTGCCCCCACAACGCCCCATCGGGTCCCGCCAGTGCCCCCAGGAGCTCTCTGCCCCCATGCCCTCTGCCCCACGCCCCACCGGGTCCCGCCGGAGCCCCAGGAGCTCTCTGCCCCCACACCCCACGCTCTCTGCCCCCCCACGACGCCCCCTATTGGGTCCCGCCCGACGCCCCCAAGCTCTCTGCCCCCCCCACGACGCCCCCCACCGGGTCCCGCCCGACGCCCCAGCTCTGTGCCCCCACGACGCCCCACGGGTCCCGCCCGCGCCCGAGCTCTCTGCCCCCATGACGCCCCATCGGGTCCGCCCGACGCCCCGAGCTCTCTGCCCCCACGCCCCACTGGGTCCCGCCCGACGCCCGAGCTCTCTGCCCCCCGACGCCCCTACACCCCACGGGTCCGCCCGACGCCCCGAGCTCTCTGCCCCCACACCCCCACCGGGTCCCGCCCGACGCCCCGAGCTCTCTGCCCCCGACGCCCCTACACCCCCACCGGGTCCCGCCCGACGCCCCGAGCTCTCTGCCCCACGCCCCCACCGGGTCCGCCGAGCCCCAGGAGCTCTCTGCCCCACAACGCCCCATCGGGTCCCGCCAGTGCCCCCAGGAGCTCTCTGCCCCCATGCCCTCTGCCCCACGCCCCACCGGGTCCGCCGGAGCCCCAGGAGCTCTCTGCCCCCCACCCCCACGCTCTCTGCCCCACGACGCCCCTATTGGGTCCCGCCCGCGCCCCAAGCTCTCTGCCCCCACGACGCCCCACCGGGTCCCGCCGGCGCCCGAGCTCTGTGCCCCCCACGACGCCCCCACCGGGTCCGCCCGCCCCCGAGCTCTCTGCCCCACGACGCCCATCGGGTCCCGCCCGACGCCAGCTCTCTGCCCCCACGACGCCCACTGGGTCCCGCCCGACGCCCCGAGCTCTCGGCCCCACGCCCCATCGGGTCCCGCCCGACGCCCCGAGCTCTCTGCCCCACGCCCCCACGGGTCCGCCCGACGCCCCGAGCTCTCTGCCCCCACCCCACGGGTCCGCCCACGCCCCCGAGCTCTCTGCCCCCGACGCCCCTACACCCCCACGGGTCCCGCCCGACGCCCCGAGCTCTCTGCCCCCACCGGGTCCCGCCTGCCCGAGCTCTCTGCCCCCATGGCCCCACTGGGTCCCGCCTGCCCCCTCGAGCTCTCTGCCCCCACCGGGTCCCGCCCGATGCCCCCCCGAGCTCTCTGCCCCCCCCACCGGGTCCCACCCGACACCCCCCCGAGCTCTCTGCCCCCCCCACAGCCCCCACTGGGTCCTGCCCGCCCCCCGAGCTCTCTGCCCCCCCTCACCTGGCGAACCCCTGGGGCAGCTCCCCCAGCCCGTAGAGCGGGTAGAGGTAGGGGCTCTTCCCGTAGCGCGCGAGCGACTCGCTGTAGAGCTTGATCCGGTGAATGGTCTCTAGGCAGGGCTGGTCCAGGTACCTGTGGGGAGAGACGGGGTGAGGGGGCCAGGGGCTGCGGGTCGGGCGTTCGGGGCACCGGCCGAGCTGGGGGTGGGGGGGGGAGTCTGGGGCCGGGCACGAGGTTTCATATTTCATAGGAACAGTGCGATTGCCTCAGTTTCCCCACGAGCTGCATGGGTAACGGGGAGGGGCCCGGCAGGCGGGGCTGGGCCCCTGGGGGCAGGAAGCCGGCCAGGGCGAGGGGGCTCGAGCTGGGGCGCGCGCCGGGGGCAGGGCTCACTCGTCGGTGCGGTACAGCGCCAGCGCGTGGCCCGTGAAGTCGATCACGTCCTGCCCCCGGTCGAAGCGCTCGTACACGTCCCGCATGGGGGTCCCGTGGGGTCGACCCTCCAGCGTCTGGGGCTCGTTCTCGTCAAAATTGGCCACGAAGACGAGGAACTTCCGGAACCGGCGCTTCTCGAGCATGCCCATGAGATCTGCGGGTGGGGGCGTTAGTGTGGGGGGATGGGTCTAGTGTGCAGGGGGGGGGGGAACCCGGCTGGGGGGCTCACATCTCCCGGGGGATGGGGCCACGGGGGGGGGGCAGAGGGCACGATCCCCTTGCAGGGGGGCACTAACTCAGCCCAGTCCGGGGGGGGATGGACAGCAGGGGCTCCCCAGAGCAGTGGGGGGGTCCCTTGCGGGGAGGGGCCCCTTGGGGGGGCAGCGGGGGGGTCACTCACTGGACGCCAGCGCCTCGGTCTCGGTGGAGGGCACCTTGTGTACCTGCCCCCCCCTGTAGACGAAGCTCCCCTCCACCACCTTGAAGTCCAGGTACCGGGTCACCTCTGTGTACAGCAGCATCTTCACCAGCTGGCCTGGGGGCGGGGGGACCACAGTGAGGGGGGTGTAGAGAGACACCCCACCCCTCCCCCAGCCCCGCACGAGCTCCCCAGAACCCCAACTCCCCTCCCATCCAAGGCCCCCCCTCCCCCAGCCCCCCCTTACCGTTGGCCATAAGGAATTTGGGGATCAGGTCGACGTTCCAGTCCCGGCCGCGCCCCATGGACTCAGGGGGCCCCTCGGGGAGCCCAAAGCGTTTATACAGCTGGGGGGGGGGGAGGGGAGGGAGAGAGTTAGAGCCACCTGTCCCAGCCCCCTGCCCCCCACATCCTCCCGCTGGGGAACTCTCCCCCAGGCTCCTTCCTGATGAGCCCCCTGCACCCCCAAACCAGCCCCCACCTCAAACCTTGTCCTTCTAGGGCCCCCATGCCCCCCGAAATAGACCCCATCTTGAACCAGCCCCCCATCAACCCCCCCAAAGACCCCCATCAGCCCAGGCCCAGCCCCTCACCTCCTCCAGGGGGGTGATGGAGGAGCTCTCCCCGCCATAGTAGGGGTTCCGGTCCATGTGCAGAACCTTCTTCCCGTTCACCGACATGATCCCCGACAGGATGCATTCCTGGGGGGCAGGGGAGGGGTCAGTGCCAGAGCCGCCAGGGACCCCATCTGGCCAGGGGGGGAGCAGGGAATGGGGCTCTGGGCCTTTCCCTCTGGGGGCGCCGGCCAGTGCCAGGATGCGGCAGGAGGCTGTGTGGGGCTGGAGGGAGCTGATGCAGCGTCAGGAGCTGGGCTGTTGGAGGGAGACCAGGGTGACATTTGGGGTGCAGTGGCAGGAGTGGGACAGCCCAGTTGTAGCTGGTGTGCTGGGGGGGTTCGTGACTGTCGAGGAGGCAGCTTTGGGGTGCAAAGGGAAGACGCCCCCAGCTGCCAAGACCTGGGTGGGGGTGGTAAGGGGGGACTTCATGGCCCCATTGGCCAGTGCAAGGGGCCAGCACATGGGGCTGCACCCTGCTGTGCACTACAGGGAAGTGGGGGCTCTGTGATCCTGGTGGGGCTGGGGGTCACTTCCCACCCCTCCCTTGGCAAAGATGCAGGGGGGGATAAATGGGGGAGTACCCCATTTGCAGGGTGTTGGGGGGCAGGTGGGGGCTGAAGGATGGGTGATGGGTTAGGGAGGGAGAACGGGGGGTGCACGGAGTGGGGAGCACAATGGGGGAGGTTCTAATAAGAATCTAGTGGGGTCCCCGGGGTGGGGTGCCCCAAGATTGGTGCAATAGAGGGGAGCATGCGGAGGAGATGCAAGGGGGGACAGGGAGGTACTACCATAGGGGGCTGAGGGACACTGGAGGGAGGAAGAAGGGAGACACGGGCGGGGAGCAGACGTTGCAATGGGGTCTAGCGGGGTGCCTGGAGATTGGGGCCGGGGAGTTGCAGTGGGGCACAGTAGGGACTGCAATAGGGGGCTGTGCCAGAGGTGCCAAGAGGGATGTGCAGGGCACACAGGAGCTGCATTGGGGGGTGCAATAGGGGCTGCAGGGGTTTACTCCAGGGTGAAGGTGAAGGGAAGGTTGCATTGGGGGGCTGCAGAGGGGTCTTGCACACCGGGGTGCAAGGGGGGGTTTGCACTGGGGGGCCGCAGGGGGGGTCCCGCACCTCAGGGTGCAAGAGGGGGTTGCATTGGGGGGGCCGCAGGGGGGTCCCGCACACCGGGGTGCAAGGGGGGTTGCATTTGGGGGCCGCAGGGGGGCCCCCGCACCCCAGGGTGCAAGGGGGAGGTTGCATTGCAGAGCCAGGGGCCCTGCACCCTGGGGTGCAAGGGGGTTGCATTGGGGCTGCAGGGGTCCGCACCCGGGTGCAAGGGGTTGCATTAGGGGCCGCAGGGGCCCCACCCCGGGTGCAAGGGGGTTGCATTGGGGGCCGCAGGGGGTCCCGCACCTCAGGAGTGCAATGGGGTTGCATTGGGCAGCCCGCACCCGGGTGCAATGGGGGGGTTGCATTCAGGGGGCCGCAGGGGGGTCCCGCACACCGGGGTGCATTGGGGGGTTGAATAGGGGGCTGCAGAGGGGTCTAGCACCCCAGGGTGAAGGGGAGGTTGCATTGGGGGCCACAGGAGGTCCTGCACCCCGAGGTGCAAGGGAAGATTGCATTGGGGCCGCAGAGGGGTCTCGCACACCGGGATGCAAGGGGGGGGTTTGCACTGGGGGGCCGCAGCGGGGTCCCGCACCCCAGGGTGCAAGAGGGGGTTGCATTGGGGGGCCGCAGGGGGGGGCCCCGCACCCCAGGGTGCAAGAGGGGAGGTTGCATTGGGGGCGCAGGGGCCCTGCACCCCGGGGTGCAAGGGGGAGGTTGCATTGCAGAGCCGCAGGGGGGCCCCGCACCCGGGTGCAAGGGGGTTGCATTGCAGAGCCGCAGGGGAGGTTGCATTGGGGGCCGCAGGGGTCCCACCCCCGGGTGCAAGAGGGGGTTGCATTGGGGGGCCGCAGGGGGGGCCCCGCACCCCAGGGTGCAAGAGGGGGAGGTTGCATTGGGGGGCCGCAGGGGGGGCCTGCACCCCGGGGTGCAAGGGGGAGGTTGCATTGCAGAGCCGCAGGGGCCCGCACTCGGGGTCCAAGGGGTTGCATTGCAGAGCCGCAGGGGAGGTTGCATTGGGGGCCGCAGGGGCCCGCACCCCAGGATGCAAGGGGAGGTTGTATTGCAGAGCCGCAGGGGGGGCCCGCACCCCGGGGTGCAAGGGGGGGTTGCATTGCAGAGCCGCAGGGGGGGCCTGCACCCCAGGGTGCAAGAGGGGGTTGCATTGCAGAGCCGCAGGGGGGGGTCCCGCACCCGGGGGTGCAAGGGAGGGTTGCATTGGGGGGCCGCAGGGGCCCCCGCACCCAGGGTGCAAGGGGGTTGCATTGGGGGCCGCAGGGGGCCCGCACCCCAGGGTGCAAGGGGTTGCATTGGGGGCCGCAGGGGCCGCACCCGGGTGCAAGGGGAGGTTGCATTGCAGAGCTGCAGGGGGCCCGCACCGGGGGGCAAGGGGTTGCATTGGGGGCCGCAGGGTCCCGCACCTCAGGGTGCAAGGGGGGGTTGCATTGGGGGCCGCAGGGGCCCTGCACCCAGGGTGCAAGGGGGTTGCATTGCAGAGCCGCAGGGGGCCCGCACCCGGGTGCAAGGGGGTTGCATTGCAGAGCCGCAGGGGCCGCACTGGGTGCAAGGGGTTGCATTGCAGAGCCGCAGGGGGGGCCGCACCCCGGGGTGCAAGGGGGGGTTGCATTGCAGAGCCGCAGGGGGGGCCGTACCCCGGGGTGCAAGGGGGGGTTGCATTGCAGAGCCGCAGGGGCCCGCACCCCAGGGTGCAAGGGGGTTGCATTGCAGAGCCGCAGGGGCCGCACCCGGGTGCAAGGGGGTTGCATTGCAGAGCCGCAGGGGCCGCCCCAGGGTGCAAGGGGTTGCATTGGGGGCACAGGGGCCCGCACCGGGTGCAAGGGGTTGCATTGCAGAGCCGCAGGGGCCGCACCCGGGGTGCAAGGGGGGGTTGCATTGCAGAGCCGCAGGGGGGGCGGTTGCATTGCAGAGCCGCAAGGGGGCCCCGCACCCCGGGGTCCAAGGGGGTTGCATTGCAGAGCCGCAGGGGCCCGCACCCGGGTGCAAGGGGTTGCATTGCAGAGCCGCAGGGGCCCGCACGGGTGCAAGGGGTTGCATTGCAGAGCCGCAGGGGCCGCACCGGGGTGCAAGGGGTTGCATTGCAGAGCCGCAGGGCGCACCCGGGTGCAAGGGGTTGCATTGCAGAGCCGCAGGGGCCGCACCCGGGTGCAAGGGGTTGCATTGCAGAGCCGCAGGGGGCCCACACCCGGGTGCAAGGGGGTTGCATTGCAGAGCCGCAGGGGCCGCACCCGGGGTGCAAGGGGGTTGCATTGCAGAGCCGCAGGGGGAGGTTGCATTGCAGAGCCGCAGGGGCCCTGCACCCCGGGGTGCAAGGGGGTTGCATTGCAGAGCCGCAAGGGGGCCCGCACCCGGGTGCAAGGGGTTGCATTGCAGAGCCGCAGGGGGCCCGCACCCGGGGTGCAAGGGGTTGCATTGCAGAGCCGCAGGGGCCTGCACCCGGTGCAAGGGGGTTGCATTGCAGAGCCGCAGGGGCGCACCCGGGGTGCAAGGGGGCTGCATTGCAGAGCCGCAGGCCCGCACCCGGGTGCAAGGGGTTGCATTGCAGAGCCGCAGGGGCCCGCACGGGGTGCAAGGGGTTGCATTGCAGAGCCGCAGGGGGCCCCGCACCGGGTGCAAGGGGTTGCATTGCAGAGCCGCAGGGGCGCACCGGGTGCAAGGGGTTGCATTGCAGAGCCGCAGGGGCGCACCGGGGTGCAAGGGGTTGCATTGCAGAGCCGCAGGGGCCGCACCCGGGTGCAAGGGGTTGCATTGCAGAGCCGCAGGGGCCCCACACCGGGGTGCAAGGGGTTGCATTGCAGAGCCGCAGGGGCCGCACCCGGGTGCAAGGGGGTTGCATTGCAGAGCCGCAGGGGGGGAGGTTGCATAGCAGAGCCGCAAGGGGGACCCGCACCCCCGGGTGCAACGGGGGGTTGCATTGCAGAGCCGCAGGGGCCCGCACCCGGGTGCAGGGGGTTGCATTGCAGAGCCGCAGGGGCCCGCACCCGGGTGCAAGGGGTTGCATTGCAGAGCCGCAGGGGCCCGCACTCCGGGGTGCAAGGGGGGGTTGCATTGCAGAGCCGCAGGGGGCACCCGGGGTGCAAGGGGGCTGCATTGCAGAGCCGCAGGGGCCTGCACCCGGGTGCAAGGGGGTTGCATTGCAGAGCCGCAGGGGCCTGCACCCGGGGTGCAAGGGGTTGCATTGCAGAGCCGCAGGGGCCGCACCCGGGGTGCAAGGGGGCTGCATTGCAGAGCCGCAGGGGCCGCCCCCAGGGTGCAAGGGGGTTGCATTGCAGAGCCGCAGGGGCCTGCACCCCGGGGTGCAAGGGGGGGGTTGCATTGCAGAGCCGCAGGGGCCGCACCGGGGTGCAAGGGGTTGCATTGCAGAGCCGCAGGGGCTGCACCCGGGGTGCAAGGGGTTGCATTGCAGAGCTGCAGGGGCGCACCCGGGGTGCAAGGGGGAGGTTGCATTGCAGAGCCGCAGGGGGGCCCCGCACCCCGGGGTGCAAGGGGGGGTTGCATTGCAGAGCCGCAGGGGGGGGCCGCACCCCGGGGTGCAAGGGGGGGCTGCATTGCAGAGCCGCAGGGCCCCCCCGGACTCACGCTCAGCCCGGTGCCCAGCACGATCACGTCGTAGGCCTCGTCCATGGCGGCGGGTCCGGAGCCACCTGCCCCCGCCCCGCCCGGAGCCAGGCTGCGCCGCAGCGCCGCCGCCCCCGATCCCTCCGCCGAGAAACGAGTCCCGGCCTAGCTACCACACCCCGGATCCCTCCGCCAGGAAACGAGTCCCGGCAAAGGCGCTCGACACGCCCCCGGTCAGGGGCTGTTCACCGCCACAGGTGGGAACCCTCCGCCAGACAATGCTGAGCCCAGCTCCATGGTGAAGCGACGCCACCGCCCCGCTCGCAGCTCCTTCCGCCGGAAAAATGAGTTCCCAACCTGCGCGTCCCCCCTCGCCCGAGCTCGTCTCCCTCCGCCACAGAACTAAGTCCCAGCTTCATGTCTCGCCGTGGCTACCCCAGATCCCTCCGCCACAAATGAGTCCCCAGTCAATCACCCCCAGCTCCCTCCGCCAGAGAAAGGAGTCCCCGGCCCAGACAGAGGCACCGACACAGCAGCTGGGCCAGACACGATTTATTCAGGGGGGGGCCCTAATAAATAAGGGAGCAGCCCCCAGCGGGGGGGGGGCAGACCCCCCAGCACGGGGGCCCTGGGCAGAGGTGGGGGGCAGGGAGCAGCAGGGGAGAGGGGGCTGCTCGGGGGCACAGAGCCGGGGTGGGGAGGGGCCCAGGGCCTGGGGATCCCCGCCGGGGGCAGGCCCCAGGGCTGGGTGCCGGGGAGCGAAGGGGCAGGCCCCAGGGCTGGGTGCCTGGGGGGCAGGGGAGCGAAGGGGGCCCAGGGCCTGGGGGATCCCCGCAGGAGGGGGGGCAGGCCCCAGGGCTGGGTGCTGGGGGCGGGGGAGAGAAGGGGGCAGGCCCCAGGGCTGGGTGCCGGGGGGCAGGGGAGAGAAGGGGGCCCAGGGCCTGGGGGATCCCCGGCGGAGGGGGGGCAGGCCCCAGGGTTTCCCAGCTGGGGGGCAGGAGCCAGGCCTGCCCTACTCGCCCTGGGGCACGGCGATGGTGGCCCCCTTGGGGTCATCGAACCGGTCCATGGTCTTGAGGCCCAGCAGCATGTGGAGGCCACAGGCGAAGATGGCGCCGAGCAGCAGGGCCGTGAGCAGCCCCATCCAGGCGCCCGGCGTGAAGAACCCGGCGCAGTCGCTGGCGTAGGAGAACTGCAGGCCCAGCACGTTGAACCCCTGCAGCTGGGGGGGGCAGGGGGGTTAGATAAAGCCAGGGGCCCAGCCCCCCTCACTCCCCCCCAGGCTCCCAGCCCCCCTCCCCACCCCCAGGCTCCCAGCCCCCTCACTCCCCTGGGCTCCCCCCCTCGGCTCCCAGCCCCCCTCCACCCCTCACTCCCCAGCCCCCCTCCCTCCCCGGGCACCCAGCCCCCCTCCACCCCTCCCTCCGCCGGGAGAGAAGCCAGGCGTCCCAGCCAGTACCTGCACGTCCTGGAGCAGCACCCCCCAGCTGGGGCTGTGGGGCAGGAGGCCAGCCCCGAAGCCTGGCAGGCTGCTGAGGTGGGCGCAGCGCCAGGAGTAGTTGCTGGGGGCCGTCACCTGCGAGGCGTTGAACACAGTGGGGCTGGCCGAGGGGGTCGCCAGCTCCAGGCGACTCAGCTGGAACCAGTCCCGGCCCGAGACAGGAAACCGCCGGCTGGTCATGTGGAACCTGGGGGGGAGGGGAGACGACGGCTCATCCAGACATGCCCCAGCCAGGCCCCCCAAAGCCACCTGAGGGCCAGACCGACCCCCCCAAACCCCCAAGGGCCAGCATAAGAACAGCCCAAAGGTCCGACAGTGGCCCACCCCCAGGGGCCCCAGAGGGAATGAACAGAATCCGGAATCACCAAGTGATCCGCCCCCCCCAGCCACCAGCCACCTCCCCCCACTTACCCCCTCCCAGCCTCCGCCCTTGCATGTCACCTCCCAACATATCCCAGCACCCCCCGAGCCCCCCAGTCAATGTAGTGACACCACGTCTCTCCCAGGCCTAGCCAGCCCCCCAAGTACTCACGTGACAGTCAGAGGGGACCCCAGAACATTCGCATACTTCAGAACCAGCCTGCATAGGGGGACAGAGACAGTGACCCAGTGGTGCCCCTCACTCCCGACCCGCAGCCCCTGCTAGCCCAGCCCTGCCCCCCCCAACCCAGCCGGGGCCCCTCCCTCCCGACCCGCAGCCCCGGCTAGCCCAGCCCTGCCCCCCCCAACCCTGCCGGTGCCCCTCACTCCCGACCCGCAGCCCCTGCTAGCCCAGCCCTGGGCTCCCCCAGCTCTGCCCCTCACTTCCGACCCACAGAGCCACTCTCACCGGGAGTCGTTGGAGCTCCAGGACGAGCTGCTCACATCAACGGAGGCCTCGGCCCCGAATGTCTGGGGCGTCAGGTCGACCCACTTGCTGCCCTGGAGCACGGAGAAGTTCTGGGCCCAGAAGAGGATCCGGGGCTCTCCAGTCAGGGGGTACCGCACCGGGGGGTGCTGCGCTGGTGCTGGGGTCGGCTTCTGCAGCAGCTGGCGGCCCACCCCCCCGGGGGCCACCCCAGAGACGTCCCGGAGAACCTGGGGAGAGGGCTGGGTGAGAGCTGGGGGCAGCGCGGGGGAGGTACCCAGGGGGCACCAGAGTACGAAGCTGGGGGGAGTGGTCAGTGGGGATGGGACATACCCTGGGAGGGGGGTCAGTGGGGATGTTTCCATGAGGGGCCCCCTGGTGGGGGGGGGGGGGAGACGTACCCGTGAGGGGGCTCCGGCCGTCAGCAGCGCCGTGTAGGGCACATCCTCCTCCTTCAGGGCGCTGAGCACCTGCCCGATGATCTCATCTGGGACAGACATGTCAGGGGTTAACAGCCCAGCCCCACTGCGCCCCCCAGCTAACACTGACCCACCCTACCCCAGGGGCTATGGAGGAGATGCTCCCCACACCAATCGGGGCACTTCAGGGGGGAAATGGGGAGGATCCAGCATTGGGGGGAGGGGCCCTGGGTATGAAGGGAGGCTGGGAGACAGATCCAGCCCATGGGGGGCAGGGGGACAGATCCAGCCCATGGGGGGGCACCCTGGGTGCGAGGGGGGAGAGCCAGCCCATGGGGGGCCGGGGGACAGATCCAGCCCATGGGGGGGCACCCTGGGTGCGAGGGGACAGATCCAGCCCATGGGGGGGCACCCTGGGTGCGAGGGGACAGATCCAGCCCATGGGGGGCAGGGGGACAGATCCAGCCCATGGGGGGGCACCCTGGGTGCGAGGGGGGAGAGCCAGCCATGGGGGGCAGAGGACCCAGGATCTGGGGGAGGGAAGGGGCCCTGGGGAGCCAGACTCACCGTTGCTCATCAGCACCTCCTTGGGGGCCATGAGGCTGGAGCTGGAGATGAAAAGCAGCACGTCAGGGGGAGACGCAGAGCCACCCCCCCGCAGGCCCCATGCCAGGACCTCCAGCTCCACATCCCCGCAGGCCAGCCAGTCCCAGTGTCTCCAGCCCCAGGGGGTGAACCCGGAGCCGCGGCCACAGACCTGGGCAGCAGGCCAGGCCGGCGTGGGAGGAGGCGTGGGGCACGTACCAGCAGCAGGGCTGGGGAGGCGTGTGGGGCACGTACCCGGCAGCGTGGGCACGCACCAGCAGCAGGGCTGGGGGGGGTGTGGGGCACGTACCCGGCGGCGTGGGGCAGGCGGGGGGAGGCGCGTGGGGCACGTACCCGGCGGCGTGGGGCAGCCGCACCAGCAGCAGGGCGGGGGGGAGGCGCGTGGGGCACGTACCGGCGGCGTGGGACAGGTGGGGAGGCGCGTGGGGCACGTACCCGGCGGCGTGGGGCAGGCGGGGAGGCGCGTGGGGCACGACCGGCGGCGTGGGGCAGCCGCACCAGCAGCAGGGCCGGCTGGCTGGCGTTGAGGCGAAGCTCCCGGAAGGTGCCCGGCCCCACGTGCAGGGGGCTCAGCCCCAGCGTCTCCTCCAGCAGCCCCAGGACCCCGGCGGCCGCCGCCCCCTGCACAGCCGGGAGCACCAGGGTCGAGGGGGCCCCCGCCAGGGCGCGCTGTGGGGGGAGGGGAGTTAGAGACGGGCCCCCGACCCACAGCCCCCCACCCCCGACCCACGGCCCCCTCAGGGCCCCTCAGCCCCGGCCCCACCAGGGCCCCACCCCCGACCAACGGTCCCCTCAGAGCCCCTCAGCCCCGGCCCCACCAGGGCCCCACCCCGACCCACGGCCCCTCAGAGCCCTCAGCCCGGCCCCACCAGGGCCCCACCCCAGTCCTCAGAGCCCCCACTACCGACCCACGGCCCCTCAGAGCCCCCACTACCGACCCACCTACCCCCCACCCAGCCCCCCCAGGGCCCCTTACCGCACAGTGCAGATCCTACCAACCCTCCCCCCACAGCCCCCGGAGAGCCCCGCACTACCGACCCACGGCCCCTGCCACCTACCCCCCTCCCCGCCCCCCCAGGGCCCCCCCCTTGCTCACCTCCAGGCTGGGGAAGGCGCTGTCGGGCTTGTTGCCGAAGACCCCCCCATATGCCGTGAAATCCTCCAGGCTGAGCTGGGGGGCCCAAGAAGGAGTTAATGGGGGCTGATCTGAGGCTGATCTGGGGCTCCCCCCCCCCAGGCCCAGCTCCCTCCCCATAGGGCGGGGGGGGGGGGGCACAGAAGCCGGAATCTCACAGGGCGATCAGTCACTGATCACATGACCGGGGGGGGGCTCACTTCCCCTTACATAGGGGCTGTGAGGGGAGGGGGCAAGCAGGAGCAATCCCCTCCCCCTCCCCCCAGTGACAGGGCCCCAGCTGGGTTCTGGGGGCCCTGTGGGGCTGCCCCCTGCCAAGGCAATTGCCCCCATAGCCCCCAGGGAGCTGGGGACCCCAGACACCCCAGCAGGTGGGGGCTCCCCCACAGACCCCCAACCCTGCTGGCAGCAGGTGGACGTACCCCATGAGCAGAGCGGGGTGAGGGCATTGTGGGGGGACCGTGGTGTTCTGGGGTTCACTGGGGCAGGAAGACAGGAACCTGGGGGCCCAGAGGCCAGGCGGGGGGGCCCTGGGAGGCTCCCTGTATTTCAGGGGGCCAGGTAAGGGGACCCCACAGGGGGACAGACTGGTAGGACTGGAAGGGACCTCGAGAGGCCGTCTAGGACTGAGCATCACTAGCCCACCCCTGACAGGGAGATCCCCCAGCCCCCCCCAGGGCCTGGTGCCCCCCCAGGGCCTCTCTTCTCCCACTCCACAACCCGGGG
Source organism: Mauremys reevesii (assembly GCF_016161935.1). Classification (NCBI taxonomy): domain Eukaryota; kingdom Metazoa; phylum Chordata; order Testudines; family Geoemydidae; genus Mauremys; species Mauremys reevesii. The sequence goes on along the minus strand of NC_052644.1, from coordinate 24,812,471 downwards.
GCCGTGTTTGTTCTTCGCCCCCGCGGGGCCCAGCCCTGCAGCCCAGACCCACGCTGGCTCCCCCGCCCCCCTCCAGCTTGTGATCCGCTGCCACCCCCAGATCCTTTCTGCAGGGCTCCGGCCCTGGCAGCCATTTCCCATTCGGGCCTGGGGGCGAGCCGGGCCGGGCCCCTCCAACGCCAGGGGGGGGGGGGGGGGCGAGCCGGGCAGGGCCCTCCAAGGACATGGGGGCGGGGGCGAGCCGGGCAGGGGCCTCCAAGGACATGGGGGGCGGGGGCGAGCCGGGCAGGGCCCTCCAAGGACGGGGGCGAGCCGGGCAGGGCCCCTCCAAGTACTTGGGGGGGCGGGGGGGGCGAGCCGGGCGGGGCCCCTCCAAGGACGGGGGCGGGGGCGAGCGGGCAGGGCCTCCAAGGACGGGGGCGGGGGCGAGCCGGGCGGGGCCCTCCAAGGACATGGGGCGGCGGGGGCGAGCGGGCAGGGGCCTCCAAGGCCGGGGGCGGGGAGCGAGCGGGCAGGGCCCCTCCAAGGCCGGGGGCGGGGGCGAGCGGGCGGGGCCCCTCCAAGGACATGGGGGCGGGGGCGAGCCGGGCAGGGCCTCCAAGGACATGGGGGCGGGGGCGAGCCGGGCAGGGCCTCCAAGGACATGGGGAGGCTGTACGGGGGCCCGGCGGTCCTGGGTCTCACCTGCTCCTGCAGGAAGAGCAGGACGTTGCGGGGGCCCTGATCCAGCGCCGGGCCGAGGAGCGCGCTCAGCTGGGCCGCGCCGACCACGTGTCCTCGTAGCTGTCAGCCAGGGGCCAGAGGGCGCTGGGGGCACGGGGTCAGCGGTGACAGCCCCGCCCCGCCGAGACCCCAGCTCCCCGCAGCCCCGCCCCGGCGGTCCCGCCCGCCCCGGCTCCCCACAGCCCCGCCCCGGTTCCCGCCCCGCCCCGCCGAGCTCCCCGAGCCCCGCCCCGCCCCGCCCCACCTGTGGCCGGACCAGCCCAGCAGCGGGACCTGCCCGGCGCGCGCCGCCCCCAGCACCAGCCCCGCCAGGACCAGCCGCGCCGCCGCCATCTTGGGCTCTGTCCCCACCCGCGTCCGCCGCCGGGCCTTGGCCGCTACCGCCCCGCCCCTTGACCCCGCTCCGCCAATCACAGCGCAGGTCGCTGTTCCCACCAATCACAGCGCGGACCCGCCCCTTGACCCTGCTCCGCCAATCACAGCGCGGGCCGCTCTGCCCCGCCAATCACAGCGCCGCACCGCCCCTTGACCCCGTTCCGCCAATCACAGCGCAGGTCGCTCTGCCCCGCCAATCACAGCGCGGATCCGCCCCTTGACCCCGCTCCGCCAATCACAGCGCGGGCCGCTCTGCCCCGCCAATCACAGCGACGCCCCGCCCCTTGACCCCGCTCCGCCAATCACAGCGCGGGCCGCTCTGCCCCGCCAATCACAGCGCCGCACCGCCCCTTGACCCCGTTCCGCCAATCACAGCGCAGGTCGCTCTGCCCCGCCAATCACAGCGCGGATCCGCCCCTTGACCCCGCTCCGCCAATCACAGCGCGGGCCGCTCTGCCCCGCCAATCACAGCGACGCCCCGCCCTTTGACCTCGCTCCGCCAATCACAGCGCGGGCCGCTCTGCCCCGCCAATCACAGCGCCGCACCGCCCCTTGACCCCGTTCCGCCAATCACAGCGCAGGTCGCTCTGCCCCGCCAATCACAGCGCGGATCCGCCCCTTGACCCCGCTCCGCCAATCACAGCGCGGGCCGCTCTGCCCCGCCAATCACAGCGACGCCCCGCCCCTTGACCCCGCTCCGCCAATCACAGCGCGGGCCGCTCTGCCCCGCCTATCACAGTGACGCCCCGCCCCTTGACCCCGCTCCGCCAATCACAGCGCCTGCCGCCCTGCCTCGCCAATCACAGCGCGGGAACGGGGAAAGCCAGCCAATGGGACATGTTGGGGGGCTGCCCCCAGGGGAGGGGATGCTGGGGGGCTGCCCCCCCAGGGCCCCACAGGGGAAGGACCCAGCAGCGCAGCCCCCAGGGTTACTTGGGGGTCAGGACCCAGCCCCCCCCATCGCAGGGAGACGAACTCCTGCCCACCCGGCGGTTGGGGAAACCGAGTCACACCCTCGGAGTGCAACAAATGCCGGGGGGTGGGGCCGGCTCGCAGGCCCCAGCCCCCCTCTGGCCAGCACGCTGCCCAGCAGCTCTGCCAGCTTCTCCTCCCACCCCACTCGGCCCCCGCGGCACCCCACCCCCAGCGCTCCGTCCCCGGCTCGGCTGGAGCAGGCCTCACGGCTCCTGGAGCAGCTCAGCTGGCACTCACCAGAGCCAGGTCTCACCCCCAGCCTGGGAAGGGGCAGGAGGCCCAGGTCCCTCCCCATTAAGCTGGACAACAAGCTCCCCCACCCTCCAGCCCCCCCTGCACCCCGGGACAGTCTCCACTCTGACATCAGGGTTAAAATCCTTTATTGGAAAAGTCCAGAGTAAAAAAAATGGGGGAGGAGGGGCTGGGTGCCAGGGCCTGCAGGGAGTAGGAGGGGGGTGCCGGGGGCCCCTATCCTGACTCATGCAAGTCACTGTCTTTCTGCATGATTTAGGGGAGTTGAGCCAGCAGCCCACTTTGAACCCCATACATGTCCGGGGGGAGGGGTTATTTCCCCCCCAGGAGGAAACACCCCTTCCAATCCAGCCTGACCCAGCAGGGCGCCCACAGCTTGGATGGGGTGTGGCCAGCAGCCCCTCAGGGGCTGACCCCCTTTGTAAAGGCCTTCACCGGTAGGGGCCGGGGGGGGGCACAGCACAGGAAGAGTCCAGGGGGACAGGAGGCTCCAATGGTTTCCAGGGGTCCTCACATGTGCACTGCTCAACCAGACCCTGCCCCATGGCGGGTGAGGGGCAGCTGCAGCAACGGGGCAATCTCCTATCACGGGGGGCAGGGATGGACTGGTTGGCCGGCGAGTGGGGCAGGGAATGGGCCAGCCGGCTGGCGTGTGGGGCAGAGGTGTTGGGCAGGGAGGTGCCAGCCTGACAGCGAGTGGGGAAGAGGGGAGGGGCCAGCGTGCATGTGGGGCGGAGCTGTGGGGCAGGGAGGCCAGCCGCCCCCCCGGGCTATCTCTGCCACTGGAATGTCTGATGCAGCCGCTCAGCCTGGCCCTTCAGCGCCTGGATCTCGCCCTGGATGAAATCCGTCAGCACCTTGCGCATCTCCACCTGTGGGGGAACGGGGGGGAGGGGTCAGGGCTCCTAGACACATCCCCACCCCCAGACTCACTGCCCCCTCCCCATGGGTCACTCCCTGCACCCCCCATGCCCCCCAGCTCACCGCTGACTTGTTCTCAGCCTGGAGACGCTCCAGCACGGGCCGGACGCTGAAGGGTTTCCCGATGAGAACGGTGATCCGCTGGGGGGAACACGAGGGTGAGTGGGGACCCTCCGGCTGCCCCTGCCTCCCCCCCCAACCCACCCCCCAGCATGAAGAGCCACCTGACCCATGGCAGGGAGCCCCAACCTCCGACAGCCCCCGCCCCGCCAGCTGATGTTTACATAGGGCCTACCCAGTGCAGCGGGGGGGAAAGGGCTCCACTCTGCACCCCCCCCAGCAGGCCGCCCAATACCCACCTGGCCGACACGGGGCACATACGGGGGGGTGTTGGGCAGCACATCATTCAGACCTGGGGGGGGGGAAATGTTAGAGATGTGGGGGGGACTCCAACCCCCCCCACTCCCCCTGCAGGTTATCGACCCCCCCAGCCCCACGCTCCCCATGCCCCCCCCCCCAGCTAACCACTGCCCCTTCCAAGCCCTCCCCAACCAGCCACCGCCCTCTCCGCCCCACGCTCCCAGCTAACGGCCGCCCGCAGCTAATGACCCCACTGCCCCATGCTCTCCAGCGCCCCCACCATATCCCCCCTGCTAGCAGCCCCCCTTCCCCTTGGCTGACAGGAGACTTGGGGGGCCCAGCAAAGCCTCACCAATGTGCCAGAGGGGCAAGATGACAGGGTGCTGCCGGCACTCGGCCAGGAGTCGCCCAATCCCTGGGGGGCAGAGAGAGGAGGGGTTAGAAAGGGCAGCCCCCCACCCCGCCACCCCCCCGTCCCCCACGCACTCACCCCACTTGAAGCGCATGAATTCCTGGCTCATGTTCACCTTGCCTGGGAGTGAGAAGAGACAGGTGGGTTGGGGGACACAAGGAGACCCCCTGATGGCCCCCCCCCACCGTGCCTGGGCCCCTATCAGGGCTCCTCCACCCCCCCATGACTGGCTGGGCCTGCTATTGTGCAGTGCCCCTCGCCCCCCTCCCCATCCTACCCCTCGCCCCCCACTACCCCCCACGCCGCTCCCCCCAAGAAGCTGTGCCCAGCTCCTCCCCCACGGCCCCTGTCCGCAGTTACCCTCGGGGAAGATGTGCACCCAGTCGCCGCGGTTCAGCTTCTCCAGGATGAAATCCATCCCCTTCTGATAGACGCCGTCCCCTGGGGGGGCAGTGCCATTAGCCCCTGGCCCTCGGGTCCCCGTGTCCCCAGCCGGTCCCCGTGCCCTGCACCCCACAGCCACCTCCCTGTGTCCCCCCCAGCCGCTTCCCTCACCCTGCACCGGCCCCTGGGGGGGCCGTGCCATTAGCCCCGGGCCCTCGGGCCCCCGTGTCCCCAGCCGGTCCCCCCCCCCTGCGCCGGCCCCGGGGGGGGCAGTGCCATTAGCCCCTGGCCTCGGGCCCCCGTGTCCCCCAGCCGGTCCCCGCCTGCGCTGCCCCTGGGGCAGTGCCATTAGCCCCTGGCCTCGGGCCCCTGTGTCTCCCAGCCGCTCCCCACCCTGCGCTGGCCCTGCACCCCCAGCCACCTCTCCCTGTGTCCCCAGCCGCTCCCGCCCTGCGCCATCCCCTGGGGCAGTGCCATTAGCCCCTGGCCCTCGGGCCCCCCCGTGTCCCCCCCAGCCGGTCCCCGTGCCCTGCACCCCACAGCCACCTCTCCCTGTGTCCCCCCCAGCCGCTTCCCTCACCCTGCACCGGCCCCTGGGGGGGCAGTGCCATTAGCCCCTGGCCTCGGGCCCCCTGTGTCCCCAGCCGGTCCCCCCGCCCTGCGCCGGCCCCTGGGGGGGCAGTGCCATTAGCCCCTGGCCCTCGGGCCCCCCCCGTGTCCCCCCAGCCGCTCCCCCCACCCTGCGCCGGCCCCTGGGGGGGCAGTGCCATTAGCCCCTGGCCCTCGGGCCCCCGTGTCCCCAGCCGCTCCCACCCTGCGCGGCCCCTGGGGCAGTGCCATTAGCCCCTGGCCCTCGGGCCCCCCGGTGTCTCCCCCAGCCGCTCCCCCCACCCTGCGCCGTCCCCTGGGGGGGCAGTGCCATTAGCCCCTGGCCTCGGGCCCCCTGTCTCCCCAGCCGGTCCCCGTGCCCTGCACCCCACAGCCACCTCCCTGTGTCCCCAGCCGCTCCCCGCCTCTGCGCCATCCCCTGGGGCAGTGCCATTAGCCCCTGGCCCTCGGGCCCCCCCGTGTCTCCCCCCAGCCGGTCCCCGTGCCCTGCACCCCACAGCCACCTCTCCCTGTGTCCCCCCCAGCCGCTCCCCCCACCCTGCGCCGGCCCCTGGGGGGGCAGTGCCATTAGCCCCTGGCCCTCGGGTCCCCCTGTGCCCCCCAGCCGGTCCCTGTGCCCTGCGCCCCACAGCCCCCTCCCCGTGTCTCCCCCAGCTGCTCCCCCCACCCTGCGCCGGCCCCTGGGGGGGCAGTGCCATTAGCCCCTGGCCCCATGTACCCCCCAGCCGGTCCCCGTGCCCTGCACCCCACAGCCACCTCTCCCTGTGTCCCCCCCAGCCGCTCCCCCCGCCCTGCGCCATCCCCTGGGGGGGCAGTGCCATTAGCCCCTGGCCTCGGGCCCCTGTGTCCCCAGCTGCTCCCCGCCTCTGCGCCATCCCCTGGGGGGGCAGGGCCATTAGCCCCTGGCCCTCGGGCCCACCCGTGTCCCCCCCAGCCGCTCCCCCCACCCTGCGCCGGCCCCTGGGGGGGCAGTGCCATTAGCCCCTGGCCCTCGGGCCCCTGTGTCTCCCAGCCGCCCCGCCGCCTCTGCGCCCCACAGCCCCCTCCCCGTGTCCCTCCCAGCCGCTCCCCACCCTGCGCCCCACAGCCCCTCCCGTGTCCCCAGCCGCTCCCCACTCTGCGCCCCACAGCCCCCTCCCCTGTGTTCCCCAGCCACTCCCACCCTGCGCCCCACAGCCCTCCCGTGTCTCCCAGCTGCTCCCCACCCTGCGCTGCCTGGGGGCAGTGCCATTAGCCCCTGGCCTCGGGCCCCTGTCTCCCAGCCGCTCCCCACCCTGCGCTGCCCCTGGGGGCAGTGCCATTAGCCCCTGGCCTCGGGCCCCTGTGTCTCCCAGCCGCCCCACCCTGCGCCGGCCCCTGGGGGGGCAGTGCCATTAGCCCCTGGCCCTCGGGTCCCCTGTGCCCCCAGCCGTTCCCCACCCCTGCGCTGCCCCTGGGCAGTGCCATTAGCCCCTGGCCTCGGGCCCCCTGTCTCCCGCAGCCGCTCCCCACCCTGCGCCGGCCCCTGGGGGCAGTGCCATTAGCCCCTGGCCTCGGGCCCCTGTGCCCCCAGCCGGTCCTCGTGCCCTGCGCCCCACAGCCCTCCCCTGTGTCCTCCAAGCTGCTCCCCACCCTGCGCCCCACAGCCCTTCCCTGTGACCTTCCCAGCTGCTCTCCCACCCTGGGCCCCACAGCCCCCTTCCCTCGTCCCTCCCAGCCGCTCCCGCCCCTGCGCCCCACAGCCCCCTCCCCTCGTCCCTCCCAGCCGCTCCCCGCCTCTGCGCCCCACAGCCCCTCCCCTGTGTCCTCCCAGCCGCTCCCCGCCCCTGCGCCCCACAGCCCCTCCCCTGTGTCCCTCCCAGCCGCTCCGCCCGCCCCTGCACCCCACAGCCCCTCCCCTGTGACCCTCCCAGCCACTCCCCGCCCTGCGCCCCACAGCCCCCTCCCCTGTGTCCCCAGCCGCTCCCCACCCTGCGCCCCACAGCCCCCTCCCCTGCGCCCCTCCCAGCCGCCTCCCTGCCCTGCGCCCCACAGCCCTCCCCTGCGTCCTCCCAGCCGCCTCCCACCCTGCGCCCCACAGCCCTCCCCTGTGTACCCCAGCCGGTTCCCCACCCTGCGCCGGCCCCTGCCACTGCCCCTCCCCTGCATTTTCCCCCAGCCTCTTCCTCCAACTCCTGCCCCGGGTGCCTCAGCGTCCCATGTGACCCCAGCCCCCAGCCCAGCCACCCCACCCGTATCCCCCTCTCCTCCCAGCCCAGTCCCCTTGTCTCCATGCTCCCCCGCCCCCCTCTCCCACATGTATCTCCCAACTCCCCTGGCCTGGCCCCATGTGCCCCCCCCACCTCGGCACACGGGGACGCACTGGCCCAGGCTGAAGAAGCGCGAGTGCAACTCTCGGGTGAAGCAGATGTCAGCGGCCGTGGGAGTCCTGAGAAGGGAGCAGATAACACACAAACTGGGGGGACCACAACCCCCCTGCAGCACTGCTGGCCCCTCCCCCACTCCCAGAGGGCAGCAGGGGGCCCCGATGTAGTGGGTGAGGGCCCCTGCAGGGAGGTGATGGGGACGAATGAAGGGGAGGGGTTCCCCACAAACTCCCCTCATACAGCCCCCCACTCACCAGCGCATCTTCTTCACGTTCCAGACGTGCCGAAGCTTCAATATACCTGGAAATTGGGGGCAGTTACTGCGGGAGCTCAGCCAGACCCGCCCCCCTAGGGAGATACCTGATTGTGAGGAAGTGGGACAGATCCTAAGTATCTAGCAGCAAAAGGCCATGCAGCAAATGCCTGAAGCTCTGTCTCCTAGCAACTGATGGCCGGGCCCCTCCCTGCAAAGGTGCATCTAAAGGTGTTGGAGACAAAGGGCCCAGGTGACCTCCTGGCCCGGGAGAGAAGCTGAGGAGAGAGGAGGGGCCGGAGGGGGCTGGGCAGACTGGAGCTGGCTGGGAAAAGAGGGGAAGCAGGGAGAGAGGGCTCTGAGGGGGGCTGTGGGGCCCCAAGATGGACCTAACCAGGGGGATCCGGTTATCTGTGCCTGCAAGACCGGTGTTGGACTGTGTTCCTGTCGTCTAAATAAACCTTCTGCTTTACTGGCTGGCTGAGAGTCCTGGTGAATCGCACGGAGCCCGGGGGTGCAGGGCCTGACTCCCCCACACTCCGTGACAACTGGTGGCAGCGGTGGGATCGGCGGCACCCCGTGGACGGCGCTTCCTGCAGTAAGTGACTGGGGAGCAGTAAAACGAAGGGGCGATTCACCCCTGGGCGAGTGTGGCCAGAGAGAAGGACTTTGCAGTAACAGGGTCCCCCGGGGGATCACAGCGAGCGGTCCCAGGGGCGGAGGAGTCTGCAGCTCGACCCTGGCAAAGAGGTGGTGACCTCGAGGACTGGCACACTAGGGGTCCCCCTGGAACCCGTGGGGAGCGGCGAGCACCCCGGCCTGCGAGTGGCCAGCAGGAAGATGTATGCCCAGAAGCGCAAGTGCGACCTGGTGGGGCTGTGCAAGCAGGGGGGGCTGCGCCATGGGAAGCTCACCAAGGCCCAGCTGATTGCCCGGCTGGAGGAGAGAGATCGCAGGAATGAACCGGTCCCTGTCTCTGAGGGAAGCAGCCGGGCAGATGCAGCGCAGGCACCAGTGTCTGTCCCCGCTGGGAGTGGTCAGCCGGCCGCCGAGGGCTCCCCGAGACCTCCCACCCCTAGGCCTAGGGGGAGGGGGAGGAGGAGCCCAACTACGGAGGGCACCGTGACCCCCCCGGCCAGCAGGGGATCCTCTCGGCGAAGCACCCCCCCCAGCCGGGGATCGTCCCGGCGACGCTCATCCGTGGAGCGACAGCGGCTGGACTGGGAGAGAGCTAAAACTGAGAGAGCTGGAGGATCGTAAGGAACAGAGGGAACATGAGGCAAGACAGAGGGAACATGAGGCGCAACAGAGGGAGCAGGAACGGGCGGAGAAAGAGCGACAGCGTCACCATGAGCTGGACCTGGCGAGGCTGGGGGGCAGCAGGCCCCGGGCAGCGGTGAGTGAGGGGGAGCCCAGGACTGCGCGGAGCTTTGATAAGTCCATCCTGGCCCAGCGCAAGGAGGGGGAGGACATGGATGACTTCCTAGATGCCTTTGAGACGGCCTGCGAGCTGCACCAGGTGGATCCTGCGGACAGGCTCCGGGTTCTCACCCCCTTACTGGACCCCAAGGCCGTGGCATTGTACGGCCAGCTGGGAGAGGAGGAGAAAGGGAACTACGACCCATTCAAACAGGCCCTGCGGCGTGAGTTTGGGCTGACCCCAGAGATGTACCGGGAGAGGTTCCGGAGTCAGGATAAAACCCCTGAGGTCTCCTATCTGCAACTGGCCGTCCGCATGGAGGGATATGCCAGCAAGTGGGCAGCTGGGGCCCAGACGAAGGGAGACCTGGTTAAACTGCTGGTGCTGGAGCAGCTGTATGAGCGGTGCCCATCCGACCTGAGGCTGTGGTTGAGGGACCAAAAGCCAGAGAACCTGCAACACGCAGGGCGGCTGGACGATGACTTTGTGAAGAGCCGGTTGGGGGGTGGCAGGGAGGAGCCCCAAAGGAACAGGCCTGTCGCGACGCAGAGAGAGAGTCACCCTGAGACCACCCAAAAGGGGAATCGGGAGAGCCCCCGCCCAAAGGGAACAGCCAGCGCCAGGGACAACCGACCGGTTCGAGGGGACCAACGGGACATGCGCTGCTATCACTGTGGCCAGAGGGGCCACCTGCAGTCCCAGTGCCCCAAACTCCCGGACAAACTGAGCAGACCGACCCCCCACCGGGTGAACTGGGTAGAGACCCAGTCGGACGAGGGGCAGCGTTCGCAGGAAAGGGGGGCTGGCCGCGTACCACCTGCGAAGGAGGGAGGGGGGCCCCAGGTTGACCCCTCCGAGGGGCTGGATGCTCCCAACCCTGAGTTTGGGGTTTACAGGGTGGGCGTGGGGCTGCCCCTCCGGAGCGAGTGCCTTGTTCCCCTGGAGGTAGACGGGAGGGAGGTCACTGGGTACTGGGATACGGGCGCAGAGGTGACGCTGGCCCGGCCCGAGGTGGTGGGCTCAGATCGGATGGTGCCCAACACCTACCTGACCCTGAGGGGTGTGATCGGGACCCCATTCAGGGTGCCTGTGGCGAGGGTGCACCTAAAGTGGGGGGACAAGGAGGGCCCCAAGGACGTGGGGGTGCACCCACATTTGCCCACGGAGGTGTTAATGGGGGGGGACCTCGAGGACTGGCCAAGTAACACCCAGGGTACCCTGTCCGTGAACCGTAGTCAGGGTCGACGCAGGGCTCTGCACCCTGACACCGGGGAAGGTACTCTGGCCGAGGCACCGGACCCTGACCCGGTGGGGAGGGAACGCCCAGGGACACGGCCCAGAGAGGCTGTGGCCCCAGACCCAGCCGGGGAGAGAGAGCAGATCCCCGGCCCTGCCCCAGCGGCTGAGTACCAGGCCGCGGTGCGGGAAGACCCCTCCTTGCGGAGGATAAGGGACCTGGCCAACCTCGGGGGGGACAGACCATGGGACGAGGTGGCCGGAAAAGGTTCCTGTGGGAGAAGGGGCTCCTGTACCGAGAATGGGCTCCCCCAGGGAAGATGGAGTCAGGGGGGATCAGGAGGCAGCTGGTGGTACCCCAGGAGTATCGCCACCAGCTGCTGTGCCAGGCCCATGACATTCCCCCCTCAGGGCACCAGGGAGCCTGGCGTACCCAGCAGCGGCTGCTGCAGAACTATTACTGGCCTGGGGTCTTTGCCCATGTCCGGCAGCACTGCCGCTCCTGTGACCCCTGCCAGAGGGGGAGGAAGGCCCGGGACAGGGGGGAGATGGCTGTAAGGCCCCCGCCCCGCCCTGAGGAGCCTGTCCGGAGGGGGGCCAGGGTCAAAAGGGGGGCTCTGAACCGAGAGAGCCCAAATCCCAGCCCCCCAGACTGGAACGCGGGGAGAAGGCCCCAGCCCCGCGTGCACCCCAGGGGTATTGGGGTGGGGAAAGGGCACGGGCGGCATAAGGCTTCCCCCCTGCAACCTGCAAGTGCCCTTGAGTCCCCCCAACCTACAGGGGGGCAGGAAACTGGGATGACCTGGGGTAACTCTCCCCCCAGAACGGGGGGGGACTCTGGGGCAGCCATGGGAATGCAGGTGGGTTCGAACTTCCCCGGGTCACTGGCTGGAGTGACCCCGCTCAGTTCGGTCTCGAAGGGGGGAGAGGTGTGACGAGGTGGGACTGGTCGCACTGGGGGCTGGGGACAGATCCTAAGTGTCTAGCAGCAAAAGGCCATGCAGCAAAAGCCTGACACTCTGTCTCCTAGCAACGGATGGCCGGGCCCCCCCTCTGCAAAGGTGCCGGCTGAAGGTGTTGGAGACAAAGGGGCCAGGTGACCTCCTGGCCCGGGAAAGAAGCTGAGCAGAGAGGAGGGGCCGGAGGGGGGGGCAGACTGGAGCTGGCTGGGGAACCAGGGGAAGGAGGGAGAACGATCTCTGATCCCCGAGGGGGGCTGTGGGGCCCCCAAAATGGACCTAACCGGGGGGATCCTGTTATCTGTGCCTGCAAGACCTGGGCTGGACTGTGTTCCTGTCGTCTAAATAAACCTTCTGCTTTCCTGGCTGGCTGAGAGTCCTGGGGAATCGGCAGGGAGCCCGGGGGTGCAGGGCCTGGTGCCCCCACACTCCGTGACACTGATGTGGGGGAGGGGTCTGTTCTCTCCAGGGGCTGCTCCAAGGGGAGCAGGAATAACACTGAGAACCAGCCCCCCTCCCCTGACAAAATGGGCTCTGCCCCCCCCCCATGCCTATCATGCAAAATCCCCCTCCCAGCCACACTCTCCAGGGGTTCCCCCCAGAGATGGGGCCCTCTGCACCCAGCGCCTACCCCAGAGGTGGGGGTCATCCATGCAGGACTGGTGGTTGGACACAGTGATGAGGGGGGTGCCGGGCTGGCGCCGCTCGACCAGATCATACAGAACCTCCTTGTTATGGACTCGCAGCCGGTTCATGCGCCCTGCGGGGAGGGGGGCAACTTAGATGTGGGGGGAGCAGCCAGGGGAGACCTGTGCTGGGCTCCCCCACCCCACAGTGGCCTGGGTGCTTGGGGCACAGGAGCAGGACAGTTGAGAGCAGAGGGGGAGCTCAGGGTGGGGGGACAGTTCATGGGTCGGGGGGCAGGGTGGGGTGTGGTGGGAGGTGCAGAGCAGGGGGGCTCAGGGCAGGGAGGGCAGTGCGTGGGTCCAGGGGAGCCTGGGGTGGGTGCATGGTAGGGGAGCTCAGAGCGGGGGCTGCAGGACAGAGGTGGGGCAGAGGTGCAAGGCGGGCGCCTGAGATGGAGGAGGTGCAGGGCGGGGACCTCAGGGTGGGGGCTGCAGGACAGGGGTGGGGCAGGGGAGTTCGAGGCAGTGTGGGGTCGGTGTGCGGGTCAGAGTGTGGGTCGGGGGTCGACGTGCGGGTCTGGAGGGGCTTGGGGGTCAGTGTGTGGGTCTGGAGGAGCTTGGGGAGTCGGGGATCAGTATGCGCGTCGGGGGTCGCTGTGCGGTTCTGGCGGGGCTTGGGGGTCAGTGCGCGGGTCCGGGGGCGATCGGGGTGGTCAGCGTGCGGATTGTGGGGGTGGCTGTGCGTGTCTGGGGATCGGTGTGAGGTCGGGGGCTCCAGGGGTGGCTGTGCGGGTCGGGGATCGGTGTGAGGGTCGGGCGGGATCAGGGGTGGCTGTGCGGGTCGGGGATCGGTGTGAGGTCGGGGGCTCCGGGGTGGCTGTGCGGGTCGGGGGATCGGTGTGAGGGTCGGGGGTGGCTGTGCGGGTCGGGGGCTCAGGGGTCGCTGAGCGGGTCGGGAGGCTCGGGGGTGGCTGTGCGGGTCGAGGGGATCAGTGTGAGGTCAGGGGTTCGGGGTGGCTGTGCGGGTTGGGGGTCGGTGTGAGGTCGGGGCTCGGTGTGCGGGTCGGGGGCTCGGGGGTCAGTGTGCGGGTCGGGGATCGGTGTGGGGTCAGGGGTCAGGGGGTCAGTGTGCGGGTCAGGGGATCGGTGTGGGGTCAGGGGTCGGGGCTCGCTGTGCGGCTTGGGAGGTCGCTGTGCGGGTCGGGGGGGCTCGGGGGGGGCTCGGGGGGGTCGCTGTGCGGGTCGGGGGGGATCGGGGGTCGGGGGGGCCCGGGGGTCGCTGTGCGGGGCGGGGGGGCTCGGGGGGGTCGCTGTGCGGGTCGGGGATCGGGGGTCGCTGTGGGGGGGAGGGCCCGGGGGGGGCAGGACTCACTTGTCCAGAAGCAGCTGTAGGTGCCGACCAGGCCGGTGACCCGGCGACTGGCCAGGGCCCAGGGCAGCCGCGGGGCCGCTGGGAAGGGCCAAGCCACCTCCAGGGGCATCGCCCCGCCCTGCGGGGACACAGGGGTCACAAGGGGGCTGCGGCCCCGCCCCCCCCATCGCCCCGCCCCCTCTCCCCGCCTGCCCGCCCGCTCCTCCCCATCGCCCCGCCCCTCCACCGCCACGGCATCGCCTCCTCCTCCCCATCGCCCCGCCCTGCGGGGACACAGGTCACAAGGGGCTGCGGCCCCGCCCCATCGCCCCGCCCCTCCCCCATCGCCCTGCCCCGCCCCTCCGCATCGCCCCGCCCTTCCACCGCCACCGCATCGCCCCCTCCCGCATCGCCCCGCCCTGCGGGACACCGCGGGTCACAAGGGGCTGCGGCCCCGCCCTCCCCATCGCCCCGCCCCGTCACCGCATCACCCCGCCCCCGTCACCGCATCGCCCCGCCCTCCACCTCGCCTTCCTCCTCTCCGCCCGCCCGCCCTCCCTCCCCATCGCCCCGCCCTGCGGGGACACTGCGGCCCTCCTCCCGCCCCGATCCCCACCTCCCCCGCGGCTGCGAGCCGCCCCCGCCTCCTCCCTGCTGTCGCGAACGCAGCCGGCCACGGGCGGCCCTTCCGGCCGTAAAGCGCGCCCGGCCCGGCCGCAAATGCAGGTGTCGCACAGCGCCGCGAAGAGGCTCGGAGGACTCGGAGCATACGAGATGCGATGGGTAGAGCGGCTAACTTCCGCGTTCGGGACCACAGAGGGCGGTGTCAGGCCCGCCCCTCCCCCCAGGGCAGACGAGCCGGGCGGCTAGAGCGGCCCGGGGCAGGAGGCAGCATAGAGCAGCCGGAAGTGCTGGCAGGAGCGCCCCCCAGGCGCGGTTGCATGACATCAGGCCAGTTCTGGTGATGTCATAATCAGACGCAGTGACATCACCACCGTCTGCGGTGACATCACAGCCACTGGTGATGTCACAGTTAGGCGCGGTGACGTCGCAGCTAAGCCGGTGAGGTCACACGCGGTGACATCACGCCAGGCCGTGGTGATGCCAGGGTCAGACAGGTGGCGAGTTGTGACCTCGTGGTGACGTCACCCCATACGCTGCACCCCGGGCCCTCACGGCGACACGTTCCCTCCGTGTCAGTGCGTGTTAGCACGTGGCTGGCGTGTCCTTGTGTGTTGGTGCATGTTCCTGTGTCCATCCATGTAGGCGGATGTCACAAGCGTTTGTGCCATATCTGTGCGTGTATGTGCTGCTGACACGTGTCACTGCAGGTGTGTTCAGCGCACACGCTTGTGCATCAAGCCGGGGCAGTGCATGCGGGGTGGTTTCATGTACACATGTTCTGGCATGTGCTTGTGTCAGCGCATGTTTGACACATGTCCCTTAGCATGTCAGTGCATGTGCAGGTACATGGGAGTGCCTGTATGTTAGCCTGTGTTGGTGCATCTGTGGCTGTTACTGTGCTTGCATGGCAGTGCATGGGGCTGTATGCCGGCGAGCCCCTACAGGCCTGTCCTGTGGATACCTGCAGCGGGGCGGGGACCCCGACACCTCCTCTCCCCTGTGGGGTGGGGCCAGCCTAGCTCAGCGGGGGCTGGCGAGGAGGGGGGGAAGTGAAACCCTGGGAGAGCTGGGGCCCATGGGTGGAGCAGCCTGTGGAGCCAGCGTGCGGCGCAGGGAGAGGAGGGTGAGGCTGGGCTCCCTGGCTGGGATGGGGGTCAGATCTGGGCCCCGCTCTGCTGGGGTGGCAGGGGGTGGGATTTGGTCCTCCTCTGCAGAGCTTGCCTCAGGTTGCTGCCTGGGAGGGGGGCAAATTGCAAAGCCCCCCCCCCCCCGGTCCCTGTCCCGGGTCTCCCAGGCTCTCCCCATCCCCCACTTCCTGCCCCCGGTTCCCCAGGCTCCCACACACACTTCCTGTCCATGCCCCGGGTCCCCCCCTTTCCTGTCCCATCGCCCTCCCTGGCTCCTTTTCCCTGCCCCGGGGCTCCCAGGCTCTCCCCACCCCCCACTTCCTGTCCATGCCCCGGGTCCTGCCCCCTGACACTGCAGAGTCCTGTGAGTCCCTGACCTGGTGAGGGGGAGAATCAGCTGGACAGATGTGGGGGGTTAGGATAGACAGGACTGACCAATGGGAACCAGGGTATTAATTTCTCCCCACAGCTCTGCACGCCGGCGGGGGGCAGGGAAATCTTGGTCTCACACTGACCTGAGCGGGGGGCAGAGCTATCTGGGGGAGGGGGAGCCTCTGGGGGTGGAGCACGGTGGGCAGGGAGGGGAGCTGTCTGGGGCGGGGGGCTCTCTGGAGAGGGGTGACAGGGAGCAGGGGGACTCTCGGGGGGGCAGAGGGTTGTGTGGGGCTCTGTGGGGGGGGAGGGGACAGCGCTTTGGGCACGGGGGGGGGTTGTGATGGACAGAGCCAGATGCAGCCCGTGGGTGGTGGTTGTGTTTTTTCCGCTATATTTAGCCCCCCAGGAAGCCCCATCTAGATTTAATGCCAGCCGGGAAGTGCCCACGGCCGCCTCACCCCGCACCCTGTTCCATCTGTCTGTCCCCACAACCGTCCACCTGGCTATGTCCGTCCATCTGTCCCTCCCTTGCAGAGTTTGCTCTCCCCCTACCATGGGGCTGCCCCTCCGCACCCTGCTGCTCCTGCCCCTGCTGTGCCCAGCAGGTGCCCCCTTCCGGATCTGCGCCTTCAACCTGCAGCGCTTTGCCAGCCCCAAAGCGGCCAAGGCTGCCGTCATGGACACGCTGGTCAAGGTAAGACGGGGAGCAAGGGGGGAGAGGAAGTCAGTGGGGGGCACAGGGAGGTTGGGGGGAGCCGCTGGCAGCACATGGAGGAGTGGGGTGGGGGAGACAGGGAGGCCACCACGGGTAGGGACAGAGGAGAGGCAGGTGGTGGTGGGGTGTGATTTGCATATGGAGATGTATGCTAATGATCTCCACCTGCACAGATTGTGTCTCGCTGTGACATTGCGGTGCTGCAAGAGGTGATGGATGCCAAGGGGCAGGCCGTGCCCGCGCTGATCAGTGCCCTGCACAGGTGGGTTAGGTGGGGGCAGGGGCGTAGGTGGGGCTGGATGGAGAGTCACCGCTGGGATCCCCCTCACCCCGTCCCCTCCTGCCCCCAGATCTGCAGGCCCCGACTCCTACAAAGCCCTGGGCAGCCCGCTGCTGGGAGCCGGGAATTACCAGGAGCGCTACGTCTTCGTGTACCGGTGAGTGTGGCCCGGGGCAATGTGACGCCCTTGGCCTGGCCTCTCACCGGCCGAACGCACTTAGCTCAGACGTGGCGCCAGCGAGCTGCCGTTCGACAAGCTGCCAGGGCCTGCCCAAGGCACGTTGGGGTTACGTGCCTTCTTTCACCGCATTCAGCTCGGTGCCCAGAAGGCTGGTCTGGGACTCAGACCACGGGCTGAGGGGGGGGGGGTGCACAGGCCGGGGGAGCAGAATCGCTCCGGTCCCCCCACGACCTGCGGCCACCGGGGAACAAAGCCGGGCGCATGACTTCACGAGAAGCCGTTTTCCTTCCAGCTCGTGCAGGTTTCAGGGCATTGGGTTCGCTGGCTGAATCGGACAGGCTGCCCGTGCAGTCCGACTCCAGCCCCCACCACACGCAGCGTGACCAAAGCACAGGTGAAAGGACACGAACCATCGCCCGGCGACTCGGAACCGCTCTGCAGCCAACGTCTGCCATGGAAAAATCAATGAGTAAAATCAAGCCGCCGGGGTGGAGGGATCCAGCCCACGCTCCCCCCCCAGCCCCGCTCTAACCCTGCCCCTTACCTGCAGGTCCGGCCGCACCCAGGTCCTCGACTCCTACGTGTACCTGGACGAGAACCCCAATAGACCGGACGCCTTCGCCCGCGAACCCTTTGTTGCGCGCTTCAGCCTGCCCAGCAAAGGTGAGTGTGTGCCAGGACACCTGGGTTCTGCTGGGAGGGGAGTGGGGTCTGGGGGGAGGGGCTGGGAGCGAGGACACCTGGGTTCTGCTGGGAGGGGTGTGAGGTCCGGGTGCTGGGAGCCAGGTGTGATGAACTGGGAATGTTCTTAATGTTTTCTTTGAATGCTGAGTGGGGAGTGTTGGCCTGGGAAGGTTGCAGGGGAGTTTAGCTGGGACTGGCTGCATTGGGGATGGGAGGCTCGAGGGAGTTTCAGTTTGGAGCTGGCTGGAAGAATGGAGGGGAGTCCAGATGGGGCTCTGGCCTCCCAATGGGGCTCTGGCCTCCCTTCCCCCCCCCCAAGATGGATCTGACTGAGGGGGTCCTGTTCTCTGCACCTGCAAGGCCTGGCTTGGGACTGTGTTCCTGTCGTCTAATAAACCTTCTGTGTGACTGGCTGGCTGAGAGTCCTGGTGAATCGCAGGAAGCCGGGGGTGCAGGGCCCCGACTCCCCCACACTCCGTGACACCAGGTCACCTGGGTTCTGCTGGGAGAGGAGTGGGGTCTGGGGGGAGGGGCTGAGAGCCAGGACACCTGAGTTCTCTACCCTGTAGTTACTCTTCTTTCTCTGTATCCCCCCCCAGTCCTCCCCACCCTGGTGCTTGTCCCCCAGCACACCATGCCCAAGAAGGCCGAGGCGGAGATCGACGCGCTCTACGATGTCTTCCTGGATGTCCAGGCCCGTTGGGGGATGGAGGTGAGGAGGGGGCCAGCCTGGGGCACTGGCAATACTGTGAGATCGGAACCCAGGAGTCCTGGGGTTCCTAGCCCCCCCCCTAGAACCCAGGTGTCTTGATGCTTTCTCTCCCCATCCCCCCAGGACATCATGTTCCTGGGGGACTTTAACGCTGACTGCGGTTACGTGGCCAAGAAGCGCTGGGGCCAGATCCGGCTGCGGCGCGAGCCCGGCTTCCGCTGGCTAATCGGAGACGCCGCCGACACCACTGTGCGGAACAGCACACGCTGCGCCTACGACAGGTGGGGCCCGGGCTGGCAGGGGGTGCTCTAGAGATGCCGGGAGCTGTAACCCCCTTCCCTCCTCCCCCTGCAGGATCGTGGTGCATGGGGAGCGCTGCCTGGGGCTGCTGGTGCCCGGCTCAGCCCAGCCCTTCGACTTCCCTGGCACGTTCGGGCTCACGGAGACCGAGGTAATGCCCGCAACGCCTGTCTGCGTAGGGACCCTGTCGGGGCGCGGGGTGGGGGTCAGAGCAGAGCTGTGAGAAAACCTGCCCTGGCGTGAGCGACACCCACTCACCCTCTGCTGGCAGTGCAGATGGGGGGGTGTCTCTGCTGTGCGGGGGGCAGACGGGATGAGCCCCCAGGTCCCTTTGTCTGACAGCACAAAGCCCATGGCAAAGCCCTCCAGCGTGTGGCGGCCGGGCTGGGCTGGCAGGTGAGTCAGGCTCAGTCCAGGCCAGCCGGCTGGAGGGGAACCGCGGGCAGGGCGGGGCAGCGGCCTGGGAATGCCAGCAGCACGGTGTAGATACAGAGCCAGGGATCTCTAGCAAACCCTGTAGACTCCCTGCACCCCCTGACCCCTTGTCTCCTGCCCCAGGCGCTGGAGGTCAGTGACCATTACCCCGTGGAGGTGCAGCTGGAACTGAACGCAGCCCCGAGGGGGCACTGCCCGGCCGGCCCAGCACTGCTGCCCCTGGCCATGCTGCTGGCCGGGCTGGGGGGCTGGCTCTGACCTCCCTGCTCAGCGCTGCTGGGTGCACGGACCGAGGGGGACGCTTGACCGAGGGGCTGGAGTCTAAACCCACCGGCAGGACTCTCCGATCAGCAAAGGCCTTTACTCAGACGCCTGGGTTCCCCCCCAAACACCCCCCCCATCTCAGACCTGACAAACTCACTGCAGCAAATACAGGGCTGGCAGCGTTCCCAGGTGCGAGGCCAGGGGAGGTTACGGACCAGCTGGAGTCCGTCCCCCCAGGTCCTGGGCCTGGCTTCCTGGAGTGTTCGGCTGGAGGGGGCTGGCCTACACACCTCTGGGTGGGGGGGCAGGTTCAAATCCTGCCGGAGGGGGTGGATTGTTTTTTTTAAGTGACAGAGCAACTAAACTCCTCCATAAAAACAAGGAGGAGGCCGGTGGCACCTTAAAGACTAATATTTATCTGGGCATCAGCTTTCGTGGGTAAAAACCCCACTTCTTCAGAGGCATCGTTGTTTTTGTGGCTACAGACTGAGATGGCTGCCCCGCTATTAAACCCCTCCGTGAACTTCCAGACGTTTTGTGGTTCCTGTTTAAACGCGGGGGGTGTCCCTGGTGCTGCTGCTGCCCCATGGGGGTGGGGAGCCAGGACAGAAACGAAGCACGTGCTGTGGGGGGGGGACACGCCTGCAGGGAGAGGATCAGTCTGCGTGCCCCCCCCAACCTGGGGAACCCCCCCAGCTAACCTCCCATGCATTGCCCCTTGGACAGGGGGAGGCCGCCCCGGACTGATCCTGACCCACGCCTGCCTTTATACCCCACCGTCCTTCGCCATTGGCTGCCGCCTGGCCCCACACACCCAGTGCCAGCCAATGGGGGCCTCTGCCCTGCGCCCCACTGGGCGTGTGCCGCTCCATGTGGAGGCCACCAGGTGGCAGCAGAGAGCTATCAGGGGCGGGACTGAGCTGGAACCACTCTGTGCCCCGCCCCGTCAGAGCTGAGAGGCGGAGCCTGGACTGGACAGAACCCAGGAGTCCGGGCTCCCAGCCCCCTCCCTCCCTTGCAGGCTGACCGCCCCCCCAGGCGCCCACTTCCTGCCCAGACACCCCGGTGATGGCCTCCATCCAGACCCGGCCCGACCCCCCCAGCCCCAGAGCAGGCCGCCCCGAAGATGCTCCATCCCCCGGCTCAGGGACACCCCAAGAAGGGGCTGGTCCTGGCCCCACCCAGCTCACAGCTGCCAGGGACTTACCGCACCTGTTACACTTCTGGCTTCCACAACGTGCAGTGGCAGCGAGTTCCACAGGTTAACTGCGGCAGGGAAGAAAATCCACCCACCGGTTTGTTCAAAGCCTCCTGCCTGCTCCTGCCATCGGCTGAGCCCCCGCACTCGTTACGCGAAGGGATGTGTAACACGTCCCTGGTCACCGTCTGCCCTCCACGTCCGCCCCCCCACCCCGCATGACTGTACGCCCGCTAGCCTGGGTCCCCGTCCCCACTCACCCCTTTTCCTCGCTGACCAGACCCAGCCTTTTGCCTCACTCCTGCTGGCCTCCCCCCCGCTGAGAGCTGGGCGCCCGGCCCTGCCCACACACCTGGTTTGGTGTCAGCATGGGGATTCCTGCCTGCTCAGTGCCAGGAGTCACTGCACCCAATGCGACGACGGTTCTTCGGGTGCATCGTGGCAAGCCCCCGGCAGCGCCAGGTGCTGCCCAAATCCAGAGCACAGCGCCAGGGCTGCCAGCCTGGGGGGGGCGTGCCCCAGGAGAACCCCCCAGGCGTCCGTGGATCCCTCATGCGCACTGAGATGCGGCCACCTCTGGAGTGGGGGGGACGGGGGCCAGGTAACAGGGGTTCCCCCCCAGCTGGTGCCTAGTTTAACCCTTTGATGCCTGCCTGGCCAGCAGGTTTCCTGTCACTTTCACCCTCAGGGCAGAACGAACAAAAGCCCCATGGCCCACTCGCCCCTCCGGGGTTCTTCTGTTGGCACCATCCCAAGGCAGGGGTGGGGGGCTGGCTAGCGTTGAGGAGGGCACCTTGTAGCAAGCAGCTAGCGAGACCCAGGGCCAACGGGGGGCCTGCTGGGGCCAGGCCAGAGGGGGCTGGAGAACCCCAGCCCAGCCAGCTGGCAGCAGGTCCTCCCCTCACCCCACAAAGCACCTGGGGGGAGAGCCCGGGTCCGCCTCCCTCCCAGGCTCAGAAAGGGGGCAGGGCTGGGAGCCAGGACTCCTGGGTTCTCTCCCCAGCTCTGGGAGGGGAGTGGGGGCTGGTGGGTTAGAGCAGGGCGGGGGCTGGGAGTCAGGACTCCTGGGTTCTCTCCACAGCTCTGGGAGGGGTGTGGGGGCTGGTGGGTTCGAGCAGGGGCTGGGAGTCAGGACTCCTGGGTTCTCTCCACAGCTCTGGGAGGGTGTGGGGGCTGGTGGGTTAGAGCAGGGGGGGGGCTGGGAGTCAGGACTCCTGGGTTCTCTCCTCTGGGAGGGGAGTGGGGACTCCTGGGTCAGAGCAGAGAGGCTGGGAGTCAGGACTCCTGGGTTCCCTCCCCGGCTCTGGGAGGAGAGTGGGGGGTCAGAGAAGGCGGGGCTGGGAGCCAGGACTCCTGGGTTCTCTCCCCGGCTCTGGGAGGACAGTGGGGGGTCAGAGGAGGGGGGGCTGGGAGTCAGGACTCCTGGGTTCTCTCCCCAGCTCTGGGAGGGGAGTGGGGGCTGGTGGGTTAGAGCAGGGGGGCTGGGAGCCAGGACTCCTGGGTTCTCTCCCCAGCTCTAGTAGGTTACAGCAGCGAGCGGAGGGGGGGCTGGGAGCCAGGACTCCTGGGTTCTCTCCCCAGCTCTAGTAGGTTACAGCAGCGAGCGGAGGGGGGGGGGGGGTCAGGAGCCAGGACTCCTGGGTTCTATGTGGGGCCCGGCCCAGCCCAGGCTGTTCTCTTCCCTGCACGTGCTGGGCTCAGCGGGACAAAGGGCCCCACACCCCAGCTGCTGACTCAGCAGCATGTGAGCAGCCACCGGCAGGGCCGCCCCAGCCTGGGCACAGACGCACCAGGCCTTGTCCCCGCCTGGCTGCTGCTCCCCGTGGCCCCACCATGCGCCCCCTGGCCCTGCTGCTGCTCGGGCTACGCCTGGCTGGCGCCGGCTTCAAGATCTGCGCCTTCAACACGCAGGGCTTCGGGGAGGCCAAGTCGGGGGACACCCGGGTGATGGGCGCACTGGTGCAGGTACCGGCTCAGGGAGCGTGGGGGGCAGCTGGGACAGCCCCCAGCTCCCCCCACTGAGTGGGTGTCTCTTGGCAGATCCTGGTGCGCTGTGACATCGCTGCCGTGCTGGAGGTGCGGGATGCAACGGGGAACGCTGTGCAGGCCCTGCTATGGGAGCTGAACAGGTACTGGGCCGGCCAGGACCCCTGGGGTCCTACCCCCCAGCTGGGAGGGGAGGGTGTCTGGGAACCAGGACTCCTGGGTCCCATCCCCGCCCAGGAGGGCAGCGTGAGCACCCTGATGTTCCCCACTCTCTCCCGGGGCAGGTACGACCCGTCCCACAGCTACGCCCAGCTGGGCAGCCGGCGACTCGGCCGCGGGACCTACAAAGAGCAGATCGTCTTCGTGTATCGGTAACTAGCCAGTGCCCCCTCGGGGGGGAAGCCCCATTCCTCATTCCCCACCCTGGGGCCGCTCTGACCCCCTTGTGCTCTCCCACAGGGCGGACCTGGTGACGGTCACAGACTGGTACCAGTTGGGGGAGGCTGGACACTTTGCCCGGGGGCCCTTTGCCGCCCGCTTCCATGCGCCCAGCACAGGTGGGTCCCCTCCTGCCCAACACCATCCACCTCTTCCTCCCCCATCTCCATTTCCCTCTCCAGCTTTGTGATGCCCCTGTGACCCCCCGGCAGCACCCCTCTTCCCCTGCGCTGAGCCGGGGGACAGCGCCCCCTGGCTGGGGTAGCACCAGCAGCAGCCCTGAGGGAGACCCCCACTAACAGCTCCCCCCCCACCCCCAGCCATCAAGGACTTTGTGCTGCTCTCGCATCATGCCAGCCCCCGGAACGCACCCCACGAGATCCATCAGCTCCACCGGGTCTGCCAGGAACTGAGCCAGCGCTGGGGAACCCAGGTATGGGGGAAACAGCTCCCGGCCGGGCAGGAGAGAGAGAATGGGGAGGGAAGGGGACCCAGGCATCCGGGACCGTTCCCTTGCAGCTCCCAGACCCCTGGGGGGTGGGGGTGAAGGGGAACAGGACCCAGGTGAGTGGGCGCCATCTTGCTCTGTCCCCACCAGAACGTGATGGTGCTGGGGGACTTAAATGCAGGGGGGCCCTATGTCCCCCCCAGCGCCTGGGGGTCCATCCGGCTGCGCTGGGATCCCCGCTTCCACTGGCTGATCGGGGATGGCGTCGATACCACGGTGCGAGCCCGGACCCACTGTGCCTACGACAGGTACTGGGCACAGCCCAGGGGGGGGTGTGTGTGTGTGGGGGGGACACTAGCTGCCCCAAGCAGATGGGGGTCCCTGCATGGCAGGGAGCAGAAACCCCCCAGCAAAGATTATCAGTTATCCCCTGGGGGAAAGGAGCAGGGGTGGGGGGAGGCTGCCTCTCTCCCCGCTGCAGCCTCCAGCCTTGGGGCAGCTCTGACAGTGGTGGGGGCAGGGGCCGGTTAAGGGACCGCTCCCCCCTCACCCCCTCTCTGACCTCCAGGATCGTGGTTCAGGGGGACGAGCTGCTCAGAGCCGTGGTGCCCGGCTCAGCCAAAGCGTACAACTTCGCCAGGAGCCTGGGGCTGTCGGAGGAGGAGGTGAGGGGGACCCCACTGCCCCGGCCACAACAAGGGGGAGGAAGGGAGCACAGATGGGGAACCCCCTCCCCGGGAGGGGGGGGGGGGGAGGAGGTGTCACACTCCCTCTGAGAGCAGCCAGAACCCAGACAAATGGGGAGGGCCAGGACTCCTGGGTTCTCTTCCAGCTCGGGGAGGGCAGTGGGGTGCAATGTAACCCTCCCCTCACAGGCCCTGCAGGTCAGCGACCATTACCCCGTGGAGGTGAACCTGCGCCTGGCCAGCCGGACCCCCCGGGAGCTGTGAGAGGACCTGCCTCCAGCCCCATCCAGCAGGGGGCTCAAGCTGCCCCACAGCAGCCCCCAAGCCGCAGCACCGGAGTTCAGTTACTCAGGGCCCTGCCTTGCTCCCCCGCACTGGGAAGTGGGGGGCTGTGGCTCTGGGATCCCCCCAACTCTGCCCCACAGCACACACAGGCGGGCATTGGAGGCCAATGCTTTTATTCCTGCTGCAAGGCGCCCGGGATGGGGGGCGGCCGGGGGGCTCAGGCAGCATGCAGCGCCCGCCACTTGTCCAGGGGCCCCCGGCTGGGGATGTATTTTACACCACAGCCATCCGGCAGCAGCCGCTTCTCAGCTACCATGTCCTCGAACTCGTCCGCGTTGAACTTGGTGAAGCCCCATTTCTTGGAGATGTGGATCTGGGGGGGTGGGGACAGCGGTTACGGGGGTGCTGGCTACACAGGAGATCTCCCCTGGACACTGGCTGTGTCACCCCCCACACCTCTGATGCCCATGTCTCCGCGGTCCCTTAGGGCGCTCGGTACGGGGTACGGAGCATGTGCACAACCAGGGGGGGTGCTGGCTACACAGGAGATCTCCCCTGGACACTGGCTGTGTCACCCCCCACACCTCTGATGCCCATGTCCCCGCGGTCCCTTAGGGCGCTCGGTACGGGGTACGGAGCACGTACACAACCAGGGGGGGGTGCTGGCTACACAGGAGATCTCCCCTGGACACTGGCTGTGTCACCCCCCACACCTCTGATGCCCATGTCTCCGCGGTCCCTTAGGGCGCTCGGTACGGGGTACGTACACAACCGGGGGGGGTGCTGGCTACACAGGAGATCTCCCCCAGACTTCGGCTGTGTCACCCCCCACACCTCTGATGCCCATGTCTCCGCGGTCCCTTAGGGCACTCGGTACGGGGTACGGAGCACGTACACAACCGGGGGGGGGGTGGGGGGTGCTGTGCGCAGCCACTGCACACCAGGCCCCCACGGCAGGCAGGCTGGTCGGCTTAACTGGCTGCAGGCGCCCCCCCCCCATTCCTCCCTCATCACCCCCGAACCAGCCAGTCCCTGCCCTGGGGCCCAGTGAAGGGCAAAGGCCCCAGCCCCCCCCAAGCCAACCAGTCCCTGCCCTGGGGCCCAGTGAAGGGGAAAAGCCCCAGCCCCCCCCGAACCAGCCAGTCCCTGCCCCGGGGCCCAGTGAAGGGGAAAGGCCCCAGCCCCCCCCAGGCCAGCCAGTCCCTGCCCCGGGGCCCAGTGAAGGGGAAAGGCCCCAGCCCCCAGGCCAGCCAGTCCCTGCCCTGGGGCCCAGTGAAGGGAAAGGCCCCAGCCCCCAGGCCAGCCAGTCCCTGCCCTGGGGCCCAGTGAAGGAAAAGCCCCAGCCCCCCCCAAGCCAGCCAGTCCCTGCCCTGGGGCCCAGTGAAGGGAAAGGCCCCAGCCCCCAAGCCAGCCAGTCCCTGCCCTGGGGCCCAGTGAAGGGAAAGGCCCCAGCCCCCCCCCAGGCCAGCCAGTCCCTGCCCTGGGGCCCAGTGAAGGGGAAGGCCCCAGCCCCCCCCAGGCCAGCCAGTCCCTGCCCTGGGACCCAGTGAAGGGCAAAGGCCCCAGCCCCCCCCAGCCAGCCAGTCCCTGCCCTGGGGCCCAGTGAAGGGGAAAGGCCCCAGCCCCCCCCAGCCAGCCAGTCCCTGCCCTGGGGCCCAGTGAAGGAAAGGCCCCAGCCCCAGGCCAGCCAGTCCCTGCCCTGGGGCCCAGTGAAGGAAAGGCCCCAGCCCCAGGCCAGCCAGTCCCTGCCCTGGGGCCCAGTGAAGGGCAAAGGCCCCAGCCCCCCCCAGCCAGCCAGTCCCTGCCCTGGGGCCCAGTGAAGGGCAAAGGCCCCAGCCCCCATGCCAGCCAGTCCCTGCCCTGGGGCCCAGTGAAGGAAAAGCCCCAGCCCCCATGCCAGCCAGTCCCTGCCCTGGGGCCCAGTGAAGGGCAAAGGCCCCAGCCCCCCCCAAGCCAGCCAGTCCCTGCCCCGGCGGCCTCTAAAGGAAGCACAACCCCCATGATTGGGGGAGAGCCCCCGTTACCTTCTGGCGCCCAGGGAACTTGAACTTGGCCCTGCGCAGGGCCTCCACCACGTGCTCCTTGTTCTGCGCCTTGGTGCGAATGGACATGATGACCTGGCCGATGTGCACCCGAGCCACGGTGCCCTGGGGCTTCCCGAAAGCGCCACGCATCCCCGTCTGCAGCCTGCCGGGACCGGGGGGCATGAGCCGGGGGGCCACGGGCATCGCCCCCACCTCCCCTGCCCTCCGCCACACCCCAAACCCCCCCTGTGCCCACAGGGCATCACTCCCTGCTCCACACGCCCATGTCCCCACGGCCCCTTAGGGAGTCACCCCCCACATGCCCCATGCCCATGTCCCCGCGGTCCCTTAGGGCGCTCCGTACGGGGCACGGAGCACGTACACAACCAGGGGGGGTGCTGTGCGCAGCCATTGCACACCGGGCCCCCACGGCAGGTGGGCCGGTCGGCTTAGTGGGCTGCGGGGGCCCCTGCCTACCCCCAGGATCCCCACCTGTCAGCGCCGGCGCAGGACAACATCTTGTTGATGCGGATGACGTGGAAGGGGTGCAGGCGCACGCGGATGTGGAAGCCGTCCTTCCCGCAGCTCTTCACCATGTACTTGTTGGCACAGATCCGGGCGGCCTCCAGCGCTGCCGGGGGGGACGACAGTGAGCTCAGGACAGGAATAAGCCCCCCCCAGGCAAGCACTGCCCCGAACAAGCCCCCCCCTCCCGGCCAAGGCCTCCGCCCCCCCTCACCTTCAGAGGAGAGCTGCTCATACTCATCCGACACCATGTGGCCGCAGAGGGGGAACTCGTCCACCTTGGCCTTCTTCCGGCCCAGGTCAAAGATGCGGATTTTGGCATCTAGGGGTGAGGAGATGGGTGGGGGTGACCCCCCGTGAGCCAGAGCAGACCCTGGGGTCTCATTCCCGGGCCTGGCCTGGCCCCCTCCCCGGGGGAGCAGGGACGGGGGTGTCCAAGCTGGCAGAGACCCCCCAACCCGCAGGAAGGGGCCCCGGTCTGTACGGCTACAATTTCCCGTCGGCCTCCCCAGCCCCCCGCCGGCCCCAGCCCCCCCACGGCCCCAGCGCCCCACGGCCCCAGCCCCAGGCGGGGAGACTCACCAGGACGCCCCTGCAGAAGCGGGACTTGGGGTAGGGCTTGTTCTTGCAGTACCGGTAGCTGGGGGGAGACAGGGCGGTGAGAGGGGCCCGGACCCCCGCAGCCCCCCCGGGACCCGCCCCCCGCGTCTCCTCCCCCCGCCCGGGGGCCAAGCCTCCCCCCAGCCCCCACCACTCACCAGCGCGCGGGGCGGCGGCCCATGGCGGCTCCGGGGCAGGATCTGGAGAGAGGCAGAGACCGGATCAGAGACCGCCCGGGGGGACCGGGGCCGCGGGGTGGGGCCGGGGGGAGGGCGGGGAGAGAACCGGGACCGCGCCGCGGGCGGGTGGGGACGGGACGGGTCCCACCCCGATCGGCGCCGCGGGGAGAACCGGGGCCGCGCGGGTGGGGCCGGGGAGGACGGGACGTGGGTCCCACCCGGGATCGAGGCCGCGCCCGTGATCGGGGCCGCGCCGCGGGGGGGGGGAGCCGGGATCGGGGCCGCGCCGCGGGGGGTGGGGGGGGGACGTGGGTCCCACCCCGGACTCCCGGCCCGGCCGCGCGCTCACCTCGCCGTGCGGCAAAGAGAGGGGAGTCGCGCCTGCGCGCAGCTTTTGTACCCTGGCCCCGACCGCCGCTCTAGCTCCGCTTCCGGCGTAGAGCGGCGGTGCCGGCCAATGGCGGCGGGCGCTCGCCCTCCAGCGCATGCGCCTTCTTGCCCAGCCCGCCGCTCCGCTCTAGCAGTGGCTTCCGGCATAGAGAGGCAAGCGCATGCGCATCGCGGACACCATGCCTCCCAGCGCGTGTCGGCGCGCAGGCGCACTGCTCCCACGCCGCCGCCATTTTAGAGACCTAGCAGGCGGGCCTACGGTTGCTGAGCATGCGTATTGAGGACGAGGCGTGTCCATCGAGGCCCCTCTAGCTCGTCCTATACGCCCCGCCCACGTCCCCTGTTATGTAAATATCTCGACGCTGATAGGACATAATGGCGGTGCCACGTGACAGACGAGCAATACGTACAGTTGTCTCTAATTTGCCTATATCTAATTTGAATATAATTTGAATATAATTGCAGTGTGCGGCTAATTTACACAACTAAGTAATATGCAGATTTTATTGTATTGCTGGAGCTGGTTTGCATAGTGCCCTGGAATTTGCATATTTGCCGGAAGTATCCCCCAAACTGTATCACTGCAGCTAATTTGCATGTCGTTAATCGGCCTCATTTGCATAGTGGCAACTAAGCTTTTTTAAACTGCTAGTGCCACTGCCTGGCTTCGCCTCATTTGCATGTATAATTAATTTATCCAGATTAACAACTGGCCTGTTTGCAACTTATTTGCATATGTAAATATTTGCATATTAGCAACCCCCACCCCGGGGGGGATGCCTCATGGGTCCCCAACCCCCACCCCAGCGGCTGCCCGGGGGGTCCCCAACCCCCACCCCAGTGGCTGCCCGGGGGGGTCCCAGCCGAGCCCCCCGGAGACTGTCACGCACTCACAGTGGGTCTGGGTATCTATGTGGGGGGCTGCCACTCATACAGCCCCCCCCACCCCCGCTCTGCCTGGGCCCCTCCTGCTGCTCGGTTCCCCCCGCCCCAGCAGCTCCCTAAGGGCCCCCTGGGGTGGGGGGCCGGGTTCGGGACAGGACACGGTACCCTGGTGCCGAACGCAGCGGCTGCCCAGCCCCCATGGAGTGAAGAGCCCCCCCCCCCTCCACCCCCGAGCCCCCTGCTCCCAGCGGGGCCACCGCAACCCCCCGCCCCAACCCGCCTCTGTCCATTGGCTTCTCTCCGGGCCCCTCTCCCCTCCTCTGTCCTCTGGCCCCTCGGGCTGGAGCCGGCGGGGCAGGTCCCCGGGCCCCTCTCCCCGCAGCCCATTGTCCCCCACTGGCCAGAACCGGCTGCGGCTCCTGAGCTGGGCCTCCGGGTCCCCAGTCGCTGGGGTCTCCGTCCTCCAGGCCATCGGCCGGGGTCCCAACTTTCCTCCCCCCTCGTTAAACCAGCAACCCCCAGGGACACTGAGTCCCCCCCACCACCGCCTGCAACCCAGTGATGGAACCCAGAGAACCCCCCACTTCCTCACATGGGGCAGGGGAGGGACACGGGTTGGGGAGAACACGGTGTGTGGGAGGGACACGGGCGGGGGGGACATGGTGTGGGGGCAGGGGAGGGACACGGGGAACAGGGGGCAGAGGGGGAACACGGGGTGTGGGGAGCAGGGGACAGACATGGGGAGGGGGAACACGGGGCATGGGCAGGGCGGGGGAAGAGTGTGTGGGAAGAGGGGAGGGGAACACGGGGTGTGTGGGGCAGAGGGGGAACACGAGGTCTGGGGGCAGGGGAGGGACACGGGGTGGGGGAACACGGGGTGTGGGGAGCAGGGGAACACAGGGTGGGGGAACAAGGGGTGTGGGGGAGCAGGGGAGGGACATGGGGCGGGGAACACGAGGTGTGGGGAGCAGGGGAGGGACACGGGGTGGAGGGACACGGGGTGTGTGGTCGGGAACACGAGGTGTGGGAGCAGGGGAGGGACACGGGGTGGGGAACACGGGGTGTGTGGGTCGGGGGAACACGAGGTGTGGGGAGCAGGGGAGGGACACGGGGTGGGGGAACACGGTGTGTGTGGGGCGGGGGAAATATGACAAAGCTCCTGGGCCCAGGCTGGCAACAACCGCCCAGCTCAGCAGCAGCTGCAGATGGATGCGCCCCACCGTGTGCCCAGCTGCCCCCGAGCGCTCAGACCCAGGCCGGGCCAGGCCCCCACCCCATGTTGGAACCGAACCAGGGCCATCAGGGACTTGGGACGTTTCAGCCACCGGCAGCTTCCTCAACCCCATCACAGGCCCCCGTTCTCAGCGCCCCAGCCGAGCCGGGCCCCGGGCTGAGCACCCCTGTTCTCAGGGCCCCCGTTCTCAGCGCCCCAGCCGAGCCAGCCCCGGGCTGAGCACCCCGTTCTCAGGGCCCCGGCTCAGCGCCCAGCCGAGCCAGCCCCGGGGCTGAGCACCCCGTTCTCAGGGCCCCCGGGCTCAGTGCCCCAGCCGAGCCAGCCCCGGGCTGAGCACCCTGTTCTCAGGGCCCCCGTTCTCAGCGCCCAGCCGAGCCAGCCCCCGGGCTGAGCACCCCCGTTCTCAGGGCCCCCGTTCTCAGTGCCCCAGCCGAGCCAGCCCCGGGCTGAGCACCCCATTCTCAGGGCCCCCGTTCTCAGCGCCCAGCCGGAGCTGACCCCCGGGGCTGAGCACCCCCCGTTCTCAGGGCCCCCCCGGGGCTCAGCGCCCCCAGCCGGAGCCAGCCCCCCCCCGGGGCTGAGCACCCCCTGTTCTCCGGGCCCCGGCTCAGCGCCCAGCCGAGCCAGCCCCGGGGCTGAGCACCCCCGGTTCTCAGGGCCCCCCCGGGGCTCAGTGCCCCCAGCCGGAGCCGGCCCCCCCGGGGCTGAGCACCCCCCGTTCTCAGGGCCCCCCCGGGGCTCAGCGCCCCCAGCCGGAGCCGGCCCCCCCGGGGCTGAGCACCCCCCGTTCTCAGGGCCCCCCCGGGGCTCAGCGCCCCCAGCCGGAGCCGGCCCCCCCGGGGCTGAGCACCCCCCGTTCTCAGGGCCCCTCTGGAGCTCAGCCCTGTCCCCGACCTGCCGAGCCCTAAGGGAACCGGGGCCCCTGACACCGTGTCACTGGGACGAACTGGGAATGTTCTGAACGTTGCCTCTGAATCCGCTGTTGGTGCCTCAGTGTCCCCTCTGCAGTTCTTAAGTCTCCAGGGGTGGGATCGGGGGTTGCGGCAGAGCAAAGGGCCAGTGCCCCTGAATGCCTGGCACTGTCTCCTGGCAACTGCAGGCCTGGGCCCCCCGGGCAAGGTGCCGACTGAAGGTGCTGGAGACAAAGGGGTCAGGAGACCCCCTGGCCCGGGGATGGAGCTGCGCACTGGTGGGGCGGGGGGGGGGGGTCAGTGTGGGGCGGGCGGGGGGCGAGGAGTGAGGGCAGACGTGGGGTCTGGCTCCTGCCCCCAGAATGGACCCGGCCGAGGGTCGGCTCGCGCTACCTACAAGCTCTGTGTTAGCCCCTGGTCCTGGCATCGAATAAACCTCTGTGTCCCCGGCTGGCTGAGAGTCACGTCTGACTGCGCGGGGGGGGGGGGCAGGACCCTGTGGCCCCCCAGGACCCCGCCGGGGGGACTCGCTGGGGGAAGCGCACGGGGGGGGGCCGAGGAGGCCGAACGCTCCCAGGAGAGACCCCGGAGGTGAAGCCGTGGGAGCTTCTTGCCCTGCAGCCAGGCTGCTCCGAGGGAGAGGAGGCTCCCAGAGTCCTGCCTGGCTTGTGGGGAGCAGCCCCAGAGCAGCGCCCGGGGACCCTGGGACAGTCACTGAACCCCCAGCCTGGCCACGGCTTTGGCTGATTCATGCCCCCCCCCCCAGTAAGTGCAGCGGGAGGGGCCAGCTCGGCTGCAATGCGGGAGCCAGGGGGGAGCAGCCGGCAGCCTCCAATTCACAGGTCAGCCAGGTGCATCGTCCCCACACGCCGGGGCTGGGGGGCATGTGCCCCACTGAGCCCCCTGCAGATCTCAGGTGGGCGGGGATGGCACAGAGGGGCCCAGCAGGCCAGGCAGGTATGGGAGGGGGTCAGTTATAATACAGCCCCCGGCCCACAGCAGGGCGGGTTCTGCCCATGGAGTGACCCCTTTGCAACTGGTGCAAACCCCAGACACGCCAGCAGGAGTCTCTGCTGGACAAGGCACAGGCTGGCACAACGCTGCAGCACCCTCAGGGGCTGCGGGTCGGGAGTGAGGGGCACTGGCAGAGCTGGGGGGGGCAGGGGCTGCAGGTTGGGAGTGAAGGGCACCAAGAACGGGGTGGGTGGGCGGAAGGGGCTGCGGGTCGGGAGTGAGGGGCACCAAGAACAGGGGAGGCTAGCAGGGGGCTGCGGGTCGGGAGTGAGGGGTACCAAGAACGGGGGCGGGGGGGGCGTAAGGGGCTGCGGGTCAGGAGTGAGGGGCACCAAGAACGGGGCGGAAGGGGCTGCGGGTCGGGAGTGAGGGGCACCAAGAACGGGGCGGGGCGGAAGGGGCTGCGGGTCGGGAGTGAGGGGCACCGGCAGAGCTGGGGGGCAGGGGCAGCCAGGCAGGGGCGGCGGGTCGGGAGTGAGGGGCACCGGCAGGGCCGGACTAGCGGGGCTGCGGGTCGGGAGTGAGGGGCACCGGCAGGGCCGGGCTAGAAGGGGCTGCAGGTCGGGAGTGAGGGGCACCGGCAGGGCCGGGCTAGAAGGGGCTGCGGGTTGGGAGTGAGGGGCACCGGCAGGGCTGGGGCAGGGCCAGGCTGGCAGGGGCTGCGGATCGGGAGTGAGGGGCACCGGCAGAGCTGGGGGGGGGCAGGGACAGGCTGGCAGGGGCTGCGGGTCGGGAGTGAGGGGCACCGGCAGGGCCGGGCTAGAAGGGGCTGCGGGTCAGGAGTGAGGGGCACCGGCAGGGCTGGGCTGGCAGGGGCTGCAGGTCGGGAGTGAGGGGCACCAGCAGAGCTGGGGGGCAGGGCCAGGCTGGCAGGGGCTGCGGGTTGGGAGTGAGGGGCACCGGCAGAGCTGGGGGGCAGGGCCAGGCTGGCAGGGGCTGCGTGTTGGGAGTGAGGGGCACAGGCAGGGCCGGACTAGCGGGGGCTGCGGGTCGGGAGTGAGGGGCACCGGCAGGGCCGGGCTAGAAGGGGCTGCGGGTCAGGAGTGAGGGGCACCGGCAGGGCTGGGCTGGCAGGGGCTGCAGGTCGGGAGTGAGGGGCACCAGCAGAGCTGAGGGGCAGGGCCAGGCTGGCAGGGGCTGCGGGTTGGGAGTGAGGGGCACCGGCAGAGCTGGGGGGCAGGGCCAGGCTGGCAGGGGCTGCGGGTCGGGAGTGAGGGGCACAGGCAGGGCCGGACTAGCGGGGGCTGCGGGTCGGGAGTGAGGGGCACCGGGTGAGGGGCACCAGCAGAGCTGAGGGGCAGGGCCAGGCTGGCAGGGGCTGCGGGTCGGGAGTGAGGGGCACAGGCAGGGCCGGACTAGCGGGGGCTGCGGGTCGGGAGTGAGGGGCACCGGCAGGGCCGCGCTAGCAGGGGCTCCAGGTGAGGAGTGAGGGGCACCGGCAGGGCTGGGCTGGCAGGGGCTGCGGGTCGGGAGTGAGGGGCACTGGCAGGGCTGGGGGGCAGGGCCAGGCTGGCAGGGGCTGCGGGTTGGGAGTGAGGGGCACCGGCAGGGCCGGACTAGCGGGGGCTGCGGGTCGGGAGTGAGGGGCACCGGCAGGGCTGGGCTGGCAGGGGCTGCGGGTCAGGAGTGAGGGGCACCGGCAGGGCTGGGCTGGCAGGGGCTGCGGGTCAGGAGTGAGGGGCACCGGCAGAGCTGGGGGGGCAGGGGCTGCGGGTCGGGAGTGAGGGGCACCGGCAGGGCCGGGCTAGAAGGGGCTGCGGGTCAGGAGTGAGGGGCACCGGCAGGGCTGGGCTGGCAGGGGCTGCGGGTCGGGAGTGAGGGGCACCGGCAGGGCTGGGCTGGCAGGGGCTGCGGGTCAGGAGTGAGGGGCACCGGCAGAGCTGGGGGGGCAGGGGCTGCCGGTCAGAGTGAGGGGCACCAAGACCGGGGGGGGGTCGTGCTGGGAGTGGCTCGGGGGGTGGGGGCGCATGGCCCAGGATCGATGCCCAAACAAGGCAAGACGCGAGGCCTGGTGCCGCGCGGGGAGGGAGGGGGCGGAGGCCCAGGCTCTCATCCATCATCAGGCCCTGCTGGCAGCCGGCCCGGCGGCCCTGCAGCTTCAATGACAAGGCAGCCAAATCCAGAGCCCGGAGCTGTGGGAAGGAGCCAGGGGAGGCCGAGCCCAGAGCCCCAGGGTCAGATGTGGCTGCTGCTTCCCTCAGCTGGAAACGCACAGCAGGGGCTGCAGGTCGGGAGTGAGGGGCACCGGCAGGGCTGGGGGGGGCAGGGGCTGCAGGTCGGGAGTGAGGGGCACCGGCAGAGCTGGGGGGGGCAGGGGCTGCGGGTCGGGAATGAGGGGCACCGGCACGGGTGGGGGGGGCCCAGGGCCGGGCTAGCGGGGGCTGCGGGTCGGGAGTGAGAGGCACCGGCAGGGCCGGGCTGGCAGGGGCTGCGGGTTGGGAGTGAGGGACACCGGCAGGGCCGGGCTGGCAGGGGCTGCGGGTCTGGAGTGAGGGGCATCGGCAGAGCTGGTGGGACCCAGGGCTGGGCTAGCAGGGGCTGCGGGTCGGGAGTGAGGGGCACGGGCAGGGCCGGGCTGGCAGGGGCTGCGGGTCGGGAG
Source organism: Mauremys reevesii (assembly GCF_016161935.1). NCBI lineage: Eukaryota > Metazoa > Chordata > Testudines > Geoemydidae > Mauremys > Mauremys reevesii. Next base: position 24,778,171 of record NC_052644.1, on the reverse strand, counting down.
TGAGGGGCAGCGGCAGGGCTGGGCTGGCAGGGGCTGGGGTCGGGAGTGAGGGGCAACGGCAGGGCCGGGCTGGCGGGGGCTGCGGGTCGGGAGTGAGGGGCACCGGCAGGGCCGGGCTGGCGGGGGCTGCGGGTCGGGAGTGAGGGGCACCGGCAGGGCTGGGCTGGCAGGGGCTGCGGGTCGGGAGTGAGGGGCGCAGGCCGGGCTGGCGGGGCTGCGGGTCGGGAGTGAGGGGCACGGCAGGGCCGGGCTGGCGGGGCTGGGGGTCGGGAGTGAGGGGCTCCGGCAGGGCCGGGCTGGCTGGGGCTGCGGGTCGGGAGTGAGGGGCACCGGCAGGGCCGGGCTGGCGGGGCTGCGGGTCGGGAGTGAGGGGCACGGCAGGGCCGGGCTGGCTGGCGGGGCTGCGGGTCGGGAGTGAGGGGCACCGGCAGGGCCGGGCTGGCGGGGCTGCGGTCGAGTGAGGGGCACCGGCAGGGCCGGTCTGGCGGGGGCTGCGGGTCGGGAGTGAGGGGCACCGGCAGGGCTGGGGGGCAGGGAATGCTCGATCCGGGGGGCAGGCCCCACCCAGGGCTGCGGAGGGAGGGAGCGGCCGGCCCGTGGCTCCCAGCCTCGCGTGCCAGGCGCTGCTGGGACACGTCCTGCGCAGGCAGCAGCTCTGAGCCTGGGGGCTGGCGCCAGCCTGGAGTGGGGGGGGCTGCCCCACCCCTCCCCACACAGCGCCAGCTGCAGGGGAAGGAAGGGGCTGGCCATGGGGCCAGCCTGCCCCCCGGCTCTCTGCTGGGCCCCGCCCTGTGGCCCCGCCTGCCCTGGCAGCGCCGCGCTCCGGGCCCGGCTTGCGGTTTCCTCGGGGTGGAGGCGGCAGCCGCTCTGTGCCAGCGGCCGGGCGGGGGAGCCGGGCTGGAGCCAGGGCCGAGGGGGCTGAGAGCTGCCGGCTGGGGCCAGGCCGGCGCAGAGCCTGTGGGGCAGACGGCAGGGATCCGCGCCCCCCATGTCCCCCGCAGCCCCCCCCCGGACGGACGGACGGACAGCGGCGGCGGCTGAAGCAGAGACTTTACTGCCCGTCCCTGGGGGGCGGCCGGCGTGCACAGAAACATTCACCAACAATGAAGAACCCGGGGCTGGTTAACTGGGCGACGCGGCGAAGGCGGCGGCGCGCCGGGGGGAGGGGCGAGGCCAGCAGGCGGCAGGGACCCAGGCGTCCGGGCGGGGGGGGCTACGGCACAGCGACGTGGAAGGGGCTGTGGGGCACGTGCTGGTCGCCCCATTTCACCACCAGGACGTAGTCGCCCTTTTCCTTCAGCAGGTAGCAGACGCTGTAGAGCCGGTTCCCCAGGTGCTTCACCAGGATCTCCTCGCACGGCGTGCGAGGGCCGTGCACGCCCACCAGCAGCATGTTGTTCCTGGGGGCACGGGGATCGGGGGTCCGGGCAGCCCAGCCCGGGAGCCTCACCCGCCTAATCCCCCTCAGCCCCCAACTCCACCCCCTCCCAGCCAGCCCCCCAGCTCCACCACCCCCCAGCTGCCTGATCCTCCCCCAGTCAGCCCCCAGCTCCACCGCCCCAGCTGCCTGATCCTCCCCCAGCCAGCCCCCAACTCCACCCTCCCCAGCTGCCTGATCCAGCCCCAGCCAGCCCCCAACTCCACCCTCCCCTCAGCTGCCTGATCCAGCCCCCAGCTCCACCTCCCAGCTAGCCCCCAGCTGCCTGATCCAGCCCCCAGCCAGCCCCCAACTCCACCTCCCAGCTGCCTGATCCTCCCAGCCAGCCCCCAGCTCCACCTCCCCAGCTGCCTGATCCTCCCCAGCCAGCCCCCAACTCCACCCCTCCCCAGCTGCCTGATCCAGCCCCCAGCCAGCCCCAACTCCACCCCTCCCCAGCTGCCTGATCCAGCCCCCAGCCAGCCCCAGCTCCACCCCTCCCAGCCAGCCCCCAGCTGCCTGATCCTCCCCACAGCCAGCCCCCAACTCCACCCCTCCCCAGCTGCCTGATCCAGCCCCAGCCAGCCCCCAGCTCCACCCCCTCCCAGCTGCCTGATCCTCCCCCAGTCAGCCCCCAACTCCACCCCTCCCCAGCTGCCTGATCCAGCCCCCAGCCAGCCCCCAACTCCACCCCTCCCAGCTGCCTGATCCAGCCCCAGCCAGCCCCAGCTCCACCTCCCAGCCAGCCCACCAGCTGCCTGATCCTCCCCACAGCCAGCCCCCAACTCCACCCCTCCCCAGCTGCCTAATCCACCCCAGCCAGCCCCCAACTCCACCTCCCAGCCAGCCCCCAGCTGCCTGATCCTTCCCAGCCAGCCCCCAACTCCACCCTCCCAGCCAGCCCCCAGCTGCCTGATCCACCCCAGCCAGCCCCCAACTCCACCCTCCCAGCCCCCAGCTGCCTGATCCTCCCCAGCCAGCCCCCAGCTCCACCCCTCCCAGCCCCCAGCTGCCTGATCCTCCCCAGCCAGCCCCAACTGCCTGATCCTCCCCCCAGCCAGCCCCCCAACTACACCGGCTCTGCAGCTGGGCTGGTTCTGGGGGGTCCAATCAGTAATGGGGGGGCCACAAAGGGCTCTGTACCATGAGCAGACCCAGATCCACCCCCCAGGCACAGCTGGGGCCACCCCACGGTCCCACTGCAGCCACCCCCAGACCCCTTCACCCAGCCCAGCTGTTCCTGCCCCGTGGCTCCGGGTGGGGGCGGGGAGAGCTGCCCTCCCACCCCCCAGCCCAGCCCCACAGGCCTGGCCCAGCCCCCCCCGCCCCCCACACCTGCTTTACTGCAGTCCACCGTGAAGGAGTTCTTCTGGCCCACGAAGCCCTTGCTCAGCCCGAGACCCTTGGCCACCACCTTGCTGGCGTCCGCGGCGAACTTGGGGGGTGCCCCCTGCAGCACGGCCACCTCCGCCCGCCCGGCTGCGTCCACGAAGACAGAGGACGTCTCGTGCAGACTGTGGCTGCTCACCAGGCGGGAGCCTGTGGGAGGGAAGATCGGGGTGATTGGGGGCGGGGGGGGATCCCCCACCCTCGGCACCAGCGCAGCCGACGCTGTCTGAGTGTGCAGAGAGCCTGAGCCCATTGCTCGGGGAGAAGTGAACCTCCCCCATGGGAGGGGCTTGCGAAAGGCCCACCCCCAGGGCCCACACCTGTGATCTTGGCCTTGAAGGGGCTGCCGGCGATGTGGTAGGGGCCGCCGTACTTGATGGAGATCAGGTAGCTGCCGGGCACCATGGGCGTGTAGGTCACTTTGTAGCCCTCGGCGCACTCCTGGCAGTCCATCTGCACCTTGGAGGGGCCGTCGATGGTCACGGCCAGGGCCCCGGGGCCCGCGTTGGTCGTGTTCACCACGAACTCTGCCGGGCTGCCTGCGAGTGTCACGGGTGTCAGTGCCGGCGCCCCTCATTCCCGACCCGCAGCCCCACCCCGGCCCGGCCATCGCCCCTCACTCCCGACCCGCAGCCCGGCTGGTGCCCCTCACTCCCGACCCACAGCCCCCCCCGCCCGGCCTGGCCATCGCCCCTCATTCCCGACCCGCAGCCCGGCTGGTGCCCCTCACTCCTGACCCACAGCCCCCCCCGGCCCAGCCATCGCCCCTCATTCCCGACCGCAGCCCCACCCCGGCCCGGCCATTGCCCCACACTCCCGAACCCCAGCCCCCGGCCCGGCCGCCGCCTCACTCCCGACCCGCAGCCCCACCCGGGCCCGGCCATCGCCCCTCACTCCCGACCCGCAGCCCCACCCCGGCCCGGCCATTGCCCCTCACTCCCGACCCGCAGCCCCACCCCGGCCCGGCCATCGCCTCATTCCCGACCCGCAGCCCCCGCCCGGCCTGGCCATCGACCCTCATTCCCGACCGCAGCCCGGCTGGTGCCCCTCACTCCCGACCCGCAGCCCCCCAGCTCCGCCGGCCGGGGCCCCTAACTCCCGACCCGCAGCCCCCCCGGCCCGGCCGGCGCCCCTCACTCCTGACCCGCAGCCCCCCGGCTCCGCTGGCCGGTGCCCCTCACTCCCGACCCGCAGCCCCCCCCGCCCGGCCATCGCCCCTCATTCCCGACCCGCAGCCCAGCTGGTGCCCCTCACTCCCGACCCGCAGCCCCCGGCCATCGCCCCTCACTCCAGACCGCCCCCCGCCCGGCCTGGCCATCGCCCCTCATTCCCGACCCACAGCCCGGCTGGTGCCCCTCGCTCCCGACCCGCAGCCCCGCCCGGTGCCTCATTCCCGACCCGCAGCCCGGCTGGTGCCCCTCACTCCCGACCCACAGCCCCCGCCCGGTCATTGCCCCTCACTCCCGACCCGCAGCCCCCGTCCCGGCTGGTGCCCCTCACTCCCGACCCGCAGCCCCCGCCCGGCCATCGCCCCTCATTCCCGACCCGCAGCCCCCGGCCCGGCCATTGCCCCTCACTCCCGACCCGCAGCCCCCGTCCGGCCGTCGCCTCACTCCCGACCCGCAGCCCCCGCCCGGCCTGGCCATTGCCCCTCATTCCCGACCGCAGCCCGGCTGGTGCCCCTCACTCCCGACCCGCAGCCCCGGCCGCCATCGCCGCTCCCGACCCGCAGCCCCCGGCCCAGCCGCCGCCCCTCACTCCCGACCTGCAGCCCCCGCCCGGCCTGGCCATCGCCCCTCATGCCCGACCCGCAGCCCGGCCGTCGCCCCTCACTCCCGACCCGCAGCCCCCGTCCGGCCGTCGCCCCTCACTCCCGACCCGCAGCCCCCGCCCGGCCCGGCCATCGCCCCTCATTCCCGACCCGCAGCCCCGGCCCGGCCATCACCCCTCACTCCCGACCCGCAGCCCGGCTGGTGCCCCTCACTCCCGACCCGCAGCCCGGCTGGTGCCCCTCACTCCCGACCCACAGCCTCCCCCGCCCCGCCAGGCCAGCGCCCCACAATCCCCACCCGCAGCCCCGCTGGTGCCCCTCGCTCCCGGCCGGCGCCCCACACTCCCGACCCGCAGCCCCCTCCCGTCCCGGCCGTCCCCCCGCACTCCCGACCCGCACCCCCCCCTGCCCGGCCCGGCCCTCCCCCCGCAAACCCGACCCACCGCCCAGCAGGTGCCCCTCACTCTCGACCCGCAGCCCCGGCCATCACCTCACTCCCGACCCGCAGCCCCCGCCCGGCCTGGCCATCGCCCCTCCTTCCCGACCCGCAGCCCGGCTGTTGCCCCTCACTCCCGACCCCCAGCCCCGCCCCGGCCATCGCCTCATTCCCGACCTGCAGCCCCGGCCCAGCCATCGCCCCTCACTCCCGACCCGCAGCCCCCGGCCATCGCCCCTCATTCCCGACCCGCAGCCCCTCCCGCCAGCCGCCATGCCCCTCACTCCCGACCCGCAGCCCCGGCCATCGCCCCTCTCCCGACCTGCAGCCCCGGCCCGGCCGTCGCCCCTCACTCCCGACCCACAGCCCCCCCCGCCCGGCCGGGCCATCGCCCCTCCTTCCCGACCCGCAGCCCCGCTGGTGCCCCTCCCTCCCGGCCCGCAGCCCCGCCCCCCCGGCCATCGCCCCTCGCTCCCGACCTGCAGCCCCCCCCCGGCCCAGCCATCGCCCCTCACTCCCGACCGCAGCCCAGCTGGTGCCCCTCACTCCCGACCGCAGCCCCGGCCGCCATCGCCCCTCGCTCCCGACCCGCAGCCCCCGCCCGGCCTGGCCATCGCCCCTCATTCCCGACCCGCAGCCCAGCTGGTGCCCCTCACTCCCGACCGCAGCCACCCCGGCCATCGCCTCGCTCCCGACCCGCAGCCCCCGCCCGGCCCGGCCGCCGCCCCTCATTCCCGACCCGCAGCCCCGGCCCAGCCGCGCCCCTCACTCCCGACCTGCAGCCCCCCCTCGGCCCAGCCATCGCCCCTCGCTCCCGACCTGCAGCCCCCCCCCCCCGGCCATCGCCCCTCGCGCCCGACCCGCAGCCCGGCTGGTGCCCCTCACTCCCGACCCGCAGTCCCTACCGGTGGTGCCCCCCTCCAGGCCCGCGCCGTACGCGGACACCAGGCCCGGGTCGCCCGCCTGGCCTGGCTCCCCAACGCGGATCTTGAAGGGGCTGCCGGGGATGTGGGTGCTGTTGAACTTGACGTCGATGGAGTAGAGGCCGTTCTCCCGCGGGATGAAGCGCACGGCGTATTTATCTGGGGGTAGGGGCGGCAACAGAGGGGGGGAGCATTGGGATCCTGCCCCCCAGCAGCCCTGGGGCAGGAGCAGCAGCCTGCTCAGTGGGGAGGGGCCGGCAATTAAAGGGGGTGGGGTTGGGACTGGGAGCCAGGACTCCTGGGTTCTCTCCCCAGCTCTGGGAGGGACGTGGGGCTGGTGGTTAGAGCAGGGGGGGCTGGGAGCCAGGACTCCTGGATTCTCTCCCCAGCTCTGGGAGGGGAGTGGGGGCTGGTGGGTCAGAGCAGGGGGGCTGGGAGCCAGGACTCCTGGGTTCTCTCCCCAGCTCTGAGAGGGAAGTGGGGGCTGGTGGGTCAGAGCAGGGGGGGCTGGGAGCCAGGACTCCTGGGTTCTCTCCCCAGCTCTGGGAGGGAAGTGGGGGCTGGGGGGTTAGAGCGGGGGGGGGCTGGGAGCCAGGACGCCTGGGTTCTCTCCCCAGCTCTGAGGGGGAAGTGGGGGCTGGTGGGTCAGAGCAGGGGGGGCTGGGAGCCAGGACTCCTGGGTTCTCTCCCCAGCTCTGGGAGGAGTGGGGCTGGTGGGTCAGAGCAGGGGGCTGGGAGCCAGGACTCCTGGGTTCTCTCCCAGCTCTGGGAGGAGTGGGGCTGGTGGGTCAGAGCAGGGGGGGCGGGGAGCCAGGACTCCTGGGTTCTCCACCAGCTCTGGGAGGAAGCGGCCTGGGGTTCGTCGATCTCGGGACGTGACATTCTCTCCCAGCTCTGAGAGGGCTGTGCACCTTGGCATCCAGCGCCCCCTTGGCGCCGTTCAGGCTGACTGCAAAGGAAGCTGGCTGGTTGGCCTTGAGGCCTGACTCCTGGAAGCACAGCAGAGCGTTAGCGGGGCCGGGGCGCAGGGGCGGGAGACCAGGGGTCACTTCCCTTCGCTGGGAGGCTGGGGGCTGGTGGGTCAGAGCAGGGGCTGGGGCCAGGACTCCTGGGTTCAGCCCCAGCTCTGAGAGGGCAAGTGGGGCTGGTGGGTCAGAGCAGGGGGCTGGGGCCAGGACTCCTGGGTTCTCTCCCCAGCTCTGGGAGGCGTGGGGCTGGTGGGTCTTTAAAGAGCAGGGGCTGGGAGCCAGGACGCCTGGGTTCTCTCCCTGCTGTCCTGGGCCGGCACAGGATTTCCTCCAGCGCGCCCGAGGGGCTGTGCACCTTGGCATCCAGCCCTCCAGCCCCAGCTTCCTCCTGATGCCTGGTTGGCTCCGGCCTGACTCCTGGAAGCCCCCACCGTGGGCGAGGGGGCGGGGCAGAGACATGGGAGTGGGCAGCACCTTCCTGGGCCCGGCTGTCCAGAGGGGCCTGGGGTCACAGGCAGCTCACTGTGAGCAGCCCAGGCTATGGGGCAGGGTGGGGGGCAGGGTGGGGGGCAGCTCTCTCTCTTTAAGCAGCACCTGGCCTGGGCGTTGTCGGGGTCTGTTAAGAGCCTTTAAAAGAGACACGAGAGAAAACCGCGGCGCCCGGGGCGGTTCGGGGGCTCCCTGCTGTCCTGGGCCGGCACAGGATTTCCCTCCCCGCCCCGGCGGCTGCGCTACCCCCCAGCCCCCAGCTTCCTCCTGATGCCAGAGGGGGGCAGACGGGTTACAGCTCCGCCCCCTCCCTGTGCCCCCCCCACCGTGGGGCGAGGGGGTTACACGGGCAGAGACATGGGAGTGGGCAGCACGTCTGGGGGGGAAGCTCCGTCCCGAGGGGCCTGTGGTCACAGGCAGCTCACTGTGAGCTCTGCCCACGGGGACTCTGGGGACCCAGGGGGCTGTTTTACCAGGGAAGATCAAAGGCCTGGCCTGCTGTATTGAGAGGACAAGCTGCCGGGGGGGCCAGGGCGAGCTGCCGGGGGGCCCGGAGGGGGGCAGGGCGAGCTGCCGGGGGGCCCCGGGGGCAGGGCGAGCTGCCGGGGGCCCGGGGGCAGGGCGAGCTGCCGGGGGCCCTGGGGAGGGCGAGCTGCCGGGGGCCCTGGGGCAGGGCGAGCTGCCGGGGGGCCCTGGGGGGGGGGGAGGGCGAGCTGCCGGGGGGCCCCGGGGGGGCAGGGCGAGCTGCTGGGGGGCCCTGGGGGGGGGCAGGGCCCTGCCAGCACAGGCCGGGCTGGAGACGGGAATTTGAGGCCCTTTGGCGCGGCTGGAGTCTCCGTCCCAGGGACAGGGGGGCACGGCTGTGGGGCGGGGGGGCATGGGGCGGGGGGAGTGGGGGCGGGAGCCCCCCCTGCGGAGTGACAGCTCCCCCCACGGGAACAGCCAGCAGCCCCCTCCCTGCGTGCGCTGGGCTCAGGCCCCTCCCCTGGGATGGCGCAGGGCGGCCGGGGCCCTGCTCGCGCCGTGAATGCTGAGGAGGGGGGTGCGGCTGGGGGGCTGCCCCCCAGGCAGGAGCGACGTGTCGCTCCCCAGCAGCCGCCCCCAGGCCCGTGCCGGCGGCAGGAGGGCGGGGGCCCAGCGGTTTCTCCGGTGCCTCACCTGAAGGCTGGTAACAGTCAGGCGCCGGGCGTCATGGCAGGGGGCCGCTGCCGGCACCACGAAGGGGCTTTCGGGAACGTGCTCCTCGTTGAACTTCACCGACACCTCGTAATCACCTGGGGGGAAAGGGGGGTTAGTGCCGCCCCCTGCCAGCCCCCAGCCCCACAGCCAGCCCCCAGCCAGTCCCCAAGCCCCACTGCCGGACCCCCAGCCCCACAGCCAGCCCCCAGCCAGTCCCCTGCTAGTCCCCAAGCCCCACTGCCGGACCCCCAGCCCCACAGCCAGTCCCCAAGCCCCACTGCCGGACCCCCAGCCCCACAGCCAGCCCCCTGCTAGTCCCCAAGCCCCACTGCCGGACCCCCAGCCCCACAGCCAGTCCCCAAGCCCCACTGCCAGACCCCCAGTCCCACAGCCAGTCCCGTGCCATCCCCCAGCCACACTGCCAGTCCCCTGCCAGTCCCCAAGCCCCACTGCCAGACCTCCAGCCCCACTGCCAGTCCCCTGCCATCCCCCAGCCAGTCCCCTGCTAGTCCCCAAGCCCCACTGCCAGACCCCAGCCCCACTGCCAGTCCCCTGCCAGCCCCAGCCAGTCCCCAAGCCCCACTGCCGGACCCCCAGCCAGTCCCCTGCCATCCCCAGCCCCACAGCCAGTCCCCTGCCAGCCCCAGCCCCACAGCCAGTCCCCAGCCCCACAGCCAGTCCCCAGCCAGCCCACAGTCAGTCCCCAAGCCCCACTGCCGGAACCCCAGCCCCGCCGCCCGTCCCCAGCCCCACAGCCAGTCCCCAGCCAGCCCACAGCCAGTCCCCAAGCCCCACTGCCGGACCCCCAGCCCCACAGCCAGGCCCCGGGCAGCCCCCAGCCCCCCGCGTAGCCACCAGCGCTGCCCCAGCCCCACTGCCAGCCCTCAGCCCCCCCCCAGGCCGACATCAGGGCTGGCCCAGCGGCCCCGCAGGCCGCCCCGTACCGGGCTCCTGGACGACGTAGGCCACGCCGCAGGATCCGTCTTTCCTGTCCTCGAAGGCGATCTCGGCCTTGCTGGGCCCCTCGACGGCGATGGAGAGACCCCCGGCGCCTGCCTCTCGCGTCCAGATGCTGAACTCGGCTGCGGGAGGGAGACGCTGTTACCCAGGCTGCTGGGCAGCCCCTGGGCCCTCCCCCCAGCAGCCTCCAGCCCCCGCTTACCTGGCACGCCGGCCTCGGCCCGCTCCAGGCCGGGGCCTCCCGCCCGCACCTTGTGGGCGCCGCCCTCGCCCAGCGGCCCGACGGTGAACTGGAAGGGGCTGCCGGGAACGTGCTGCCCCTTGTACTTGACGCTGACCGAGTGCACCCCCGTCTCGGCCGGCACGAACCGGACGCAGTAGGTGCTGTTCTCCGCCTCCAGCACCTCAGCCGCCAGCCGCTGCCCCGAGGGGCCCGTCACCTGGGCCGTCATGTCCGCCAGGCTGATCTCTGGGGGGAAAGGGGGGTCAGACGCCCCAGACGCCCCCGGACCCACCAGCCCCCAAAACACAAGCCCCCTGCCCCCGCTCACCTGGGATCTTGAGGCTGAGGTCGCAGGCGCTGCCCACGTTGGCCACAGGGGGGGCGCGGCGGCGCCGGGTGATGCTCTCCTTCACCCGCCCCTCGCCTGTCACCTTCACCGAGAAGGGGCTCCCTGGGGGGGGGGAGGGAGGGGTCAGGCAGGGCCACAGACAGACAGACAGCGCCCCACGGCATTTCCCACACCCCCCACAGGGCCTAACACCCCTGTACCACGCAGCCTTGCCGCTGGTGGTCGCTCTGACCACGCATCGCTGGGGAAGGCGGCCCGGCCCCCCGGGCCGAGCTCCGCGCTGGGCCCCCCGCCTGGCCCGGCCCCCGGGGCCCCCCGCCCGGCCCGGCCCCCCAGGGCAGAGCTCCGCGCTGGGCCCCCCGCCCGGCCCCCCGGGCAGAGCTCCGCGCTGGGCCCCCAGGGCCGAAATCCGCGCTGGGCCCCCGGCCCGGCCCGGCCCCCCGGGGCCGAGCTCCGCGCTGGGCCCCCCAGGGCCGAGCTCCGCGCTGGGCCCCCCGCCTGGCCCGGCCCCCCGGGCCCGAGCTCCGCGCTGGGCCCCCCGGGGCCGAGCTCCGCGCTGGGCCCCCCGGGGCCGAGCTCCGCGCTGGGCCCCACCTGGCACGTGCTGGTCTGCGAATTTGATGGAGATGATGTAGTTGCCGGGCTCCGTGGGGCAGTAGGTGACACGGCAGGTCCCGTCCTCCAGGTCTTCTGTGTTGATGTCCACCTTGCTGGGGCCCTCGATGGACAAGCTGAGCCCGCCATAGCCTGGGGGCACAGGAGGGAGTGGGGGGCTGCAGGCCAGCCAAGCATCCCCCCTCGCAGAGAACCCAGGAGTCCTGGCTCCAGACCCCCTCCCCTCCCAGAGCAAGGAGAGAACATAGGAACAGCCGTAGCGGGTCAGAGCAAGGGTCCACCCAGCCCAGTGTCCGTCTGCCGCCAGCGGCCAGTGCCAGGTGCCCCAGAGGGAGTGAACCCAACAGGGAACCATCACGTGACCCACCCCTGTCGCCCATTCCCAGCTCCTGGCACACACAGGCCAGGGACACCATCCCTGCTCGCCCTGGCAATAGCCACTGATCGGCCTGTCCTCCATGCACTGAGCTAGCTCCTTTGTGAACCTGTTATGCTCTCGGCCTTCCCAACATCCCCTGGCAGGGAGTTCCACAGACCCTGCGTTGTGAGGAGAAATACTCCCTTGTGGTTGTGTTAAACCTGCTGCCTGTTCATTTCATTTGGGGACCCCTAGTTCTTGTGCTAGGAGGAGTCAATAACACGTCCTGATTTACTTTCTCCGCACCAATCACTGCTCTAGACCTCCAGCATATCCCCCCTTAGTCGCCTCTTTTCCAAGCTGAAGAGTCCCAGGTTTGTTCATCTCCTCTCACACGGAAGCCGCTCCAGACCCCTCCTCATTGGTGTTGCCCTTTTCTGAACCTTTTCCAATTCCAGGATCTCTTTTCTGAGATGGGGCGACCACGGCTGCCCGCAGGATCAAGGCGTGGGTGGACCCGGGATTTAGACAGAGGCAACATGATACTTTCTGTCCTATTCTCTCCCCTCTCCTAAGAGTCCCACCGTTCTGGTCACTTTTTCGGCTGCTGCTGCGCAGTGAGTGGATGTGTTCAGAGAACTCTCCACCGTGACCCCCAACCCCCCCTCTTCGGTACCAGCTAATTTAGCCCCCATCATTGTATATGGACAGTTGGGATGATGTTTTCTAACGTGCATCACTTTGCATTTACCAACATGGAATTTCATCTGCCATTTTGTTGCCCAGTCACCCAGTTTTGTGAGATCCCCTTGTAGCTCTTCACGGTCTGCCTGGGACTTAACTATCTCGAGGAGTTTTGTATCATCTGCAAATTTTGCCACCTCGCTGCTTCCCCCTTTTCCCAGATCATTTATGAACCCGTTGACTAGGACGGGGCCCAGCACAGACCCCTGGGGGCACCACCATTTACCTCTCTCCGTTCTGAAAACTGACCATTTAGTCCTACCCTTCGTTCCCTGTCTTTTAACCAGTTGCTGATCCATGAGAGGACCCTCCCTCTTATCCCAAGGCAGCTTATTTGGCGTAAGAGCCTTTGGTGAGGGGCCTTGTCAAAGGTTTCTGAAAATCTAAGTCCACTATGTCCACGGGATCCCCCTCGTCCACATGCTTGTTGACCCCCTCAAAGAATTCTAGTAGATTGGTGAGGCGCGATTTCCCTTTACAAACACCATGTTGACTCTTCCTCAACAAATTCTGTTCATCTGAGTGTCTGACAATACTGTTCTCTACTATAGTTTCAACGAATTTGCCCAGTACTGAATTCAGGCTTACAGCCCTGTAATTTCCAGGATCACCTCTGGAGCCCTTTTAAAAAATGGGCATCACCTTAGCTGTCACCTGGTACAGAAGCTGATTTATATAGTAAGTTACAAACCACAGTTAGTAGTTCTGCAATTTCACATTTGAGAGCCCTCAGAACTCCTGGGGGATCCCGTCTGGTCCTGCTGACTTACTGCTCTTTAATTGATCAATTTGTTCCAAAACCTCCTCTAATGACACCTCAATCTGGGACAGTTCCTCAGATCTGTCAGCTAAAAAGAACCCAGGAGTCCTGGCTCCCAGCCCCCGCCGTTCTAACCCATCAGACCCCCCTCCCCTCCCAGAGCTGGGAGAGAACCCAGGCGTCCTGCGGCCGCACCTGCGTCCCGGGTGTCGATGAGGAACTCGGCGGGCTCAAAGGTGCGCCCCTCGCTGAGGCCGGGCCCGGAGACGCGGACCCGGCTGGCATCACCGATCTCTGACTGGCTGATGGTCACCGTGATGGGGCTGTTGGGGATGTGCTGCCCGTTCCGCTTGATGTTCACCAGGTGCTCGCCCACCTCCTTGGGCACGAACGAGATGCCTGGGGGAAGTCGGGAGTGAGGGGCACTGGCAGGGCCGGGCTAGCAGGGGGCTGCGGGTCGGGAGTGAGGGGCACCGGCAGAGCTGGGGGGGCACGGCCAGGCTAGCAGGTGGCTGCGGGTCGGGAGTGAGGGGCACCGGCAGAGCTGGGAGGGGCAGAGCTGGGCTGGCTGGGGCTGCGGGTCGGGAGTGAGGGGCACCGGCAGAGCTGGGAGGGGCAGAGCTGGGCTGGCAGGGGCTGCGGGTCGGGAGTGAGGGGCACCGGCAGAGATGGGAGGGGCACAGCTGTGCTCTCAGGTGCTGCGGGTCGGGAGTGAGGGGCACTGGCAGAGCTGGGGGCAGGGCTGGGCTAGCAGGGGCTGCGGGTCGGGAGTGAGGGGCACCGGCAGAGCTGGGGGGGGCAGAGCTGGGCTAGCAGGGGCTGCAGGTCGGGAGTGAGGGGCAGCGGCAGGGCTGGGGCAGGGCTGGGCTGGCAGGGGCTGCGGGTCGGGAGTGAGGGGCACTGGCAGAGCTGGGGGCAGGGCTGGGCTGGCAGGGGCTGCAGGTCGGGAGTGAGGGGCAGCGGCAGGGCGGGGGGGGGCAGGGCTGGGCTGGCAGGGGCTGCGGGTCGGGAGTGAGGGGCACTGGCAGAGCTGGGGGCAGGGCTGGGCTGGCAGGGGCTGCAGGTCGGGAGTGAGGGGCACCGGCAGAGCTGAGGGTGCAGAGCTGGGCTGGCAGGGGCTGCAGGTCGGGAGTGAGGGGCACCGGCAGGGCTGGGGTGCAGAGCTGGGCTGGCAGGGGCTGCGGGTCAGGAGTGAGGGGCACTGGCAGGGATGGGGGCAGAGCTGGGCTGGCAGGGGCTGCGGGTCGGGAGTGAGGGGCACTGGCAGAGCTGGGGGGGGAAGGGCTGGGCTACCAGGGGGCTGCAGGTCGGGAGTGAGGGGCACCGGCAGGGCTGCGGGGGGCCCGGGGCCGGGCTGGCAGGGGCTGCGGGTCGGGAGTGAGGGGCACTGGCTCAGGGGTGGGGGGGACTCACCCACGTGGCCGTTGCGCAGGCGTTTGAGCTGGCAGGGCTCCTCGCGCCCTGATGGGGGGGTGACGGTCGCTGTCAGCTGGCTCAGATCCGTCTCTGCGATGTCCAGGGGGATGTCGGCCGAGGAGCCGACCTTCAGCTGGGACATTCGCAGCGTGTCGTCGCCTGGGGGTGCGGGTAGGGGTGGAGGGCATGAGCCGAGGGGACCCTCAGCCCCTCTGTCCCCCACCCAACTCCAGTCCCCGCCCCCCAATCCCTCCCTCCACCCCATCCGGCCCCTCGTTCCATCCCGCCCCCCAACCCCAGCCTGTTCCCCCCCAGGCCTTCCGCACCCCAGGAGAGAAAACCAGGCCCCCAGCCCCCCCGGGGACCCGCTGACCGGTGATGCGGGCGGTGAAGGGGCTGCCTGCGATGTGCTTCTCGTTGTATTTCACTACGATGCTGTAGTCGCCGGGCAGCACGGGCAGGTAGGAGACGCTGCAGGTGCCGTCCTGGTTGTCGGTGCAGCTGATCTCGGCCTTGGAGGGGCCTTCAACCGCCAGGGACAGCCCACCTAAGGGGGGAGGGGGTCAGCGCGGCCGCAGGCCCCCACAAGGCCCAGCTCGCACCCCCAACCCGGCACCCTCAGGGGAACTGACAGGTCAGGGCCTCCCACCCCCGGCTCTAACCACCAGACCCCCAGAGCCGGGGAGAGAACCCAGGAGTCCTGGCTCCCAGCTCCCCCTGCTCTAACCACCAGCCCCCACTGCCCTCCCAGAGCCGGGGAGGGAACCCAGGAGTCCTGGCTCCCAGCTCCCCCTGCTCTAACCACCAGCCCCCACTGCCCTCCCAGAGCCGGGGAGGGAACCCAGGAGTCCTGGCTCCCAGCCCCCCCTGGTCTAATCCACCAGACCCCACCCCCTCCCAGAGCTGGGAGAGAACCCAGGAGTCCTGGCTCCCAGCCCCCGGCTCTAACCACCAGCCCCCACCCCCTCCCAGAGCTGGGAGAGAACCCAGGAGTCCTGGCTCCCAGCCCCCCGCTCTAACCACCAGACCCCACTCCTCCCAGAGCTGGGGAGAGAACCCCGGAGTCCTGGCTCCCAGCCCCCGGCTCTAACCCCCACCCCCCACTGCCCTCCCATCGCCGGGAGAGAACCCAGGAGTCCTGGCTCCCAGCCCCCCCTGCTCTAATCCACCAGACCCCACCCCCTCCCAGAGCTGGGAGAGAACCCAGGAGTCCTGGCTCCCAGCCCCCTGCTCTAACCACCAGACCCCACTGCCCTCCCAGAGCCGGGGAGAGAACCCAGGAGTCCTGGCTCCCAGCCCCCCCTGCTCTAACCCACCAGCCCCCACTCCCCTCCCAGAGCTGGGAGAGAACCCAGGAGTCCTGGCTCCCAGCCCCCGGCTCTAACCACCAGCCCCCACGGCCCTCCCAGAGCTGGGAGAGAACCCAGGAGTCCTGGCTCCCAGCCCCCTGCTCTAACCACCAGCCCCGCTCCTCCCAGAGCCGGGAGAGAACCCAGGAGTCCTGGCTCCCAGCCCCCTGCTCTAACCCACCAGCCCCACTCCTCCCAGACCCGGGGAGAGAACCCAGGAGTCCTGGCTCCCAGCCCCCGGCTCTAACCACCAGCCCCCACTGCCCTCCCAGAGCTGGGAGAGAACCCAGGAGTCCTGGCTCCCAGCCCCCCCTGCTCTAACCACCAGCCCCCACTGCCCTCCCAGAGCCGGGAGAGAACCCAGGAGTCCTGGCTCCCAGCCCCCGGCTCTAACCACCAGACCCCACTGCCCTCCCAGAGCCGGGGAGGGAACCCAGGAGTCCTGGCTCCCAGCCCCCGGCTCTAACCACCCGCCCCCACTGCCCTCCCAGAGCTGGGAGAGAACCCAGGAGTCCTGGCTCCCAGCCCGCCCTGCTCTAACCACCAGCCCCCGCTCCCCTCCCAGAGCCGGGAGAGAACCCAGGAGTCCTGGCTCCCAGCCCCCTGCTCCAACCCACCAGCCCCCACTCCTCCCAGAGCCGGGAGAACCCAGGAGTCCTGGCTCCCAGCCCCCGGCTCTAACCACCAGCCCCCACTGCCCTCCCAGAGCCGGGAGAGAACCCAGAGTCCTGGCTCCCAGCCCCCTGCTCTAACCACCAGCCCCCACTGCCCTCCCAGAGCCGGGAGAGAACCCAGGAGTCATGGCTCACATCCCCCGGCTCTAACCACCAGACCCCACTGCCCTCCCAGAGCCGGGAGAGAACCCAGGAGTCCTGGCTCCCAGCCCCCAGCTCTAACCACCAGACCCCACTCCCCTCCCAGAGCTGGGACAGAACCCAGGAGTCCAGGCTCCTAGCCCCCTGCTCTAACCACCAGCCCCGCTCCTCCCAGAGCCGGGAGAGAACCCAGGAGTCCTGGCTCCCAGCCCCTGCTCTAACCACCAGCCCCCACTCCCCTCCCAGAGCCGGGAGAGAACCCAGGAGTCCTGGCTCCCAGCCCCCGGCTCTAACCACCAGCCCCCACTGCCCTCCCAGAGCCGGGAGAGAATCCAGGAGTCCTGGCTCCCAGGCCCCCGCGCTAGCCACCAGCCCCAACCCCTCTCCCAGAGCCGGGAGGAACCCAGGAGTCCTGGCTCCCAGCCCCCGCTCTAACCCACCAGCCCCCACTCCTCCCAGAGCCGGGAAAGAACCCAGGAGTCCTGGCTCCCAGCCCCGGCTCTAACCACCAGCCCCACTCCTCCCAGAGCCGGGAGAGAACCCAGGAGTCCTGGCTCCCAGCCCCCGGCTCTAACCACCAGACCCCACTGCCCTCCCAGAGCCGGGGAGGGAACCCAGGAGTCCTGGCTCCCAGCCCCCGGCTCTAACCACCAGACCCCACTCCCCTCCCAGAGCCGGCGAGAGAACCCAGGCGTCCTGGCTCCCAGCCCCCCCTGCTCTAACGCACCAGCCGCCACTCCCCTCCCAGAGCTGGGGAGAGAACCCAGGCGTCCTGGCTCCCAGCCCCCCCTGCTCTAACGCACCAGCCGCCACTCCCCTCCCAGAGCTGGGGAGAGAACCCAGGAGTCCTGGCTCCCAGCCCCCCCTCCTCCCCCCAGTCTAAGCACCAGACCCCACCCCAAGCTGGGGAGGGAACCCAGGCGTCCAGCTGCACCTTCGCCAGCGTCCTTGGTGTTGACGGTGAACGTGGCCGGCTTGTTGACCACGCCGTGGATGAGCCCTGGGCCATAGGCCGTGACGTGCCCGCTGTTGACGTAATCCACGTAGAACTGCAGGGGGCTCCCTGGGGGGCACGGGGGGGTGTCAGAGCCTGCATCGGCCCTTCCCCCCAGCCACACCCCACTGCTCCCTGAGGCGCCTGGGATGTGCTCCCCCTCCGCCCGGGACGTGCTCCCCGCCCCGGCGCCTGGGACGTGCCCCCTCCGCCCCGGGCGTGCTCCCCGCCCGCCGGCACCTGGGACGTGCTCCCCCGCCCGCCGCGCGCTGGGCGTGCCCCCTCCGCCCGGGACGTGCTCCCCGCCCCGGCGCCTGGGACGTGCCCCCTCCGCCCCGGACGTGCTCCCCTGCCCGCCGGCACCTGGGACGTGCTCCCAGCGCCTGGGACGTGCCCCCTCCCGGCGCCGGGACGTGCTCCCCCTCCGCCCGGGACGTGCTCCCCGCCCGCCGGCACCTGGGACGTGCTCCCGCCCGCCCGGCACCTGGGACGTGCCCCCGCCCCCGGCGCCTGGGACTGCCCCCTCCGCCCCCGGGATGTGCTCCCCCTCCGGCGCCTGGGACGTGCCCCCTCCGCCCCGGGACGTGCCCCCGGGACGTGCTCCCCGCCCCGGCACCTGGGACGTGCCCCCGCCCCGGGCGTGCTCCCCCTCCGCCCCGGGCGTGCTCCCCGCCCGCCGGCACGGCACCTGGGATGTGCTCCCCACCCCTGGGATGTGCTCCTCTGCCCCGGCACCTGGGATGTGCCCCCGCCGGCACCTGGGATGTGCCCCTGCCGGCACCTGGGACGTGCTCCCTGCCCCCCGGCACCTGGGACGTGCCCCCCCGCCGGCACCTGGGACGTGCCCCCCCCCCTGCCGGCACCTGGGACGTGCCCCCCCCCCTGCCGGCACCTGGGATGTGCAGGCTGTCACAGCGGATGTCCATCTCGTGCAGCCCGGCCTCCGTGGGCGCGTATCTCACCGTCACCGTCCCGTCCTTGTTGTCCGTGATGTCGGGCTTGGCCACCTTCCCCGAGGGCATCCGGACCTCGCCTGGGGGCAGAGCGGGGGTGGGGGGTCAGTCCTGGCCCATGGCTGCCCCGCGGGCGGACACGGCCCCTCTGGCCTGGTTACAGGGGCCGTGTGTGATCCCCTCCCTCTGCAACGCAGCCCCACTGGAGACGGGAGGGGACACCCCAATATTCACCCGTCATGGAATTTGGATGTTTTCTGCACAGTACGCCTGGGGCGGGGTCGTTCGAAACGTCTCGATCTGCTGGGCCGTGACGGCCTGTCGGATCGTGCGTGTGTGTGTGGGGGGGTGTTACTGAAATGTGGGGGGGGGGGACCAGCTGCCCCACAGCATCTGCCCCCCGACTTACCCGTGATCTCCCCCTTCTTGATGGTGAATGGGATGACCAGGTCAAAGGGCCGCAGCCCGGCCACGTCCAGCCCGTTGACGCCCATCAGGGGACGGTCTGTGGCCTGCGAAAGACCCCGAGACCCCCCAGACAGAGCAGTGAGGGGGGTTGCTGTACAGAGAGCTGGGGAGGCCTCCAGACGCTACATGGGCCCTGAGGCAGCCCGGCCAGAGTCCAGCGTGCGAGCAAGTTTCACGGCTGCGCTGTCGTTACTTCGCGGCCTGGCTGCGGCACCAGGACGGGGGGGGAGGGAGGGGGCGGATCCGGCCCCCCGCACTCACCAGGACCTGGAAGGGGCTGTTGGGGATGTGCTCGCCCCCGAAGCGGACGCAGATGACGTATTTCCCGGGCTGGGGGGCTGTGTAGAAGATGTCGAAGGTGCCATCCTCGTTCTCCACCACGTCGACGTCCACCTCGGAGCCGTCGGGCGTGCAGACCGTGCAGGTCACCTTCCCTTTGCCCGCCGCCTTGGTGTCCACCGTGATCACCGTCTCCTCCCCGATCTGGATGGTGGGGCCGATTCCGGCGCCTGGGGGGTGGGGGGGGATTGACAATCTGCCCAAGCCATCCCCCCTCCCCACCCACCCCCCCCTCATGCAACTGCAGCAGCCAGGAAAGGAAATCCCCAGTCTGCCCCCAACTTCACCCCCAGCCGGAACCGGCCCCCACGATCAGGGCGCCCCCCCGCGCCAGGCGCTGCACAGACCCTCCAGGAGCTGGGGGGTCCCCAGCCCTACAAACGCCCCCACCAAGCGAGGTCGGGAGCAGCACGGATCCCCAAACAGACTTGGGGGGCCCCCGAGGGGTGCAGCACAGAGCCAGCTCAGGCCACATGCTGCACAGATCTCCCGCCCGGCCCCCATCCAGGTTCACAGCCCCCTCCCCATCCCTGGCAGCGCCCAGCGCGAGGGGGCCCCAACCCCAGGCCAGACCTGGCCCATCCCACTGCTCCCCCCAAACGGCTGAGAACTGGCCAACTTGTGTCATGCGGCCCCCAGGACGGAGAGCGTCAAGCTGGCCGTTAAAGCCCCAGCAGCAAAGCAGAGCAGCCCCCGCCCGCCCCCCAGGCCAACCCGACCCCTCCCCTGGCAAGCAACCTGGGGCTTCAATGCCTTGGGGGGCCGGAGACCCCCCCGCCATTCAGGCGGGCCTGCCCGGGGGTGGGGAGCCCACAGCACCTCGCTCAAAGCCGGGCTTCGGGTCCAGCTGGAACTTGGAGTGGACAAAAGGTCGGTTTGGTTTGGGCTCAAAAACTAACGTTTCAAAGCAAAGCCGAGAGCTGCCCCGGCCCCTCGGGCCTGACAGGGAAGGGTGTGCCCCCCCCCCGTCCCCCCCGAGACACGGCCCCTCGGGCCTGACAGGGAACGCTGTGTCCCCCCCCCGAGACACGACCCCTCGGGCCTGACAGGGAAGGGTGTGTCCCCGAGACACGGCCCCTCGGGCCTGACAGGAAGGTGTGTCGTCCCCGTCCCCCGAGACACGACCTCGGGCCTGACAGGGAAGGTGTGTCCCCCGAGACACGGCCTCGGGCCTGACAGGGAAGGTGTGTCCCCCCGTCCCCGAGACACGGCCCCTCGGGCCTGACAGGGAAGGGTGTGTCCCCCCCCCCCGAGACACGGCCCCTCGGGCCTGACAGGGAAGGGTGTGTCCCCCCCGTCCCCCCGAGACACGGCCCCTCGGGCCTGACAGGGAAGGGTGTGTCCCCCCCCCGTCCCCCCCGAGACACGGCCCGTCGCGCCTGACAGGGAAGGGTGTGTCCCCCCCGTCCCCCCGAGACACGACCCCTCGGGCCTGACAGGGAAGGGTGTGTCCCCCCCCCCGAGACACGGCCCCTCGGGCCTGACAGGGAAGGGTGTGTCCCCCCCCGTCCCCCCCGAGACACGGCCCCTCGGGCCTGACAGGGAAGGGTGTGTCCCCCCCCCGAGACACGGCCCCTCGGGCCTGACAGGGAAGGGTGTGTCCCCCCCCGTCCCCCGAGACACGACCCTCGGGCCTGACAGGAACGTGTGTCCCCCGTCCCCCGAGACACGGCCCCTCGCACCTGACAGGGAAGGTGTGTCCCCCCGTCTCCCGAGACACGACCCCTCGGGCCTGACAGGAAGGGTGTGTCCCCGTCCCCTGAAACACAACCCCTCGGGCCTGACAGGGAAGGGTGTGCCCCCGTCCCCGAGACACGGCCTCGGGCCTGACAGGGAAGGTGTGCCCCCGTCCCCGAGACACGGCCCCTCGGGCCTGACAGGAAGGTGTGCCCCCGAGACACGACCCCTCGCGCCTGACAGGGAAGGTGTGCCCCCGTCCCCCGAGACACGGCCCTCGGGCCTGACAGGAAAGGGTGTGCCCCCGAGACACGACCCTCGCGCCTGACAGGAAGGGTGTGTCCCCGTCCCCCGAGACACGGCCCCTCGCGCCTGACAGGGAAGAGTTTTTCCCCGTCCCCGAGACACGGCCCCTCGCGCCTGACAGGGAAGGTGTGTCCCCCGTCCCCGAGACACGGCCTCGGGCCTGACAGGAAGGGTGTGTCCCCCCCGTCTCCCCCGAGACACGGCCCCTCGGGCCTGACAGGGAAGGGTGCGTCCCCCCCGAGACACGGCCCCGCGGGCCTGACAGGGAAGGGTGTGTCCCCCGTCTCCCCGAGACACGGCCCTCGGGCCTGACAGGGAAGGTGTGTCCCCCCCGTCCCCCGAGCCTGACAGGGAACGGCCCCTCGGGCCTGACAGGAAGGTGTGTCCCCCGTCCCCCGAGACACGGCCCTCGGGCCTGACAGGAAGGGTGTGTCCCCCCGTCCCCCGAGACACGGCCTCGGGCCTGACAGGGAAGGTGTGTCCCCCTCGGGCCTGACAGGAAGTGTGTCCCCCGTCCCCCGAGACACGGCCCCTCGGGCCTGACAGGGAAGGGTGTGTCCCCCCCCCGTCCCCCCCGAGACACGGCCCCTCGGGCCTGACAGGAAGGGGAGGGATAGCTCAGTGGTTTGAGCATTGGCCTGCTAAACCCAGGGTTGTGAGTTCAATCCTTGAGGGGGCCACTTAGGGATCTGGGGCAAAAATTGGTCCTGCTAGTGAAGGCAGGGGCTGGACTCGATGATCTTGCAAGGTCCCTTCCAGTTCTAGGAGATTGGTCTATCTCCAATTATTATCTTTAGGAAGAGCCCCCCCGGAGACGCAGCCCCTCGCACCTGACAGGAAAAGCCCCCCCCCCTCCGGAGACGTGAGGTTTGGGAGCTCCGAGCCCAGGGGCCTGGGGGGAACCCCGCAGCGGGCGGCTCGAGTTGGGGTTTGGTTTGCAGGTGGGTGGGGCACTGTCTGCTGGAGAACTGGGTCCAACTTTCATTCCAGCTCGGCAAATGGAGGCTGCTCCCGGGCTCGCCAGAAAGCCACCCAGTCAGAACTCGAAACAGCCTCGAATTTCATCCTCCAGCCGGAGAAAGCCACTGGGAGCCTCCCGGCCAGGCGGCTGGAGGCGCCTTCTCCCGTGAAATGCTCATTTGGAGACAGGCCTGAGTCAGTTTCCCCGCAGAGAAAAATCAACTTGTGCCTTTGCACAGTCGGCTCCAGGAGCGCGTTTGTAAGTCAAGACCTTCGGTTCAAAGCTCCGCAGACACTTTGGGACCCGGGTGGGCGCCAGCAGCCCCGTTTCCAGGCCTCCACGTGGGACGCCGGGTAAGGGAACCTCCTGGCTGCTCGGACGAATCCGCACGACCACAGAGATGAGTCAGACTCTCGCTCTGCCTCGAGGCAGGATCTCAGGCCGGGGTGTGTGGGGGAAACAGAAAACCCCGGCGCTGAGTCAAAGGAGCTGATTTCCTCTCGCAGACACGATTGTCAGCCCAGGCCCGCGGGGTGCGGGGGAATCAGTGGCTGAGGGAGCTGCATTTTCCGGTGCAAACGGAAGTTTTAAGCCAAGCCAGAGAGGCCTGAAGGCGCCTCGAGGCGGCAGCTGGAAGGGAGAAGCTGCTTCGCACCACAAGGGGTCGAGGGCCGCCCCAGCCTGGACGCAGGGCCCTGCTCTGCGTGTCTGAATCTCTGAGGGGTGCCCTGGGGCTGTGCGAGGGCCCCTCGCGAAGCTCAGCTCCAGAGTCCCAGACCCCGGCGTCGGGGCGTCCGCCGGAGCCCCCTTGCAGAGTGGGCGTCAGAGCCCTTGGGCGCAGGGGGAGACGACCGGCGTGCGCAGGGCCCCCACGGTGCTGCTGCCAGGAGAGGGGGGTCACCCATCCCTCCCTCCCGAAGCCATGCAGCCCCGGGCCACGCGGCCATGCAGGGAGGGGGTGGGGGCAGCGGCTGGCTTACCTAGCCCGTGACCTCCGATCGACACTACGGTGACGGGGCAGAGAAGCGAGGAGAGGTCAAGTGAGACACAGATCACACCCCCGGCGGCCCCCCGCCCCCCTCCCGCAGTGGCGGGCCCCAGAGGTGGCTGCCGAAGCAGGTGGTGTGTGCCAGCGTGAGGGTGGCGCGGCCCCCCTGCCCGCCCCGTGCCAGCCCCCGCGGTGCTCACCGGTGACGGTGCACTTGCTGGCGTCGCCGGTGGGCAGGGCGCGGATGCGGTAGGGGGAGTAGGGGATCTCGTCCCCGCCGTATTTGATGAGGATGGTATAGCGGCCCGTCGTGTCCGGCACGTAGGAGACCGTGTAGGTGCCGTCCTGGTTGTCCCGGATCGTGGCCTTCTTGGGCTTCCCCTCGGGGTCCTGGGGGGCATCAGGGGGGTGAACATAGACCCCCCCCACGCACCCTCCGGCAGCCCCTTCCCGCCCCGCTCACCGTGATCTGCATGGCCAGCAGCTCCTCGCCGGCGTCCCGCCCCCCCCACGCACCCTCCGGCAGCCCTTCCGCCCCGCTCACCGTGATCTGCACGGCCAGCAGCCCCTCGCCGCGTCCGCCCCACGCACCCTCCGGCAGCCCCTTCCCGCCCCGCTCACCGTGATCTGCACGGCCAGCAGCCCCTCGCCGGCGTCCCGCCCCCCCCACGCACCCTCCGGCAGCCCCGTCCCGCCCCGCTCACCGTGATCTGCACGGCCAGCAGCCCCTCACCGGCGTCCCGCCCCCCGCCCCCCCACGCACCCTCCGGCAGCCCCTTCCCGCCCCGCTCACCGTGATCTGCACGGCCAGCAGCCCCTCGCCGGCGTCCTGGGCGTCAATGGTGAACTCCACGGGCAGGCTGGCAGGGACCCCGGTGGTGTTGAGCCCGGGGCCGCTGGCTTTCACTTTGCTGGCGTCGTGTGTGGGCAGAACCTTCACCTTGAAGGGGCTGGAGGAGGAGGTCGGGGGGAGGGGGGTTCAGTGGCGGCCAGGGGGAGGCTGCGCCCCACTGCTCCCCCCCAGAGTGGGGCGAGGTCTCCGCTGGATGGCCACCCGTGCCCACGCCTGGCTCCCTACACCCAGACCGGCCTGGGCATGGTGCCCTGGCCTCAGCCCCCCGATCCCACCCGCCCCACTCAGCCCCCTCGCCAGCCCCCCACCTGCGCGGCACTTCCTGGTCTCCGTAGTGCACGGCGATGTTGTAGGGCCCCTCGCGGCTGGGGACGTAGCTGACCGTCTGCGTGCCGTCGCTGTTGTCCACCACCTCCACCGGCTCCACCACGCCTGGGGACGGGAGACGCCGGGGATCAGGGGGGGGGCCGGGCCTCAGTTTCCCCTTCTCTTCCCCCCGCCAGCAGCAGCCACTCACCTTTGGGGCCCTGCACCTTGACCTGCAGGGGGGCCACCCCCGCCTGGCTGGTGTCGACGGAGAAGGTCTGGGGCACGCTGGCCCGTACGACGCCCGGCGTCAGGCCTGGCCCCGAGCACAGCACCTTGGACGAGTCCACCACGTCGTGCACCGGCACCTGGAAGGGGCTCCCTGCCGGGCGGGGGGGAAAGGGGAAACTGAGGCCCTGTGCCCCCAGCCCTGCCCCCGCGGCTCCCCCAGCCCAGGCCCTGCCCCCTCACCCAGACCCACCGCGGGCCAGTCCCCGCTGACACAGACTGAGCTTTGCCCCCTGACCCAGCCCCCGTACCTGGCACCTGGTGCCCGCCGTAGGTGACGTTCAGGCTGTAGGTGCCGGGTTCGTAGGGGACGTATTCCACCGAGCAGCTGCCGTCCTTGTTATCGGTGCAGGACATCTTGGCTTCGGAGGGGCCCTCCACGGCCAGGCCCAGGCCCCCGGTGCCAGCACCCCTGGGTGGGGGACGAGAGAGAAGCACAATGGGGCTCAGCCACTCAGGGCAGAGACTAGAGCCGGGACCCCCGAGCGGTGCCAACGCCCCCTCCCGCCCATGCCCCCCCCCCGAGCCGGGACCCCAGCATGGTGCCAACGCCCCCTCCCCCCCATACCCCCCCGAGCCGGGACCCCCGAGCGGTACCAACGCCCCCCCAGCTCCGTGCCCCCCCCGAGCGGTGCCAACGCCTCCCCCATGCCCCCGAGCCAGGACCCCAGCATGGTGCCAATGCCCCTCCCCATGCCCCCAGCTCCATGGCCCCCGAGCGGTGCCAACGCCCCCCCAGCTACGTGCCCCCCCCGAGCGGTGCCAACGCCCCTCCCCATGCTCCCCCCGAGCCGGGACCCCTGGCGGTGCCAACGCCCTCCCCATGCCCCCAGCTCCATGGCCCCAAGCGGTGCCAACGCCCAGCTCCGTGCCCCGAGCGGTGCCAACGCCTCCCCATGCCCCCGAGCCGGGACCCCGAGCGGTGACAACACCCCTCCCCATGCCCCGAGCCAGGACCCCAGCGGTGCAACACCCCCAGCTCCGTGCCCCCCCGAGCGGTGCCAACGCCTCCCCATGCCCCCAGCTCCATGCCCCGAGCGGTGCCAACGCCCCCAGCTCCGTGCCCCCGAGCGGTGCCAACGCCTCCCCATGCCCCCGCCGAGCCGGGATCCCAGCGGTGCCAACGCCCCCTCCCCATACCCCCGAGCCGGGATCCCCAAGCGGTGCCAACGCCCCCTCCCCATACCCCCTGCCGGGACCCCGAGCGGTGCCAACGCCCCCTCCCCATTTCCCCAGCTCCGTGCCCCCCCCGAGCGGTGCCAACGCCCCCCGGCCCTCACCTGGTCTCCACGGTGAAGCGATTGGGCTGGTTGGTGGTGCCGCTCTGGAGGCCTGGGCCGTGCACTCGGACCCGGGTCGGGTCGCAGCCCTCGGTGACGGGCACCCGGAAGGGGCTGCTGGGCACGGGGCTCCCGTCGTAGGTCACATCGACTGAGTGGACGCCTGCCGGGGCGGGAAGAGGAGGTCAGGGGCGGGCTCCACCCCGCTCCCTCCCCATGCCCCGGCCCCGGCTCACCCTCCTCGTAGGGGGTGTACTCCACACGGTAGGTGCCGTCGCCAAGGTCCTGCACAAGGGCCTCGGTCAGGTTCCCCGAGGGGTTCGACACCCGGGTCTTCACGCGGGGCCCTCCGGCCGCGCCCAGCGCCCGGGCGTCCACGCGGAACTCCGTCGTGGCCTCCCGGAACACGCCTGCACCAGGGGGGCGGGTCAGGCCACGGGCGGGCCAGCCTGTCCCCCAGGACCCACTCCCTGCCCCAGCCCTGGCGGGCTTTGCCCCCCGCCCATCACGCCCACCCCCATGCATCTGTCCCCCCAGCCCCCTGCCAGCTCCCTGAGCCCGTCACCCCCCCGGCCCCGCCCCAGCGCTACCCCCCGCGCCCCGCTGACCATCCACGCCAGGCCCGTCCCCCTGCACCCCCTGCTCCCCGCTGACCGTCACCGTCCACGCCAGGCCCGTAGACCTTGACCCCGGAGGTGTCGAGGGCCGGCTCCACCTGCAGCGTGCTGGGGAAGTGGGGCACGGGCTGCCCGCCGTACTTGATGGTGATGGTGTAGGTGCCGGAGCAGAGCGGGGTGTAGGCGATGGTGTAGGTCCCGTCGCCGTTGTCCTGCACCCGCACCTCGGCCTGCGCCCCCCCCTCCGAGATGATCTCGATGGTGAGCTCGGCGCTGCCGGCCCGTGAACAGTCCACGTGGAACTGGCCCGTCTGGCCGGCCGTGGCCCGCTCCAGCCCCGGCCCCGAGCAGGTCACCTTGGAGGGGTCGAAGCGGGGCTGGACGGCCGCCCGGAAGGGGGAGCCGGGCACGTGGGCGCCCGCAAACAGGATGTTGATGTTGTAGTCGCCCGGCTCCGTCGGCAGGTAGGAGACGGAGCAGGTGCCGTCCCCATTGTCCAGGCACTCGATCTTGGCCTCGCAGGGGCCCTCCACCGTCAGCCCCAGGCCCCCCGTGCCGGCCCCCTTCGTGTCAATGGTGAAGGGGGCGGGCGAGCCGGCCTGGCCGCCCTTCAGCCCTGGCCCGAAGGCTTTCACCTGCGGGGAGAGGGCGGGGTGAGGGCCCTGAGCTCGCCCGAGCACTGCCCCCCGCCCGCCTCGCCAAGGCCCCGCCCGAGCCGGGCACTCCACGCCCAGCCGCCCCGCCCGCCTCGCCAAGGCCCCGCCCGAGCCGGGCACTCGTACGCCCCAGCCCCGCCCCCCGCCCGCCTCGCCAAGGCCCCGCCCACGCCGGGTACCCATCCGCCCGAGCCGCCTCCCGCCCGCCTCGCCAAGGCCCCGCCCTCGCTGGGTACCCGTCCGCCCCAGCCCGCCCCGCCCGCCTCGCCAGGCCCGCCCTCGCCGGGCACCGTGCGCCCAGCCCGCCCCGCCCGCCTCGCCAAGGCCCGCCCTCGCTGGTACCCGTCCGCCCCAGCCCGCCCCGCCCGCCTCGCCAAGGCCCGCCCTCGCCGGTACCCGTCCGCCCGAGCGCCCCTGCCCGCCTCGCCAAGGCCCGCCCACGCTGGTACCCGTCCGCCCCAGCCCTGCCTCGCCCGCCTCGCCAAGGCCCCGCCTCGCCGGTACCCGTCCGCCCGAGCCGTCCCTGCCCGCCTCGCCAAGGCCCGCCACGCCCGGGTACCCGTCCGCCCCAGCCCGCCCCGCCCGCCTCGCCAAGGCCCGCCCTCGCCGGTACCCATCCGCCCGAGCCGCCCCTGCCCGCCTCGCCGAGGCCCCGCCCACCCCGGGTACCCGTCTGCCCCAGCCCGCCTCCGCCCGCCTCGCCAAGGCCCCGCCCTCGCTGGTACCCGTCCGCCCCAGCCCGCCCCGCCCGCCTCGCCAGGCCCGCCCTCACCGGTACCCGTCCGCCCGAGCGCCCCTGCCCGCCTCGCCAAGGCCCGCCCACGCCGGGTACCCGTCCGCCCCAGCCCTGCCTCCCGCCCGCCTCGCCAAGGCCCGCCCTCGCCGGTACCCGTCCGCCCCAGCCCGCCTCCGCCCGCCTCGCCAAGGCCCCACCCACGCCGGGTACCCGTCCGCCAGCCCGCCCCGCCCGCCTCGCCAAGGCCCGCCCGAGCGGGTACCCGTGCCCCAGCCCGCCTCCGCCCACCTCGCCAAGGCCCCTCCCTCACGGTACCCATCCGCCCGAGCCGCCTGCCCGCCGAGACCCGCCCACGCCGGGTACCCGTCCGCCCAGCCCGCCTCCGCCCGCCTCGCCAAGGCCCGCCCTCGCCGGTACCGTCCGCCCCAGCCCGCCTCGCCCGCCTCGCCAAGGCCCGCCCACGCCGGTACCGTCCGCCCCAGCCCGCCCCGCCCGCCTCGCCAAGGCCCGCCCTCGCCGGTACCCGTCCGCCCCAGCCCGCCCCGCCCGCCTCGCCAAGGCCCGCCTCGCGGGTACCCGTCCGCCCCAGCCCGCCTCCCGCCCGCCTCGCCAAGGCCCCGCCCTCGCCGGGTACCCGTCCGCCCGAGCCGCCTCCCGCCCGCCTCGCCAAGGCCCCGCCCGAGCCGGGTACCCGTCCGCCTGAGCACCGCCCCCCACCTGCCTCACCCAAGCCCCGCCCCTCACCAGGTTTCCATCCACCCGAGCACCGCCTGCCTCGCCAAGGCCCCTCCCCTCGCCAGGTACCCGTCCACGCCCCGCCTGCCTTGCTAAGGTCACGCCCCACTCCCATCTCACCAGGTAACCGTCTGCCTCAGCACGGACCCCCACCCACCTCCCCGCGGTCTTCACCTTTGGGCAGGGGAAGGACTCTAGACCCCCAGCAAATGGGCCGGGGGTGTCCCACCTCCCAGGTCCCCCCCGGCAGGGCTGCCCGTGGGGGGGTAGCAGGGAACACCCACCTTGGAGGGGTTGGTGGGGGGCACGGCCTCCATGGGGAAGGGGCTGCCGGGCACGGGGGCTCCGTCGTAGGTCACCTGCACCTCGTAGGGCCCCTCCTCGCGGGGGATGAATTTCACCACGTTGTTGTCGGGGCTCAGGCCTGGCTCCACCTTGCAGGGCACCGGCTTGCCCGCCGGCCCCGCGATCTTTGCGGCCACCTTGCCTTGCCCGCCAGCCCCCTTGGACTTGACTGTGAACTCCTGGTCCTTGCCCACCTCAACTTCTGCACAGAGAGGGAGAGGCCTGAGCCCGGACCCAGGCGTGTCCGCCAGCCCCCTCCCCATGGCCGGGCCCCACCACGGACCCCACCCCCACCCTGCCTGCTCTCAGATGTCACCGCTCCATAGAGGAGCCAGGTTTTCCCAGCCCCCCTGTGCCGAAGTGGGGGCTTTTCTTGGGTTTTCTGTGTTTCCCAGGGGGTTGCATGCAGGGGGGTGGGACTCAGTGTCCCGGGGTGTGACGGGTTTAACGAGGGGAGGGGACAGGGAGTTTGTTGGGACACAGGACGGGAGAGGAACTCGGGACCCCGGCCGATGGCCTGGAGGACGGAGACCCCAGCGACTGGGGACCCGGGGACCCAGCTCAGGAGTCGCAGCCGGTTCTGGCCAGTGGGGGACAATGGGCTGTGGGGAGAGGACCCCGGTGACCTGCCCAGCTGGCTCCAGCCAGAGGGGGGCTGAGAGGAGAGGAGAGGGGGCCCAGGCCACCCCGTTTACGGCCCTGTTTCCCTGGAGAGAAGCCAATGGACAGAGGGGGCCTGGGGCCGGGGGTATCAGATGCCCTGTTGGGAAGCAGGGGGGCTCGGGGCTGGAGAGGGGGAGCAGGCACTGAAAGGGGGACCCCCACAGACTGCACGGGGCCACGAGTGGGCACGATCTGTGAGTCCGTGACACCCCCGACCAGCGCCGCGCTCGCCCCCTTAGCTGCACCCAGGCTTGGGGCAGGCTCGACCCCCAGCGCCCCCCCCTCCGGTCCCCAAGTGCTGGTTGTGTCCCCTTAGCTGGGTCAGGTGGCCCAGCCCTCCCCGCCCAGGTACGCACTGTCAGCCAGGCCGGTGATCTTGATCTTGCTGAGGTCCAGGCTGGGGGCCACGCCCACGCTGAAGGGGCTTTTGGGGATGTGGTCTCCGCCGTAGGTCACGGCCACGCCCAGGTTACCCTGTGTGACGAAGCGGGAAGGTTTGTATTGTTTTCTCTGTGCGTGCCTCAGTTTCCCCGTGTTACTCACGTCTCTGGGTGGTGGGACAGAGGTGCATGACCGTCGCAGCAACCCCTAGAGGACAGGGGTGACCGCGACAGGCACAGACCATGGCTGGCCACTGAGGGCTGGGGAAAGCTTCCGTGCGACGTTGGCTAGAGCTGGGGGGGCACAGCGGGTCCCTCACTCCCAGAGGGAGCAGAGACCAGAGCGAGGGGACTCCCTGGGGGGGCCAACGGCAGAGCCAGGTTGCTGGAGGAGGTGCCGGCGGGGCCCAGAGTTTAACCCCCCTGGGAGAGTGCACCCCGAGAAGGGCCCGTCACACTGCAGGGGGCTCCTCCCAGGGGCCGTACGGAGCCCAGGACACCCTGCAAGGGGAGAGGGGCCCCCCAGAGAGCCACGCCCTGCCGGCTCGGGGGGATGGAGCCGGGGGCCCCCATACCTGCTGCACAGGGGTGTATTTCACTGTGTGGGTCCCGTCGTGGTTGTCAATCACCTCCGAGTCCCGCACCGCCTCGCCCTTGGCTGGGCCGGTGAACTGCACGTCCAGCGGCGCCCGGCCCCCTGCCTTGGCGTTCACCGTGAAGTGGGTGGGTTTGCCCAGCTCCACGCCTGCCGGGGGGAGCCCATGGGGGTCAGGGGATGTACTGGCCCCCCTGCGCCCCTTCATCCCCCGCTGCCTCGCCCCCTTCCCCGCTGCCTGCGCCCCCCTTCCCCCGCTGCCTGCGCCCCCTTTCCCCTCCTTCCCCCTGCTGCCTGCCCCTCCCCCGCTGCCTGTGCCCCCTTTCCCCTTCTTCCCCGCTGCCTGTGCCCCTTTCCTTCATCCCCGCTGCCTGCGCCCCTTCCCCCCTCCTTCCCCCGCTGCCTCGCCCCTTCCCCCGCTGCCTGCGCCCTTTCCTCCTTCATCCCCGCTGCCTGCGCCCCTTCCCCGCTGCCTGTGCCCTTCCCCTCCTCCTTCCCCTGCTGCCTGCCCCTCCCCCGCTGCCTGTGCCCCTTTCCTCCTTCCCCTGCTGCCTCGCCCCTTCCCCCGCTGCCTGCGCCTTTCCTTCATCCCCCGCTGCCTGCCCCTTCCCCATCCTTCCCCTGCTGCCTGCGCCCCTTCCCCCGCTGCCTGCGCCCCTTTCCTCCATCCCCGCTGCCTGCGCTGCCTTCCCCCTCCATCCCCTGCTGCCTGCCCCCTTCCCCGCTGCCTGTGCCCCCTTTCCCTCCTTCCCCTGCTGCCTGCCCCTTTCCCCTCCTTCCCCTGCTGCCTCGCCCCCTTCCCCCGCTGCCTGCGCCCCTTTCCCTCCATCCCCGCTGCCTGCGCCCTTCCCCCGCTGCCTGTGCCCCCTTTCCCCTCCTTCCCCTGCTGCCTGCCCCCTTTCCCTCCTTCCCCCGCTGCCTGCCCCTTCCCCCGCTGCCTGCGCCCCCTTTCTCCTCCTTCCCCGCTGCCTGCCCCTTCCCCCGCTGCCTGCGCCCCCTTCCCCCTCCTTCCCCCGCTGCCTGCGCCCCTTCCCCCGCTGCCTGCCCCTTCCCCTCCTTCCCCGCTGCCTCGCCCCTTCCCCCTCCATCCCCCGCCCCCGCTGCCTGCGCCCCACAGCAAGTCAGAATTTCCTCTCTTGCCCAGACCAGCACCCTGCCCCCCAGACTCACCGGTCCGGTTCAGCCCAGGCCCTTCAGCCTTGACCTTGCTGGCGTCGTGGGATGGGTCCACCTTGATGCGGATGGGGCTGGTGGGGGTGGCCTAAGGAGGTAGCAGGGAGTCAGAGAACCGTGAAGCCGCCCCCACCACTCTGAGCAGGACAGCTCCCCTCTGCAATGAGCCCCCCCAGCGCCCCCAAGGCCCCCCAACCCCCATAAGCGGGGAGCCCCCGGCGCTCCCAGGGCAGACTGTGACCAAGGGGGTGTTAGTCATCTTGTTATGTTGCATGTGAGTCTCTGTCCTACACTAATAAGGTGTGTGCCTCGGTTTCCCCACGTACTGCACCAAGCTTCGGTGGTGGGAATTGGGTGCAGGTGAGGCTGCCCAGCTGCCTGCAGGTATGTAACTGGAGACCCGGGGTGTGGGGGGGTGACCAAGTGACACCTTTTGCCGGGAAGCAAGAGGTGTGTCGGAGGTCGGTTGCTGGAAGCTAGGCAGTCTGCTTGGGGGACTGGAAGAGAGGGAGTCCAAGGGTCTGGCCCGGGACTCCCCAAGATGGGCTTGGCTGAAAGTCACTGATTTCTGTGAGACCAAGCTCTGTTCTACGCCAGCGAAGGCACCGTTCTGTTCTACGTGCCAGCTGAGCGCCACGTCTGGGGGGCAGGGCCCTCTGGCTGCCCCAGGACCCCACCACGGGAATTGCTGGGGGAAGCGCGCGGTGGGGCAGGGGATGCTGAATGCTCCGAGGTCAGAGCGAGAGAGGAGGCTCCCCCAGAGTCCTGAATGGCTTCGACTGGGGACGTTCCAGAGCAAGGCCCGGGGACTCTGTGACTCGGAGCCTGCCCCATAGGAGAGATTGATGAAAAGCAGCCGGATGGTGCCCCGGCACCCCCACCCCCACCGGAGCATCTCCCCCCTCACGTTGCGCCCTTCCCAGCCCCTGCTCCCCCCAAATATGGGCAGGGTGCGGTGAGTGGAAAGCACCGTCCCCCCCCGCCCCCGCTTTCCCCCGGCACGGCAGACCTGGTCCGCGAAGAGCACCATGATGGTGTAGGTGCCGGGCCCGCGGGGCGTGTAGCGCACGGTGAACGTGTCGTTGTCATTGCGGATGATGTCGAAGTCGATGTCGGCCTCGGCCGGCCCCACCACGCCTGGGGCGCACTTGATCCCGATGCTCACATCACCTGGGCGGCGGGAGGGGACACAGCAGAGCCATCAGCTCCCCGCAGAGCCCCCCTGCCCTGCCCCCCGCTGACCTCTGCCATGCCCGGGTCACCCTCAAATCCCCAACCCACCCCCCACAACTCCCCCTGTCTGGTGGGCGCGGGGAGACCCGTTAGACCCCCCCAGCTCCCACCCCGCAGCCTGCCCCCAACCCCCACCCATCAGCCCCTCGGTTCACCCCCCACCCCAGCTCCCACCCCGCAGCCTGCCCCAACCCCACCCATCAGCCCCTCGGCTCACCCCCGGCTCCCACCCCGCAGCCTGCCCCAACCCCACCCATCAGCCCCTCGGCTCACCCACCCGCCCCGGCTCCCACCCTGCAGCCTGCCCCAACCCCACCCATCAGCCCCTCGGCTCACCCCCGGCTCCCACCCCGCAGCCTGCCCCCAACCCCACCCATCAGCCCCTCGGCTCACCCCCGGCTCCCACCCGCAGCCTGCCCCAACCCCACCCATCAGCCCCTCGGTTCACCCCCCACCCCAGCTCCCACCCCGCAACCTGCCCCCAACCCCCACCCATCAGCCCCTCGACTCACCCCCCACCCCGGCTCCCACCCCGCAGCCTGCCCCCAACCCCCACCCATCAGCCGCTCGGCTCACCCCCGGCTCCCACCCTGCAGCCTGCCTCCAACCCCAGCCTGGCCCCAGGAACCCAGCTCCCCTCCAGAGGCCCCCAGGCCCCCCAGGCTCTCACCCTGCCCGGCCTCCGCACAGTCCACGGTGAAGTAGGTGGGTTCATGGGCCTTGAGCCCCGTCTTGGCCACGCCGGGGCCGTACACCTTCACCTTGTGGGGGTGGCTGCCGGCCCCCACGTTCACCTGGGGAGAAGGGAGAGGTCAGATGGGGTCCCCCCCGAGCTCTTCACCTGGGGCCAGCACCCCAACAGAGAAGGGGGCCCAGAAGGCCCCAGCTACAGGGTCGGGGGTGTGTGCTTGGCATTATAATGCCTATTGCTGTTGTAATACACACAACCCTCCCTACCCCACCCCCCAACATCGTATTGCCCCCCCCACACACTCCCAGAGTCAGGGAGAGAACCCAGGCGTCCTGGCTCCCTGTTAACCCACCAGCCCCCCTCCCTTCCCAGAGCCGGGGAGAACCCAGGTGTCTGGGTCTCAGTGCAGTGGGAGGCAGACAATGGGGGGGGGCTATTTCAGCGAGTCACCCCCATCCTGGCGGCAGGCCTGGCCGGGGTCACCAGGCCTCCGGTGCATTATGGCCCAGAGGCTTCCTGCCGCCTGCGATCACTAGGCCCAGCCTGTTACCAGGGTAACCCCCCCAGTGCATTATGGGACACGTGCTTCTGGGAACCCCCTGTACCCCCCCAGCCCACTGCATTATGGGACAAAATCCTTGGATAGTCCAGGCCTGGCCTGGGATCACTAGGCCCAAGCTGTTGCTACGGGCAACCCCCACCCCTGCCCCAGTGCATCCTGGGACAGAGGATCACTACACAGCCAAGGCCTGGGATGGCTACACCCAGGTAGGTCCCCTCCCCTGCCCCAGTGCATTGTGGGACACGACCCACCCGGCAAACCCAGCCCCAGTGCATTGTGGGACACCCCCATAAACCCAGCCCCAGTGCATTGTGGGACACCCCCATAAACCCAGCCCCAGTGCATTGTGGGACACCCCCCATAAACCCACCCCAGTGCATTGTGGGACATGCCCCCCATAAACCCAGCCCCAGGGCATTGTGGGACATGCCCCCCCCCGCAAACCCAGCCCTGGTGCATTGTGGGACAGGCCCCCCCATAAACCCAGCCCCAGTGCATTGTGGGACATGCCCCCATAAACCCACCCCAGTGCATTGTGGGACACCCCCCCACAAACCCAGCCCCAGTGCATTGTGGGACACACCCCCCCCCGCAAACCCAGCCCCAGTGCATTGTGGGACACGACCCACCCCACCCACCCCGCAAACCCAGCCCCGGTGCATTGTGGGACATGCCCCCCCCCCGCAAACCCAGCCCCAGTGCATTGTGGGACATGCCCCCCCCGCAAACCCACCCCAGTGCATTGTGGGACACACCCCCCCCCGCAAACCCAGCCCCAGTGCATTGTGGGACACACACACACACACACCCCCACAAACCAAGCCCAAGTGCATTGTGGGACATGCGCCGCCCAAGCACCAGGGCATTGTGGGACACACGATCGCCCCCGCCCAGCCCCAGTGCATTGTGGGACACACACCCCCCCGCAAACCCAGCCCCAGTGCATTGTGGGACACACACCCCCCCGCAAACCCAGCCCCAGTGCATTGTGGGACACACACACACACACACACACCCCACAAACCAAGCCCAAGTGCATTGTGGGACATGCGCCCGCCCCCCCCAAGCCCCGGGGCGGTGTGGGACCCACGATCGCCCCCGCCCAGCCCCAGTGCATTGTGAGACACGCCCCGCCCCCAGCAAACCCAGCCCCAGTGCATTGTGAGACACATGCCTCCCCCCCCAAACCCAGCCCATTGTGGGACACACACACACACACCCACAAACCAAGCCCAAGTGCATTGTGGGACACACGCTCGCGCCCCCCCCCCGCAAACCCAGCCCCAGTGCATTGTGGGACACGCGCCCGCCGCCCAGCTCCCAGCAGAAGGTCCCCCCACGGGGCACTCACACGGTAGGGGCTGTTGGGGATGTTGACGCCCCCCCAGGACACCATGGCCGTGTGTTTCACCGGCTTCTTGGGTACATAGGAGCAGCTGTAGGTGCCGTTGCCGTTGTCCTTCACCGCCACGTCCACTGGGGTGCCCTCCGCATCCTGGGGGTAGAGCGGGTCAGTCGCCAGCCGGCCCCCAGCCCTCCCTCCTCCCCGGGGGGGGCAGAGCGGGTCAGTCGCCAGCCGGCCCCCAGCCCTCCCTCCTCCCCGGGGGGGGCAGAGCGGGTCAGTCGCCAGCCGGCCCCCAGCCCGCCCTCCTCCCCGGGGGGGCAGAGCGGGTCAGTCGCCAGCCGGCCCCCAGCCCTCCCTCCTCCCCGGGGGGGGGCAGAGCGGGTCAGTCGCCAGCCGGCCCCAGCCCTCCCTCCTCCCGGGGCAGGCGGGTCAGCCGCCAGCCGGCCCAGCCCTCCCTCCTCCCAGGGGCAGAGCGGGTCAGTCGCCAGCCGGCCCCCAGCCCTCCCTCCTCCCGGGGGGGGGGGCAGAGCGGGTCAGCCGCCCGCCGGCCCCCACCCCGCCCTCCTCCCCCGGGGGGGGCCGGGCGGGTCAGCCGCCAGCCGGCCCCCAGCCCTCCCTCCTCCCCGGGGGGGGCAGAGCGGGTCAGCCGCCAGCCGGCCCCCAGCCCTCCCTCCTCCCCGGGGGGGGGCAGAGCGGGTCAGTCGCCAGCCGGCCCCCAGCCCTCCCTCCTCCCCAGGGGGGGCAGAGCGGGTCAGTCGCCAGCCGGCCCCCAGCCCTCCCTCCTCCCGGGGGGGGGGGCAGAGCGGGTCAGCCGCCAGCCGGCCCCAGCCCTCCCTCCTCCCGGGGCAGGAGTCAGCCGCCAGCCGGCCCCCAGCCCTCCCTCCTCCCCGGGGGGGGGGGGGGGGGCACAGCGGGTCAGCCGCCAGCCGGCTCAGCTCCCCACCCTCGGGTGCCCTCTGCATCTTGGGGGCAGAGTGGGGTCAAGCCCCCAGTCCCCCACTTGGCACCTCCATCAGGATGCACCTAGCCGCCCCCTGTCTGCACACAGCCGTGCTCCCCAGCCCTGGGCCACCCCCATCTGGCACCCCCCTCCTCACCTGCACCTGGACCTTGAGAGGGGCCTTCCCGCCGTTCTTGGCATCCACTGTGAACTCGGCTGGTTTGTTGATGGCGACACCCGTCTTCTCCAGCCCAGGCCCGTGGGCTTTCACCTGGGTGGGAGGGGACACAGGTGAGAGAGGACCCTGCCCTCATGTCAGCCCCACTCCCAGCCCTAGACCCTGCTCCCCTCCCTGGGCCGGAGAGAGAACCCAGGAGTCCGGGCTCCCAGCCCCCACCTCCCAGAGCTGGGGAGAGAACCCAGGAGTCCGGCTCCCAGCTCCAGCTCCCGTCCAACCCACCAGCTCCCGCTCCCCTCCCAAGCCGGGCGCCCACCCCCAGCCCTGGCCGGCGGTACCTTCTCGGGGTGCAGGTCGCGGGGGGCAGGGCGGATCTCAGCCATGAAGGGGCTGTGGCGAATGTCGGCCCCATTGCACAGGACGTGCACGGCGTAGTCACCCGGCTCCTGGGGCCAGTAGCGCACGTCGCAGGAACCGTCCCCCCGGTCGTCACACTCAATCCTGGCCTGGGACGGGCCCTCCACCGAGAACCCTGCGGGGGAGGGAGCGCGGGGGGTTGAGACCAGGGCTCCCGACCCCTCCACCGCCCCCCACACCCAGGCCCCCCGGGAGGAGACCAGCCCCCCTGGCCCCTACCTCTGTGGAGGTGGGGTCCCCATGAACGCCCAGCCCTTCCCCTCCCCGGGACCCCCCCACCTCCCGCCCCACCCCAAGATGGGGACCCCAGGAGCACCCAAAGCCCTGCCACCCCGATTGAGATCCAGGGGCCCTGCCAGGAGCAAGCCGCCCCCCTCGACCCGGCATTTCCCAGACCCCCCCGCAGCCGTACTGCCTGGTGAGACCAAGATGGGGAATCCAGCTCCTCCCCCCCCAGGTCCCCCCTCACCCAGCGTGCCCACGTCGTCCCCAATGGCCTCCACCACGAAGTCGGCCGACTTGCCGACCACGCCGCCCTCCAGCCCTGGCCCCCAGGCCCGGACCTTCTGGCTGCCGCACTCGGGGCCGACCTTCACCTCAAACGGGCTGGGGGGGGGGACAGGAGAAGAGCAGGTCACAACGGGGTCCCCGCGGCACCGCACCCGCCATGTGTCCCTCCCCCCAGGGCATCTCACACACACACACAGAGCACGCATTGGGGCATCGCCCAGGTCCCCACCCAGCACCGGGGCATCCCGGCCCCAGCCATCCCAGCATGCACCAGGCCCCACATAGGTACCCAGCCCGCGGGGTGCTCACCTGCGTGGCACCTGCTGCCCCCCCCAGGTGATGGTGACCGTGTAGTTCCCGGGCAGGCTGGGGAAATACTCGAAGGCAAAAATCCCATCGCCCAGATCCTTCTGCTTCACGCTCTCCGGCCCCTCTGTGGGGAGACGGGGTCAGTGGGGGGCAGCCCCCCAGCCCCACCATGGGGCAGCCCCTCCCCCCACAGTCCCCCCCCCTCATGGGGCAGCCCCTCCCGCCACAGGCCCCCCCAGATCCTTCTGCTTCACGCTCTCCGGCCCCTCTGTGGGGAGACGGGGTCAGTGGGGGGCAGCCCTCCAGCCCCCCCATGGGGCAGCCCCACCCCCCACAGTCCCCCTCATGGGGCAGCCCCTCCCGCCACAGGCCCCCCCCGATCCTTCTGCTTCACGCTCTCCGGCCCCTCTGTGGGGAGACGGGGTCAGTGGGGGGCAGCCCTCCAGCCCCTCCCATGGGGCAGCCCCTCCCGCCACAGGCCCCCCCAGATCCTTCTGCTTCACGCTCTCCGGCCCCTCTGTGGGGAGACGGGGTAAGTGTGGGGCAGCCCCCCTGCCCCCCCCATAGGGCAGCCCCACCATTGCTGCCTGCACGCCTCAGCCACTCCCCCGGCAGGGGGGCTGCACTCACTTGGGCCCTTGACCGTGACCTTGAGCTCCCCACTGCCGGCGCCTTTCGTGTAGAC
The DNA here is from genome assembly GCF_016161935.1 of Mauremys reevesii. Classification (NCBI taxonomy): domain Eukaryota; kingdom Metazoa; phylum Chordata; order Testudines; family Geoemydidae; genus Mauremys; species Mauremys reevesii. The sequence continues at coordinate 24,739,827 of NC_052644.1, read as the reverse complement.
CTTGAAATCCGCCGACTCCTTCACCCGGAGCCCCTTGGGCTGCAGCCCCCGCCCTGTGGCCCGGCAGGCGCTGGGGCTACAGGCTGGGGGGGAGGGGAGACAGACCGTGAGAGGGACCCAGGCGTCCGGGTGCTCCCCACCCCCACCAGGCATTGGGGTTTCAGTCTCAAGTGAGAGAGGAACCCAGGCGTCCGGGGCTCCCGCTCCCCAGTGACGCACAGCAGGGGGGAGAAAGACAGCAAGAAGGACCCAGGCGTCCGGCTGCACCCCACCCCCACCAGGCATTGGGGTTATTTGCTAGGCAGTGAGAAAGGGGACCCAGGCATCCGGGGCCACTCCCCCCCTCCAAATGCAGGCTCTCTGGGCCCCAGCCCCCCTCCCAGGGGAGGGGGCACCCGCCCGCAGCCCTCCTCCCGCCCCCAAGCTCACACAGTACCATTAGCCCCGGGCCGGCCTGGCGCCAGGGTGAGGGGCACCAGCCGAGGATCCGGGACGGCGGCTCATCGAGAGACAGACAGACAGAGAGAGAGCTAGGACAGCTGGGAGCACAGCGGAGAGAGGAGAGAGAGGGGGGTTACCGGGGGGGCAGACAGAGCGGGGACCCCCCATGCCCCTCGAGGGAGACCCCCATGCCAGGGGGCAGAGAGAGAAAGAGAAGGAGAACCCCCCACATCCTTGGGGAACCCCCGAGATGCCCTGGGGGCCCCTTGCTGGGGGGCAGAGAGACAGACAGACAGCAGAGACCCCCCAGACTTGGGGCATTGTGGGAGACCCGCCCTGCCCAGCCCGGCCCCCCGAGCTCACCCTGCCCCACAGCGACGGTGTAGGGGCTGCGGGGGATGGGCGTGCCCCCGAAGGTCACGTGGACGGTGTAGGTGCCCTCGGCGCCTGGGCGGTAGGTGCACCGGTGGGTGCTGTCGCCCTTGTCCTCCAGCTGCTGCTCCACTGTCCCCTTCCGCCCGCTGGGGTCCAGCACCGTCACCTCCACCTCGCCGGCCCCCGCGCCTGGGGGGGAGAGGGGTCAGCCCCGGCCCAGCCCCCCATGGGATCCCCCAGCCCCTTCACCTCCCCCTCCCCCTCCCCTCCACCTCGCCGGCCCCCGCGCCTGGGGGGGAGAGGGGTCAGCCCCCGCCCAGCCCCCTCCCCTCCACCTCCACGGCCCCCGCGCCTGGGGGGGAGAGGGGTCAGCCCAGCCCCTCCCTCCACCTCGCCGGCCCCGCGCCCGGGGAGAGGGTCAGCCCCGCCCAGCCCCCTCCCTCCACCTCGCCGGCCCGCCCGGGAGAGGTCAGCCCGGCCCAGCCCCTCCCCTCCACCTCGCCGGCCCCCGCGCCTGGGGGGGAGAGGGGTCAGCCCCACCCGGCCCCCATGGGATCCCCCAGCCCCTTCACCTCCCCCTCCCCCTCCCCTCCACCGCGCCGGCCCCCGCGCCTGGGGGGGAGAGGGCTCAGGCCCCGCCCGGCCCCCCTTGGGACCCCGCACTCACCGGCCGTGAAGACCTCGAAGGAGGTGACTTTGTTGGCAATGTTGCCCGTGGGCTCCAGGCCGGGCCCCTGGGCCGTCACTCGCCCGGCGTCGCCCAACGATTTCCCCACCGTCACCTCGAACGGGCTCTTTGCAATGTGCTGCCCCGCGAACAGCACCGTCACCTGGGGAGAGCGCGGTTACAGCGGGGGGGCTGGGAGCCCGGACGCCTGGGTTCTCTCCCCAGCTCCGGGAGGGGGGGCTGGGAGCCCGGACGCCTGGGTTCTCTCCCCGGCTCCGGGAGGGGGGGCTGGGAGCCCGGACGCCTGGGTTCTCTCCCCGGCTCTGGGAGGGGAGTGGGGGCTGGTGGTTAGAGCAGGGGGGGCTGGGAGCCCGGACGCCTGGGTTCTCTCCCCAGCTCCGGGAGGGGGGGCTGGGAGCCAGGACGCCTGCGTTCTGGCCTGGCTCCCGGGAGGAGGGGGCTGGGGGTTAGAGCAGGGGCTGGGCGCCCGGACGCCTGGGTTCTCGCCCCCGCCCCGGGAGGGGGGGCTGGGAGCCAGGACGCCTGGGTTCTCTCCTGGCTCCGGGAGGAGGGGATAGTGGTTACAGCAGGGGCTGGGAGCCAGGACGCCTGGGTTCTCTCCTGGCTCCGGGAGGAGGGGATAGTGGTTAGAGCAGGGGGCTGGGAGCCAGGACTCCTGGGTTCTCTCCCAGCTCTGGGAGGAGTGGGGCTGGTGGTTAGAGCAGGGGGGGCTGGGAGCCAGGACTCCTGGGTTCTCTCCCCGGCTCTGGGAGGGGAGTGGGGGCTGGTGGGTTAGAGCAGGGGGGGGCTGGGAGCCAGGACTCCTGGGTTCTCTCCCCGGCTCTGGGAGGGGAGTGGGGGCTGGTGGTTAGAGCAGGGGGGGCTGGGAGCCAGGACGCCTGGGTTCTCGCCCCAGGACTGGGAGGGCTCTGAGGGCTGGTGACTAGATTGGGGGGGGGGAACAAGGGAGTCTCACCTTGTGGACCCCCGTCACTTTGGGAATATACGAGACGGAGAAAGTTCGGTTCTTGTCGTTGTTTGCGATGACCTTGGCCTATGGGGAGAAACTGCATTAGATTGAGAGCCCCCCCACCAGCGCCCCTCACTCCCGACCCGCAGCCCCTGCCAGCCTGGCCCTGCCCCCCCCAGCTCCGCCGGTGCCCCTCACTCCCGACCTGCAGCCCCTGCCAGCCTGGCCCTGCCCCCCCCAGCTCCGCCGGTGCCCCTCACTCCCGACCCGCAGCCCCTGCCAGCCTGGCCCTGCCCCCCGCAGCTCTGCCGGTGCCCCTCACTCCCGACCCGCAGCCCCTGCCAGCCCGGCCCTGGGCTCCCACCTCTTCTCTGTGCCCAGCTGGGTCCTCCACGTAAACCAGGACGTCGCCCTGGCCGGCGCTGATGGTCTCCACGGTGAACTCGGCCGTTCTCTTCACCATGTTCCCGGTGGGCTCAATACCTGGGGGCGGAGTCAGCCCGGGAGGGGGCGGAGTCAGCCCCCCGCCCCGCCCCCGGCACAGGCAGAGGCAGTGGGGATACAGTCATGGGGTGAGGAGGGGCAGGGGACTGGAGAGCCCCAACGAGGGAGGGGCCTGGCCCCCCCTGTGAGCAGAAGGAGCAGGGAGGGTCCCCCCAGAGGGGGCAGAGGGAGAGGCTGGCCCAGGGGGGGCGCCCCCCCCCCGTCTGGGCTGCCCCCAGGACTCACCGGGGCCGTAGGCTCGCGCCTTCTTGGGGTTCAGCTTGGGGCGCAGGGGGGCACCCGGCTTGAGCTTGGCCTTGGGGAACTGGGACAGGTAGGTCATGACCGAGTGCTCGTCCACATTGGGGTCCACGATCTCCTCCGGGGTGATGACCTGCCGCAGGGACGGGGGTCAGACCTGCCTCCGTGCCCCCCGGCTGCCCCACGTCCCCGGGACACCGCTGCCCCAGCCCCCAGGGTACCCCCACCCCCAGGCCTGCCCCACGTCCCCTGGACACCGCTCCCTCAGCCCCCCGGCCTGCCCCACGTCCCCTGGACACCGCTCCCTCAGCCCCGGCCTCCCACGTCCCTGGACACCGCTCCCCACCCCCAGCCTGCCCCACGTCCCTGGACACCGCTCCCCACCCCCGGCCTGCCCCACGTCCCCTGGACACCGCTCACCCAGCCCCCCGGCCTGCCCCACGTCCCTGGACACCGCTCCCCACCCCGGCCTGCCCCACGTCCCTGGACACCGCTCTCCCAGCCCCGGCCGGCCCCACGTCCCCTGGACACCGCTCCCTCAGCCCCCGGCCTCCCCACGTCCCCTGGACACCGCTCCCCCACCCCCCGGCCTGCCCCACGTCCCCTGGACACCGCTCTCCCAGCCCCCCGCCTGCCCCACGTCCCCTGGACACCGCTCCCTCAGCCCCCCGGCCTGCCCCACGTCCCCTGGACACCGCTCCCTCCGCCCCCGGCCTGCCCCACGTCCCCTGGACACCGCTCCCTCAGCCCCCCAGCCTGCCCCACATCCCCTGGACACCGCTCCCTCAGCCCCCAGGGTACCCCCAGCCCGCCCCCCAACCCCAGGACACCGCACCCCCCCAGCAGCCCCCCAGACACCTGCACCCCTCGCTCCAGGAACCCCCCCAGTCCCTCAGGACAGCACCGGCCCCGCACCTGGGGGATGCCGAGCCAGTCGTCAGCCTGCTGCATGGCCTCGCGGGCGTTGTTGACGGGTTTGCTGGCGTCCCAGGAGTCCCAGTCGGGGCAGAGACCTGGGGGAGCAGGGGGGGTTAGTGGCACATGGAGTTCCCCCCATCCCCCATTGGGGGCCCTGGTGGCTGCCTCCCCTGGGGGGGCCAGGGCTGCACTGTGGCCATGGCAGGAGCACAACTGGGGGGCTGATCTCCCCCCGATCTCACTTCCCTGCCCCCATGAGCCTCCCGATGGCCTGATGCCATCCGCCACAATGCCCTGGAGCCCGAAACAGTGCCGCCATGGGGCCCTGCGCCCCCTGCCCCTGCCCCCCTCCCCCGGTACCTCGTGCCCCCAGCCCCCCGCCCCGGGGCCCGGCGCCCCCAGCCCCCTCCCCCGGTACCTCGTGCCCCCAGCCCCCCTCCCCGGGGCCCTGCGCCCCCTGCCCCCCTGCCCCCCTCCCCCGGTACCTCGTGCTCCCAGCCCCCCTCCCTGGGGCACTGCGCCTCCTGCCCCGGTACCTCGTGCCCCCAGCCCCCTCCTGGGGCCTCGCCCCTCCCCCGGTCCCTCGTGCCCCCAGCCCCCTCCCTGGGGCCTCGCCCCTGCCCCCTCCCGGTACCTCGTGCTGCCAGCCCCCTTCCTGGGGCACTGCGCCCCTGCCCCCTGCCCCCGGTACCCTGCACCCCAGCCCTCCTGGGGCCCTCGCCCCTGCCCCGGTACCCTGCACCCCAGCCCCCTCCCTGGGGCCCTGCGCCCCTGCCCCGGTACCCTGCACCCCAGCCCCCTCCTGGGGCCCTGCGCCTGCCCCGGTACCTCACCCCCAGCCCCCTCCCGGGGCCCCACGCCCCCAGCCCCCTCACCCGGGGCACAGCTGTCCACCAGGGCCCCCAGGGCCCGCCCGCTCTGCCAGTCCTTGCTGAAGTTGGTGATGGGCAGCTCGGGCAGCTTGTTCTGGATCCAGCCCAGCAGCCGCTGCTTCGGCGTCTGCTTCTTGGTCTCCTCGTCGTCCTCCTCGTCCCACATGGGCATGGAGATGGAGTAGTGCAGGATCAGCGTCCAGATCAGCCCCAGGATCAGCTTCAGGTTCCCATCCACGATGGCCTTGCTGTCTGCGGGGAGACGGGGGGTCAGCACGGGGGGCTGGGCGCCAGCATCCTGCTCCTCCACCCCAGCTCCCCCTCGCCCCCCTGCACCGAGCATCCCTCTCAGCCCCCCGCCCCCGTACCCAGCAAAACACAGGAATGGGTTCTTCCGGAGGGCTGCGGGTCGGCAGTGAGGGGCACCGGCAGGGTGGGAGGGTGGGGGCTGCGGGTCGGGAGTGAGGGGCACTGGCAGGGTGGGGGTGGGGCTGCGGGTCGGGAGTGAGGGGCACCGGCAGGGTGGGGGGTGGGGCTGCGGTCGGGAGTGAGGGGCACCGGCAGAGCTGGAGGGTGGGGGCCGGGCGGGGGCTGCCGGTCAGGAGTGAGGGGCACCGGCAGGGCTGGGGGGGGCAGGGCCAGGCTAGCAGGGGCTGCGGGTCGGGAGTGAGGGGCACCGGCAGAGCTGGAGGGTGGGGGCAGGGCAGGGGCTGCGGGTCGGGAGTGAGGGGCACTGGCAGGGCTGGGGGGGGCAGGGCCGGGCTGGCAGGGGCTGCGGGTCGGGAGTGAGGGGCACCGGCAGAGCTGGAGGGTGGGGGCAGGGCTGGGGCTGCGGGTCGGGAGTGAGGGGCACCGGCAGAGCTGGAGGGTGGGGCAGGGCTGGGGCTGTGGGTCGAGAGTGAGGGGCACCGGCAGAGCTGGAGGGTGGGGGCAGGGCTGGGGCTGCGGGTCGGGAGTGAGGGGCACTGGCAGGGCTGGGGGGGGCAGAGCCGGGCTGGCAGGGGCTGCGGGAGTGAGGGGGGTCGGGAGTGAGGGGCACTGGCAGAGCTGGAGGGTGGGGGCAGGGCTGGGGCTGCGGGTCGGGAGTGAGGGGCACCGGCAGAGCTGGGGGGAGCCCAGGGCAGGGCTGGCTGGGGCTGCGGGTCGGGAGTGAGGGGCACCAGCAGGGCTGGGGGGGGGCAGGGCCGGGCTGGCAGGGGCTGTGGGTCGGGAGTGAGGGGCACCGGCAGAGCTGGAGGGTGGGGGCAGGGCTGGGGCTGCGGGTCGGGAGTCAGGGGCACCGGGGGTCCAGCCATGACCCTTCCATCAGGGGATCCACCCGGCCCCAGAGGACGACTGTTTCCCAGCCGGCCCCAAGTCCATTCATACCAGACCCCTCCCCCACCCTGCGGCTGGGCTGGCTTGGGGCCCGGATTGAGGGGGAGGGGAATTGGGGGGGGGGGCTGAGCCCACAGAGACAGAGCCCAGCCTGACTCACTCCGGGGACAGGAGCCAGGGCCCAGGAGCAGGGGCTGCAGGTCGGGAGTGAGGGGCACCAGCACCACCCCCTCTCCATGTGTCCCAGCCCCCTGCTCCCACCCACCAGCCCCCACTCCCCTCCCAGAGCCAGGAGAGAACCCAGGCGTCCTGGCTCCCAGACCCCCCGGCTACGACCCACCCGCCCCCACCCCCCTCGCAGAGCCGGGGAGAGAACCCAGGCGTCCGGGCTCCCAGCCCCTGAGCAGAGCACTGCACAGAGGAATGGTCACCCCCCAACACCCCCAAACTGTCTGTGCCCGTCCCCTGGGGGGCTGGGCAGGGGGACCCCCCTACACCCGCCGGGCACACGCCACATCAACGGGGTCAGTGTCGGCCCAGTGGGGTCCCCCAGCGCCAAGGGGTGAGGGGGCGTCGCTGTCCCTCAGCGCGGGGGGTCCTGTGCCCAGCCCCCAGCAGCACAGGGTGTCCCGGCCCAGCCAGTCCTGGCACAGGGCGGGGGGGGGATCCTGCCAGGATCTGCCCCCCCCAGTTTAGGGGATGACCCGCCCCTCCCCCCATTCCCGGAGGCTCCGCCCGACACTCCAACATTTTTTAGCCTTATATGGAGCGGCCGCCAGACACGGGCTCCTCCCGATGGATCCTGCATCCCCCCAGCGCCAGGGGAGGGGGGGCCCCCAGGCCCCGCCCCCCCAGGCCCGGAATGAGAGCAGGGAACTCCCAGCCTGGGACAGTGACTCCTACTGCAAGCGGGAACAGCGCCCCTCACTCCCGACCCGCAGCCCCCGCTAGCCTGGCCCTGCCCCCCCGCAGCCCCGCTGGCGCCCCTCACTCCCGACCCGCAGCCCCCGCTAGCCCGGCCCCGGGCCCCCCAGCCCCGCCGGCGCCCCACACCCCGACCCGCAGCCCCGCTAGCCCGGCCTGGGCCCCAGCCCCGCTGGCGCCCCTCACTCCCGACCCGCAGCCCCCGCTAGCCCGGCCCCGGGCCCCCCAGCCCCGCCGGCGCCCCTCACTCCCGACCCGCAGCCCCCGCTAGCCCGGCCCTGGGCCCCCCAGCCCCGCGGGTGCCCCTCACTCCCGACCCGCAGCCCCCGCGACCCCGGCCCCGGGCCCCAGCCCGCCGGCGCCTCACTCCCGACCCGCAGCCCCGCTAGCCTGGGCCCCCAGCCCGCTGGCGCCCTCACTCCCGACCCGCAGCCCCCGCTAGCCCGGCCCCGGGCCCCAGCCCGCCGGCGCCCCTCACGCCCAACCCGCAGCCCCCGCTAGCCCGGCCCTGGGCCCCGCAGCTCTGCCAGTGCCCCTCACTCCCGACCCGCAGCCCCGCCAGCCTGGGCCCCAGCCCCGCCGGTGCCCCTCACGCCTGACCCGCAGCCCCCGCTAGCCCGGCCCCGGGCCCCCCAGCCCCTCCGGCGCCCCTCACTCTCGACCCGCAGCCCCCGCTAGCCCGGCCCTGCCCCGCAGCTCTGCCGGTGCCCCTCACTCCCGACCCGCAGCCACCGCTAGCCCGGCCCTGGGCCCCAGCTCCGCCGGTGCCCCTCACTCCCGACCCGCAGCCCCGCTAGCCCGGCCCCGGCCCCAGCCCGCCGGCGCCTCACTCCCGACCCGCAGCCCCCGCTAGCCTGGGTCCCCAGCCCCGCCGGCGCCTCACTCGACCCGCAGCCCCCGCTAGCCCGGCCCTGGGCCCCCCAGCTCCGCCGGTGCCCCTCACTCCCGACCCGCAGCCCCGCTAGCCCGGCCCTGGGCCCCGCAGCTCTGCCAGTGCCCCTCACTCCCGACCCGCAGCCCCCGCTAGCCTGGGCCCCCCAGCCCCGCCGGCCCCCCGCACGCCCGACCCGCCGCCCCCGCCAGCCTGGGCCCCAGCCCCGCCGCGCCTCACTCCCGACCCGCAGCCCCCACCAGCCCGGCCCAGGGCCCCCAGCCCGCCGGCGCCTCACTCCCGACCCGCAGCCCCGCCAGCCCGGCCCCGGGCCCCCCAGCCCCGCCGGCGCCCCTCACTCCCGACCCGCAGCCCCCACCAGCCCGGCCCCGGGCCCCCCAGCCCCGCCGGCGCCCCTCACTCCCGACCCGCAGCCCCGCTAGCCCGACCCTGCCTCCCCAGCCTTGCCGGTGCCCCTCACTCCCGACCCGCAGCCCCTGCTAGCCCGGCCCAGGGCACCCCGCCGCTCGGCCGGGGCCCCGCACACCCGACCCGCACCCCCCGCTACCCCGGCCCCGCGCCCCAACTCTGCCGGTGCCCCTCAGTCCCGACCCGCAGCCCCCGCTAACCCGGCCCCGGGCCCCCCAGCTCTGCCGGTGCCCCTCAGTCCCGACCCGCAGGCCCTGCTAGCCCAGCCCAGCCCTGTCCCCCCCCAGCTCTGCCGGTGCCCCTCACCCCCGACCCGCAGCCCCCGCTAGCCCAGCCCCGGGCCCCCCACCTCTGCCGGTGCCCCTCAACTCCCTGCAAGAGCCTTTAGAGGCCGATGACCCTCCCAGGTGTCCCTTACAGTGTCCAGTGTTACAGTAGCCGGAGCCCCCAGCAGTGCGGAGGCGTGGCCATGCCCCCCTTCTGCACAGACTCCCCCCCACGCACCTAGCCAGTGCCTTGGGGGGAGCTTTAATTCCCAGTCAGCCCCCCCCCCCGAGCTGGGCCCAGGCTGCACCCCACTGTGGGCCCCACATTCCCCAGGCCCTAACCGCCTTCTGGTGCCCACAGCTCCCCTGAGCTGCCGGAGAAGGGGGCCTGACGAGGCGACCCCCACATCCTCCCGGCCCCCAGCCCCCTTCCTTCCGCTGGGCTCTGGCCGGGGTGAACAGCACATTCCTGGGATGAGAAACAGACCCGCCCCCCCCAGCCTTTGTTACAGGCTGCATAACGGAGACTCCCCTCCCCCAGGCCCGTGGTGCCCCACACTCCCGAGCCGCAGGCCCTGCCAGCCCGGCCCCCCACCCCCAGCTCTGCCGGTGCCCCACACTCCCGATCCGCAGCCCCTGCCAGCCCAGCCCTGGGTTCCCCACCCCCCCAGCTCTGCCGGTGCCCCTCACTCCCGACCCACAGCCCCTGCCAGCCCAGCCCTGGGTTCCCCACGCCCCCAGCTCTGCCGGTGCCCCTCACTCCCGACCCACAGCCCCTGCCAGCCCAGCCCTGGGTTCCCCACCCCCCCAGCTCTGCAGCCCCTGCCAGACCGGCCCTGGATTCCCCGCCCCCCGTCGTGCTGGGACCATCCAGTGAGAAGCGAATTGGTCTTGTGGGTTGGGGGGGGGCAGTTGCACACCTTTAGTCCTGGGGGGCTGCCCCACGCTGGGGTTACAGGGGGTGTATCTACACCCCCAACTGCTTCCTGCCCCATCTCAGAGCCCCAACCCCGAGCTCCGTGGGGAGACAGTCCAGGGAGCCCCCTGTCACATGGTGAGGAGGGGGGAAGCGTCCCGGGGGAGGTTGGGGGGCTGAGCTTGGCATGGGCCCCCCAGGAATCGTTCCCTTCTCCTGCTGTTCCGCTAGCCCCACAGGGAGCCAGGCCGCTGAGCCCCCAGATGGCCCCACCCCACAGCCTCCCCTGTCAGCACCTCTGCTAGGAGCCTAAGTCAGCAGCAGCCGCTGTGGGGGGCTCCCTGCCCCACTCCCCAGCCACAGACCCGCTCCCCGAGCTTGCCCCCCATGCACAGGCCTAGGGCTCCCCACTTCGCTCGTGTCACCAAGATCCTCACCAGGGGGCCAGGCCCACATTTACCCCCCGCTGCCACCCCATCTCTCCGTACCCCTGGCATCCCCCGTGCACCCTGGAGCCCCCTTTTCCCCCCCCAAGGGACCCCCGTGCACCCCAGAGCCCCCATTCCCCCCAAGGGACCCCCGTGCACCCCGGAGCCCCCATTCCCCCGTGCACCCCAGAACCCCATTCCTCCGGGACCCCGTGCACCCAGGCCCCATTCCCCCAAAGGACCCCCATGCACCCAGGCCCCCATTCCCCGTGCACCCCAGAACCCCACTCCCTCCCGGGACCCCCGTGCACCCAGGCCCCATTCCCCCAAAGGACCCCCATGCACCCAGGCCCCATTCCCCAAGGGACCCCCCGTGCATCCCGGAGCCCCGGACCCCCGTGCACCCAGGCCCCATTCCCCCAAGGGACCCCCCGTGCACCCCAGGCCCCATTCCCCCGTGCACCCCAGAACCCCACTCCCTCCCGGGACCCCGTGCACCCTGGACCCCATTCCCCAAGGGACCCCCGTGCACCCAGGCCCCATTCCCCAAAGGGACCCCCGTGCACCCAGGCCCCATTCCCCAAGGGACCCCGTGCACCCAGGCCCCATTCCCAGAGCCCCGGCATTCCCCGGCCCCGGCTCACCGATGGAGACCAGCTTGATGTTCTCGCGCTCCAGGAACTCCAGCGCCACCGACACGTTCTCCAGCTGCATCTGCCGGAAAGTGGGGCGCTGGTTGTACTTGCGCCCCAGCTTCTTCTGGCTCAGCACCTCGAGCAGCGCGATGAGCCGCAGCCCGTCGGCCAGGTCCGCCTGCAGGTTGGCGATGCGCTTCTGGACGCACTTCAGGTGCTCGTTGCACCAGCGGGTGAAGGTGTTTTGCTGGATTTTCTTCCAGGGCGCGTCCTCCGCCAGGTCCTTCTCCGTGGCCGGCATCTCGCCCGGAGCCGCCGCCTCGCCCGGAGCCGCGCCGGCCTGGGGCAGCCGCGCCTGGGAGCCGCTCATTATAACGGCGGGGCGGAGCCGAGCCGAGCCGGGCGGGCAGAGCTGGGGAGGAGCCAGGGGCGTGAGCGGGGGGCGGGGAGACCCCTGGGGGGCTGGGGGGGGGCGAGGAGATCCCCCCTCCCGTGGGGGCTGGGCGCGGGGAGACCCCTGGGGCGCTGGGGGGGGCGAGGAGATCCCCCTCCTGGGGCGGGGCGCGGAGACCCCTGGGGGCGCTGGGGGGGCAGATCCCCCCTCCCCTGGGGGCGGGGCGCGCGGAGACCCCTGGGGGCGCTGGGGGGGGGAGATCCCCCCTCCCGTGGGGGCTGGGCGCGCGGAGACCCCTGGGGGCGCTGGGGGGGGGAGATCCCCCTCCTGGGGGCTGGGCGCGGAGACCCTGGGGCGCTGGGGAGATCCCCTCCCTGGGGCGGGGCGCGGAGACCCCTGGGGGCGCTGGGGGGGGCGAGGAGATCCCCCCCTCCCCTGGGAGCGGGGGGCGGGGAGACCCCTGGGGGCGCTGGGGGGGACGAGGAGACCCCCCTCCCCTGGGAGCGGGGCGCGCGGAGACCCCTGGGGGCGCTGGGGCAGGAGATCCCCTCCCCTGGGAGCTGGGCGGGGAGACCCTCCCCTGGGAGCGGGGCGCGGGGGGGGGACGGGGAGACCCCCCTCCCCTGGGAGTGGGGCGCGGGGGGGGGACGAGGAGACCCCCCCTCCCCTGGGAGCGGGGCGCGGGGGGGGACGGGGAGACCCCCCTCCCCTGGGAGCGGGGCGCGGGGGGGGACGAGGAGACCCCCCCTCCCCTGGGAGCTGGGCGCGGGGACAGGAGACCCCCCTCCTGGGAGCTGGGCGCGGGGGGACGAGACCCTCCCCTGGGAGCTGGGCGCGGGGGGGGGACGGGGAGACCCCCCTCCCCTGGGCGCGGGGCGCATGGGGGGGCGTCTCCCCCGGGAAGCTGGATCCGGGGCGCAGGGAAAGGGGGACGCGGGTGGGGGCAGCACACAGGCCGGGCTCCGCCGGGCCGCGCGGAGGGGGGGCTCGGGGCTCCCCTCTCCCCGGGGTGCGGCAGCAGCACCCAGACAGACACTGACCCAGACAGACGTTGACTCACGTCCACACACTGACAGGGTCACACCCGTGACAGCCCCGGGAGCGGGGGGAGGGGAGGGGAGGGGGGCCGGGGCACCAGGGACGCGGGACCCCGCCGCGCTGAAGGAGGAGGGGTGCTGGGGACCCAGGAGATCGGCCGTGGGGGAGGGGAATTTCTCCCCCTCCCCGAGGTCCTCCAGGCGCCAGAGCCGGGCGGGCTCCCACACGCAAACCCGCCGCATTCCTGGGCTGGGAGGGGAGCTGGCGGCGGCCGGTCCCGCACGGCCCCCCCGGGCTGTGCCCCCCCATCGCTGGGCCCCTGCCCCTCGCCCCCGCCCCGATCGCCTGGGTCCCCCCCCTCGCGCGCGATCGCCTGGGTCCCCCCCCCCCCCGGTCCTGGGTCCCTCGCCCCGCCCCCATCACCTGGGTCCCTGCCCCTCGTCCCCGCCCCGCCCCCCCCCGATCGCCTGGGTCCCTGCCCATCACCTGGGTCCCTGCCCCTCGCCCGATCGCCTGGGTCCCTGCCCCTCGCCCCCCTGGGTCCCTGCCCCTCGCCCCCCATCACCTGGGTCCCTGCCTCTTCCACCCCTCCCCCCATCGCCTGGGTCGTCTCCCTTCACCCTGGGGCCTGCCTGTAACCTCCCCCCCACCCCAATGAACACTCATCAGGGCTCCCTGTGGGAGAACCCAGCCTGGGGGCAGAGCTGGGGGGAGGGTGGGACGGATCCCCAGTCACCGCAGAGCCCAGGGGGTCCTGAGATCTGGGGGGCTGAGCAGACTGCGCCCTCTGGAGGCCCATGGGCTGCAAACAGGGCCCAGTTGGGGGGTGACTGCCCTGCCCCCACACTAGGGCTGGGTCGTTAACCCTGCATGCGCCTGACCCGTGACTCAGTACCGCTTTGGGGGAAGCAACCACAACGGCTGTTCGGAAAGAGGGGGGCCCCACCCAGGCTTCCGGACACAGCCAGGCATCGCCTGGCCCCCCACGCCCCATGGGTTGTGCAACATCGCGGCCCAGAGGGCAGCTGCTCGAGAGTGGGGGGCACCGGCAGAGCTCGTGGGGGCAGGGCCAGGCTGGCAGGGGCTGCGGGTCGGGAGTGAGGGGCACCGGCAGAGCTCGTGGGGGCAGGGCCAGGCTGGCAGGGGCTGCGGTTCGGGAGTGAGGGGCACCGGCAGAGCTGGGGGGGGCAGGGCCAGGCTGGCAGGGGCTGCGGGTCGGGAGTGAGGGGCACCGGCAGAGCTCGTGGGGGCAGGGCCAGGCTGGCAGGGGCTGCGGGTCGGGAGTGAGGGGCACCGGCAGGGCTGTGGGGGGTCAGGGCCAGGCTGGCAGGGGCTGCGGGTTGGGAGTGAGGGGCACCGGCAGGGCTGTGGGGGGTCAGGGCCAGGCTGGCAGGGGCTGCAGGTCAGGAGTGAGGGGCACCAGCAGGGCTGGGGGGGGTCAGGGCTGGGCTGGCAGGGGCTGCGGGTCGGGAGTGAGGGGCACCGGCAGGGCTGGGGGCAGGCCAGGCTGGCAGGGGCTGCAGGTCGGGAGTGAGGGGCACTGCAGGGCAGGGCCAGGCTGGCAGGGGCTGCGGGTCGGGAGTGAGGGGCACCAGCAGGGCTGGGGGGGGGCAGGGCCAGGCTGGCAGGGGCTGCGGGTCGGGAGTGAGGGGCACCGGCAGGGCCGGACTGGCAGGGGCTGCAGGTCGGGAGTGAGGGGCACCGGCAGGGCCGGACTGGCAGGGGCTGCAGGTCGGGAGTGAGGGGCACCGGCAGGGCCAGACTGGCAGGGGCTGCGGGTCGGGAGTGAGGGGCACCGGCAGGGCCGGACTGGCAGGGGCTGCAGGTCGGGAGTGAGGGGAACCGGCAGGGCTGGCGGGGGGCAGGGCCCAGCTGGCAGGGGCTGCAGGTCGGGAGTGAGGGGCACCGGCAGGGCTGGGGGCAGGGCCATGCTGGCAGGGGCTGCGGGTCGGGAGTGAGGGGAACCGGCAGGGCAGGCGGGGCAGGGCCATGCTGGCAGGGGCTGCAGGTCGGGAGTGAGGGGCACCGGCAGGGCTGGGGGGGGGCAGGGCCATGCTGGCAGGGGCTGCGGGTCGGGAGTGAGGGGCACCGGCAGAGCTGCGGGGGCAGGGCCATGCTGGCAGGGGCTGCGGGTCGGGAGTGAGGGGCACCGGCAGAGCTGCGGGGGCAGGGCCAGACTGGCAGGGGCTGCGGGTCGGGAGTGAGGGGCACCGGCAGGGCCGGACTGGCAGGGGCTGCAGGTCGGGAGTGAGGGGCACCGGCAGGGCTGTGGGTATTGGAGCCCCACCCGACCACACCCTGAGTCACGGTGGAGAATCAGGTCGCGGCGCCCCCTGGTGCCCAGAATCCATATGGCTGAGCTAATGGGCCTGTGAGCAGCGTCTCCTCCCGGCCACCGTCCGGCCATCAATCCCCCCCTCAGCTCCCCTCCCTCTGCCCCCCCCGCACCCCATCTCTCTATCAGCTGCCAGCCTCCATCCCCCCACCCACCCCTCCCCCTCCAGCTACCCCCACCACCTACCCCCTCCTGCTACCCCCACTCCCTCCTACCTACCTACCCCCACCTCCGGCTACCCCACCCCTCCACCTACCACACCTCCAGCTACCTACCCCCACCCTCCAGCTACCCCCATCCTCCCCTCCATCCCCACCCATCCCCACCCACCCCACCTCCACCCCACCTCCAGCTACCCCTCCCCTCCATCCCCACCCACCCCACCCCTCCAGCTACCCCCACCCCTCCCCTCCATCCCCACCCCCTCCAGCTACCCCCACCCCTTCCTCCATCCCCACCCACCCCACCCTCCAGCTACCCCCACCCCTCCCCTCCAGCCACGTACCCCACCCCTCCAGCTACCTACCCCCACCACCTACCCCCACCTCCAGCTACCCCACTCCTCCACCTACCTACCTACCCCACCTCCAGCTACCCCCACCCCTCCCCTCCAGCCACGCACCCCCACCCCTCCAGCTACCTACCCCACCCCTACCCCACCACCTACCCCCACCCTCCAGCTACCCCCACTCCCTCCACCTACCTACCTACCCCCACCCACTCCAGCTACCCCCACTCCTCCACCTACCTACCCCCACCCCTCCAGCTACCCCCACTCCTCCACCTACCTACCTACCCCCACCCTCCAGCTACCCCCACCCTCCCCCTCCAGCCACGTACCCCCACCCTCCAGCTACCTACCCCACCCCTACCCCCACCACCTACCCCCACCCCTCCAGCTACCCCCACTCCCCCATCTATCTACCCCCATCCGCCCCCTCTATCTATCTGTAGATACAATCCCCGCCCCCTCCCCTCGTTCCCACTTGATGCAAACCCAAGTTCCTGGGCTCTGCACTGGGGAGAACTTCCGCTCGGGGCTGCCCCAGGGCTCTGACTAGTTGATCTAATGGGGCCTTCAGCTTCCACCGCCCCATTACAGGGAGCAGGGGTGGGCACTGGGGGGGGGTGCATGCTCCAACCCTGATGCCATGGGGCAGGGGGAGGACAGCGAGCTGGACTCCCCAGCTGGGGGAGGATGCTGTAAAGGGGGGTGAGGGCAGGCCCTGGCCTCTCTGGTCTGGGGTCTGGCTGAGTCCAGAGCTCAGGCCCCACAGGATTCAGGGTCTGGCATCCTAAAAGGGCAGGGACAGGCCTAGCAAATGGAAAGAGGCAAGGAGACTGCCCCCAACCCCAGCCCTGCCAGTGCCCCTCACTCCCGACCCGCAGCCCCTGCCCGCCTGGCCCTGGGCTCCCCCCAGCCCTGCCAGTGCCCCTCACTCCCGACCCGCAGCCTCCACCTCCCACCCTGCCGGTGCCCCTCACTCCCGACCCGCAGCCCCTGCCAGCTCAGCCCTGCTGGTGCCCCCCACTCCTGACCCGCAGCCCCTGCCAGCCTGGCCCTGCCGGTGCCCCTCACTCCCGACCTGCAGCCCCTGCCAGCCTGGCCCTGCCGGTGCCCCTCACTCCCGACCTGCAGCCCCTGCCAGCCCAGCCCTGCTGGTGCCCCTCACTCCTGACCCGCAGCCCCTGCCAGCCTGGGCTCTCTGTGGAGCTGGGGAAGGATTATCTCTGTGAAATGTGTCCCAAGTAGCTCAGTGCCAACTAATGGGCCTGCAGTGCTGTGATTCAGCCGCCAAGTGGCGCCACCCCGACCCACTCCCCTCCCCGCCCACCCCCGACCATCCCACGCAAACGCCCAGCGCAGGGACCTGGCTTCATATTTTCCCCTTATTTGGAGAGTTCAGTTTCCCTGGGATTTTTAAATAACAAGACAAAAGTGCCCACCCCATCCCCAGGGCCAGGCTAGCAGGGGCTGCGGGTCGGGAATGAGGGGCACCAGGAGGGCTGGGGGGGGGGGCAGGGCTGGGCTAGCAGCGGCTGCGTGTGGGGAGGGAGGGGGACCAGCAGGACTGGGGGCAGGTCTGCACTAGCAGGGGCGGCGGGTGGGGAGTGCGGGGCACCGGCAGGGCTGGGGGGGGCAGGGCTGGGCTAGCAGGGGCTGCGGGTCGGGAGTGAGGGGCACTGGCAGGGCAGGGGGCAGGGCTGGGCTAGCAGGGGCTGCGTGTCGGGAGTGAGGGGCACCAGCAGGACTGGGGGGGGCAGGTCTGGCCTAGCAGGGGCTGCGGGTCGGGAGTGAGGGGCACCGGCAGGGCTGGGGGGCAGGGCTGGGCTAGCAGGGGCTGCGGGTCGGGAGTGAGGGGCACCAGCAGGGCCAGGCTGGCAGGGGCTGCGGGTCGGGAGTGAGGGGCACCGGCAGAGCGGGGGGGGGCAGGGCTGGGCTGGCAGGGGCTGCGGGTCGGGAGTGAGGGGCACCGGCAGAGCTGGGGAGCAGGGCTGGGCTAGCAGGGGCTGCGGGTTGGGAGTGAGGGGCACCGGCAGGGCTGGGGAGGGGCAGGGCTGGACTGGCAGGGGCTGCGGGTCGGGAGTGAGGGGCACCGGCAGGGCTACAGGGGGCAGGTCTGGCCTAGCAGGGGCTGCGGGTCGGGAGTGAGGGGCACCGGCAGGGCCAGGCTGGCAGGGGCTGCGGGTCGGGAGTGAGGGGCACCGGCAGGGCTGGGGGGGGCAGGTCTGGCCTAGCAGGGGCTGCGGGTCGGGAGTGAGGGGCACCGGCAGGGCTGGGGGTCTGCACTCTATATTTTCTATTTGGGGTGAGCTGGGGGCAGAGGAGCAGCCAGGCAGGGGGTCCTGTTGTGTGGGGGGGGAGAGGGGTGATTCCCCAAGCTGTTGTGGGAGTGTTGGGGAGGTTTCCATGTCTCAGATGTGGTTAAAAGTGTCTGGGGAGCCCCCCAGGCCCAGGGGTTTGATGTGGGCTGAGCCCCCCCCCCCCCATCCCATCCATCCCCCCGGCCTGGGCCTAAGGCAGCAGCTGCAGCTTCAAACAGCCGGAGTTACTGACCCCCCACCCGTCCGTCCGTCCATCCCCCACCCGTCCGTCCGTCCGTCCATCCATCCCCCCACCCGTCCACTTCCCTGTCTGTCCATCTACCCACCCGTCCGTCCGTCCATCCATCCATCCCGCCACCCATCCATCCATCTACCCGTCTGTATGTCCATCCCCCCACCCGTCCACTTCCCTGTCTGTCCATCCCCCCACCCGTCCGTCCGTCCATCCATCCATCCATCTACCCGTCTGTCTGTCCATCCCCACCGTCCGTCCCTCCCTCCATCCCCCCACCCGTCCGTCCGTCCATCCATCCATCTACCCGTCTGTATGTCCATCCCCCCACCCATCCACTTACCTGTCTGTCCATCTACCCACCCGTCCATCTGTCCATCCATCCATCCCCCCACCTGTCCGTCCGTCCGTCCATCCATCTACCCGTCTGTATGTCCATCCCCCCCCACCCGTCCATCTGTCCAATCATCCTTTCATCTGTCCATCCCCGCCCGTCCATGCATCCCTCTACCTGTCTGTCCATCTACCCAGCCGCCCACCTGTCCCTCCCTCCCTCTCTGCTCTGCCCAGCTTGGCCCGGGCCAGGTCCCCGGGCCGACCCCCCTGCACCCTAACACTGAGGCAGCCCCCGCCAGCCCCCGACACCAGCTCTCTGCCCCCCTCACCCCAGCAGCCAGAAACGAGTCACCCGGGGAGACGGAGCAGGGACCCCAAAGCCCCTGCCCCCAACACTGGCTCCCATCCCCTCCCAGCAAGTCCCCAGTCTTCGGGGCCCAGGCCCGGCCCCACCATGGGTGTCGCCTCCCATCCCGGGGGACCCCGACCCCGCTCACCTCGCAGAGCCGGTCCGGTCCGCTCCGTGGCCGGAGCAGAACTGGGACGAGCCGCGCCCGGCCGGGGAAGGAGCCGCTGGGGGGGGGGGGGCGCCTGGCGAAACCCCTTATTGGGTAAAAGCGCCGTGAGCCGGGGGGGGGGTCGGTGTCAACGAGCCGGGATGGAGGGAAAGACCCGCCCCCCCGCGTCCCATCCCAGCCCCCCCCCGCCCCTTCCCCACCATCCCGTCCCGCCCCACGCGTCCCGGCCCAGCCCCTCCCGCCCCGCCCTTCCCCCACCATCCGTCCCGCCCCCCGCGTCCCATCCCAGCCCCTCCTGCCCCGCCCCTTCCCCACCATCCCGTCCTGCCCCGCGTCCCATCCCAGCCTCCCGCCCCTCGCCCCTTCCCCACCATCCCGTCCCCCGCGTCCCATCCCAGCCCCTCCGCCCCGCCCCTTCCCCACCATCCCGTCCCCGCGTCCCATCCCAGCCCTCCTCCCGCCCCCGCCCTTCCCCACCATCCGTCCCGCCCCGCGTCCCATCCCAGCCCTCCCGCCCCCCGCCCTTCCCCACCATCCTGTCCCGCCCCCGCGTCCCGGCCCAGCCCCTCCCGCCCCCGCCCTTCCCCACCATCCCGTCCCCCCCGCGTCCCGGCCCAGCCCTCCCGCCCCCGCCCCTTCCCCACCATCCCGCCCCCGTCCCGCCCCTGCCCCCGCCCCGCCCCACCGTTCCAGCGCCCCGAGTCTCGGCCCCATCCCAGCCCCGTCCCGCCCCCCATCGCCCACGGATGAGATCAGCCCTGGCCGCATCCCTGGGGTGGGAGACGGGACCTTTCCCGTCTAGGGGGCGTCACTGCCCTGAGTCCCCCCCCGGGCAGCTTCCCCCCAGGTGATTCACGGCTGGACGAGGTGGGGGGAGGGTCTGACCCATGGGCGTGGGGTCAGGGTGGGGCCCCGAGGAGAGTGGGTTTAGGTGGGGACTGGGGCTGGATGGGGGTTGAATGGGTGGGGGCTTGTAATGGGGAACAGGACTGCGGGGCTGGCACAGGGCTGGGGGCTGGGGGACAGGACTGGGGGGCTGGCACCAGGCTGGGGGCTGGCACAGGGCTGGGGGGATGGGGGACAGGACTGCGGGGTGGGGCTGGCACAGGGCTGGGGGCTGGGGGACAGGACTGCAGGGGCTGGCCCCGCTGGGGATGGGGGACAGGATCATGGGGGCTGGCACAGGGCTGGGGGACAGGACTGCGGGGGCTGGCACAGGGATGGGGATGGGGGACAGGACTGCGGGGGCTGGCACAGGGCTGGGGGATGGGGACAGGACTGGGGGGCTGGCACCGGCTGGGGGCTGGCCCCGGGCTGGGGATGGGGGACAGGACTGCGGGGCTGGCACAGGGCTGGGGCTGGGGGACAGGACTGCAGGGGCTGGCCCCGGGCTGGGGATGGGGACAGGACTGCATGGGGCTGGCACAGGGCTGGGGGGGGGGGGGGGCAGGCGGGGCTGGGGGCTGGGGCTGGCCCGGGCTGGGGGATGGGGGCAGGACTGTGGGGCTGGCACAGGGCTGGGGGGATGGGGGCAGGACTGCGGGGGCTGACACAGGGCTGGCGGGGATGGGGGCAGGACTGCGGGGTGACTGGCCCGGGCTGGGGGCTGGCACAGGGCTGGGGGATGGGGACAGGACTGCAGGGGCTGGCACAGGGCTGGGGCTGGCACAGGGCTGGGGGATGGGGGCAGGACTGCGGGGGCTGGCCCCGGGATGGGGGGATGGGGGCAGGACTGCAGGGGCTGGCCCGGGCTGGGAGGATGGGGGCAGGACTGCGGGGGCTGGCACCGGCCTGGGGCTGGCACAGGGCTGGGGATGGGGGCAGGACTGCGGGGCTGGCACGGGGATGGGGGCTGGCACAGGGCTGGGGGATGGGGGCAGGACTGCGGGGGCTGGCACAGGGATGGGGGCTGGCACAGGGCTGGGGATGGGGACAGGACTGCAGGGGCTGGCACAGGGCTGGGGGCATGGGGGCAGGACTGCGGGCTGGCCCCGGGCTGGGGGATGGGGGCAGGACTGCGGGGGCTGGCACCGGGCTGGGGGATGGGGACAGGACTGCGGGGGTGAGGGCTGGCACAGGGATGGGGATGGGGTGCAGGACTGCAGGGGCTGGCACAGGGCTGTGGGGATGGGGACAGGACTGCGGGGGCTGGCCCCAGGCTGGGGATGGGGGACAGGACTGCGGGGCTGGCCCCGGGCTGGGGATGGGGACAGGACTGCAGGGGGCTGGCACAGGGCTGGGGCTGGCACGGGGCTGGGGCAGGACTGCGGGGCTGGCACCGGCCTGGGGGGCTGGCACAGGGCTGGAGGGGCTGGGGGCAGGACTGCGGGGTGGAGGCTGGCACGGGGCTGGGGCTGGCACGGGGCTGGGGATGGGGGCAGGACTGCGGGGCTGGCCCGGGCTGGGGGCTGGCCCCGGGCTGGGGGATGGGGGCAGGACTGCGGGGCTGGCACAGGGCTGGGAGGGATGGGGGCAGGACTGCGGGGCTGGCACCGGCCTGGGGGGCTGGCACAGGGCTGGGGGATGGGGACAGGACTGCAGGGGCTGGCACAGGGCTGGGGATGGGGGCAGGACTGCGGGGCTGGCCCCGGGCTGGGGATGGGGGCAGGACTGCAGGGGTGGGGCTGGCACGGGGCTGGGGGATGGGGACAGGACTGCAGGGGCTGGCACAGGGCTGGGGGGATGGGGGCAGGACTGCGGGGGCTGGCCCGGGCTGGGGCTGGCACGGGGATGGGGGATGGGGGCAGGACTGCGGGGGCTGGCCCGGGCTGGGGGCTGGCCCCGGCTGGGGATGGGGACAGGACTGCAGGGGCTGGCACAGGGCTGGGGGGATGGGGGCAGGATCATGGGGGCTGGCCCGGGCTGGGGGCTGGCACAGGGCTGGGGGATGGGGGCTGGACTGCAGGGGGGGCTGGCACGGGGCTGGGGGTGGATGGGGGGACAGGACTGCGGGGGGGGGCTGGCACAGGGCGGGGGGGGCAGGACTGCTGGGGGGGCTGGCACTCCAGCAGTGGGGCAGGAAATGAGGCGGCCGAGGGGAAAGCAGCCTGTGGTTGATACGGGGTGCCCGGGCCATGCCTGCGGGCCCTAGATAAACCCGGGGGTGTGGGGGGAAGGAACCCGCCCCACGGCTGGCCCTGCTGCCAGCCCCCAAGGCAGCCCAGGGTCTCCATTGGCTCCTGTCCGCTCTTTCAGGGGGACGTTAGTGGGGGGTCTCTCGGAGCCCCATGGCTGAGCTGGGGGCCGGGGCGCGGGAGGGACCCTCCAGGGCCCCCGGCTCGTCCCAGGGCTCGGCAGCCGGCGGGTTCGGTTGTTTTCTGTCGAAGGAAAGGAGCAAAACGAGGCTGCGGGGGACACACGGGGGGGGGGACACGTTTCACCTTGCCCCCCCCTCGTGCAGAGAGTGCCAGGCTAGGGGTCAGCAGCAGGGCTGGAGGTTGCGAGCCAGCAGGGTGGGGGTGTCAGCGCTCCCTGGTGGAGGGAGGGGATGGGAGATGCTGGGGGGGGTCCCTGTGCGTGTGTGTGCAGCACACGCGTGTTCCCCAGCACACGTGACACGGGGACCCACTGTGCAGGGCGAGTTTCAGGGCCAGTGTCTCAGTGGGTGCAGGGGGGGCTCACAAGTGCACTGACCCCCCAGCTCAGGGCTCCCCTCAAACACAGCGACTCCCCCCTGCTCACCAAACCAAGACGCGGAAATGAACCGTCAGGGTCACGCCTATGTCCATCCCGGCCCCACGGCCGCCACCTTCACACCCTGCTCGAGCCCCAGCCAGGGGCACCGGCCCCACGGCCGCGACTGGCTGGCTCAGGGGGGTGGGGAATGGGGCAGGGGCCTGTCCCCTCTGGGGGGCGCCGGCTCCCACCCGGCCCCAGGGCGGGGACTGGCTGCCTCAGGGGGCAGGGAATGGGGCAGGGGCCTGTCCCCTCTGGGGGGCGCCGACTCCCACCCGGCCCAAGGGGGAGGGACTGGCTGGCTCAGGGGGGCAGGGAATAGGGGGGCAGGGGCCTGTCCCCTCTGGGGGGCGCTGGCTCCCACCCGGCCCAAGGGGGAGGGACCGGCTGGCTCAGGGGGGCAGGGAATAGGGGGGCAGGGGCCAGTCCCCTCTGGGGGGCGCTGGCTCCCACCTGGCCCCAGGGCAGGGCCTGGCTGGCTCAGGGGCGGGAATGGGGCAGGGGCCTGTCCTCTGGGGCGCTGGCTCCCACCCGGCCCCAGGGCGGGACTGGCTGGCTCAGGGGCAGCGAATGGGGCAGGGGCCTGTCCTCTGGGGCGCTGCTCCCACCTGGCCCCAGGGCGGGGACTGGCTGGCTCAGGGGGGCGGGGAATGGGGCAGGGGCCTGTCCCCTCTGGGGGGCGCTGGCTCCCACCCGGCCCCAGGGCGGGGACTGGCTGGCTCAGGGGGCAGCGAATGGGGCAGGGGCCTGTCCCCTCTGGGGGGCGCCGGCTCTCACCTGGCCCAAGGGGGAGGGACTGGCTGGCTCAGGGGGGTGGGGAATGGGGGGCACTAGCCCCGATCCGGCCCCAGGGCAGGGGCTGGCTGGCTGGGGGGAGCAGGGAGTGGGTCCTGGGGCCTGTCCCCTCTAGGGGGCGCCGTCCCCCATCCAGCCCCACAGAGGGGACTGGCTGGCTCAGAATGGGGCCGGACCCCAACCCAGAGGCCGAGGCTCATTCCCGGCGCTGGCCCCCTGCCAGATGTGGTCACAGAGAGCTGGGGGGGGGGGCAGCAGCCCTCCCTCCCCTCCCTCCAGCCCCATTACCTCAGCCCCTCAGGAATCCCGGCCCCAGAGGAGGTGGAAGGATCCTTGAGAAACATCAGCTGGGGCAGGGAACAGGAGTTAACAGTCCAGAGCCCGGATGCCTGGGTCCTCCCCCGACTCGGGGAGGGGAGTGGGGGCTGCTGGGATAGAGCAGGTGGGCGGGGAGCCCCAGGACTCCTGGGTTCTCTGCCCCGCTCAGGGAGGGTGGCTGGTGGTTAGAGCAAGGGGGGCGGGGAGCCCCAGGACTCCTGGGTTCTCTGCGCCACTCAGGGAGGGAGGCTGGTGGTTAGAGCAGGGGGGTGGGGGGACCCCAGGACTCCTGGGTTCTCTGCCCCACTCAGGGAGGGTGGCTGGTGGTTAGAGCAAGGGGGCAGGAGCCCCAGGACTCCTGGGTTCTCTGCCCCGCTCAGGGAGGGAGGCTGGTGGTTAGAGCAGGTGGGCGGGGAGCCCCAGGACTCCTGGGTTCTCTGCGCCGCTCAGGGAGGGTGGCTGGTGGTTAGAGCAAGGGGGCAGGAGCCCCAAGACTCCTGGGTTCTCTGCCCCACTCAGGGAGGGAGGCTGGTGGTTAGAGCAGGAGGGTGGGGGGACCCCAGGACTCCTGGGTTCTCTGCCCCGCTCAGGGAGGGAGGCTGGTGGTTAGAGCAGGGGGGTGGGGGGACCCCAGGACTCCTGGGTTCTCTGCCCCGCTCAGGGAGGGAGGCTGGTGGTTAGAGCAGGGGGGTGGGGGGACCCCAGGACTCCTGGGTTCTCTGCCCCGCTCAGGGAAGGAGGCTGGTGGTTAGAGCAGGGGGGTGGGGGGACCCCAGGACTCCTGGGTTCTCTCCCAGGCCGCGGAGAGCCAGAGGCAGAAGCTGTGAAGCCGCCACCCGGTCTCACTGGGGAAGTGAGAAACCCGGCAGGGTGGGGCCGGCCCCAGCCCCTCGTGTGGTTTGGGCTCCTCCCAGGAAGCCTCACCCACGCGGGCCCAGGGGGTGAACACGGCTCCCACCCGCTGCTGCCGAGAGCCGAGCCGGGGGGGGGGGGGGGGGGCCCGGACTCCTGGGTTCTCTTTCCAGGGGGCTCTGGGAGGGGAGTGGGGGGTCCCCGTGCCTCAGTTTCCCAGCATGGGGTTCTGGCTCAGTGATCCTACCCAGCCCCCCCCCCCCCACTTCGCTCCCACGGCAGAGGAATTCGGCCCAGAGCTGAGTCATGGTGGCTCCCTGTAAACACGGCCCCAGGCTGGAGCCGCTTCCTTATAGGGCAGAGAGTCTAGCCCCCGCCAGCGCCCTGCTCCCTCCCCGTGCCAGAAATAGAACCCAGGCATCCGGGCTCCCAGCCCCCACTCCCCTCCCAGAGCCGGGAGAGAACCCAGGAGTCCTGGCTCCCAGCCCCCCCCTTCCTCCCAGAGCCGGGAGAGAACCCAGGAGTCCTGGCTCCCAGCCCCCACTTCCCTCCCAGAGCCGGGGAGAGAACCCAGGAGTCCTGGCTCCCAGCCCCCACCTTCCTCCCAGAGCCGGGAGAGAACCCAGGAGTCCTGGCTCCCAGCCCCCCCTTCCTCCCAGAGCCGGGAGAGAACCCAGGAGTCCTGGCTCCCAGCCCCCACCTTCCTCCCAGAGCCGGGAGAGAACCCAGGAGTCCTGGCTCCCAGCCCCCCCTTCCTCCCAGAGCCGGGGCAGAACCCAGGCGTCCGGCTGCTCACGCAGGCTCCCTACAGCTCAGCGCCCTCTAGTGTCCGAACTGGGGCTGGGACTTGAGCGGGCCCTGCCTATGGGGGGGGGGGGGGGCGCTGTGGTCTCTGGCTCCCCCTGCTGGTCAGACACAGACATGCAGGGATCTCGAAGCGGGGGCGGGGCGAGGAGCAGAGCTGCAGGACACCTGGGTTCCCTTCCTGGCCCAGCTGCCGCCATCTCCTCCCTGGGCCCTGCCTCAGTTTCCCTGGCTGGGAAAGGGGAACGATGATCTGTCAGAGTGAGCTCCTTGGGGGGGGCGATCTGGGATCATTACCAGTAGTTGATCATTAATGACTCTTTTATTATCCCAGGAACAGCGGGACAGCAGCTCCCTCGTGGGTTGGGGGCCCTGGAGCCCCCCAGCCCAGCCCTGGGGTCACCCCGGCAGCCCCCCGGCAGCGGCCAGCCGGGCCTGGTAGCGCCGGCGCAGCTCCTCCATCTTCGCGGCTGGAACAGAAACAATTCACGTCAGTTCAGCAGCTGCCCCCGAGCCCCGCCCGGACGCCTGGGTTCTCTGCCTGCTCTGGGGCAACTTACGCAGCGTCGCTGGGGGGCCGTGTCTCCGCTCCGCCGTCTGCACCGCCTGCTCCGAGGTGTCGCTCAGCTGGGCCACCGCCTGCAGCCCCTGGGGGAGGCTCTGGGGGTGAGACCCTGGCCCCATGGACCCTCCCCTTCCACCCCCGGGACTTCGCAGCCCCCCCACCCGCCTGGAGGGGGACCCATAGAGACCACGCCCCTTCCCCTGTAGCTCCGCCCCCATATTGCTGTCAAAGGGCCCCGCCCCAGGGGCGTGGCTAGCGCATCCCCACCCCCCTCAGTACCTGGGTGCAGAGCGTGAGGGCCTGGTGCAGCTGCTGGGCCAGGGGCCCACAGGGGCTGAGCTGTGGGGCGGGGCCGCGGCCGCAGTGTTCCCGCAGCTCCGTCTCGTACACCTGCCCGAAGGCCCCCATCAGCTGGTGCGAGTCGCAGGCCGCCAGCGCCAGGGTCTGCAGGGCCAGGCCAGGGGCCAGGGGCTCCGCGCCCCCCCGCAGGGCGGAGCTCTGTGGGGAACGGGGGTCAGTCCGGGTGCCCCACAGGGCTCCCTTGGCCAGCAGAGAACCCAGGAGTCCTGGCTCCCAGCCCCCCTCCCCTCCAGGAGCCGGGGAGAGAACCCAGGAGTCCTGGCTCCCAGCCCCCCTGCTCCAACCCACCAGCCCCTACTCCCCTCCTAGAACTGGGGAGAGAACCCAGGAGTCCTGGCTCCCAGCCCCCCTGCTCCAACCCACCAGCCCCTACTCCCCTCCTAGAACTGGGGAGAGAACCCAGGAGTCCTGGCTCCCAGCCTCCCTCCCCTCCCAGAGCCGGGGAGAGAACCCAGGAGTCCTGGCTCCCAGCCCCGCTCCCCTCCCAGAGCCGGGGAGAGAACCCAGGAGTCCTGGCTCCCAGCCCCCCTGCTCCAACCCACCAGCCCCTACTCCCCTCCTAGAACTGGGGAGAGAACCCAGGAGTCCTGGCTCCCAGCCTCCCTCCCCTCCCGGAGCCGGGGAGAGAACCCAGGCGTCCTGGTTCTGAGTCCCTACGGTTCCCCCAGAAGTCTCGGCTCCCCCCCCAGCGAGCCCACCTCTGCGCTCAGCCGCTCCAGTGAGGCGTTCGCCTCCTCCAGGGTCCTGGAGAGCTCAGCCAGCATCTTCCCACTGGATCTCCCTGACAGCCGGCTCCTTCGGAGAAACGGGGGGTGGTTACAGCACGCAGCAGGGAGCCCGGACGCCTGGGTTCTCTGCCCAGCTCAGGGAGGGGAGCGGGGGCTGGTGCGTTAGAGCAGGGGGCGCTGGGAGCCAGGACTCCTGGGTTCTCTGCCCAGCTCAGGGAGGGGAGCGGGGGCTGGTGGGTCAGAGCAGGGGGGGCTGGGAGCCAGGACGCCTGGGGTCTCTCCCCGGCTCTGGGAGGGGAATGGGGGCTGGTGGGTCAGAGCAGGGGGGGCTGGGAGCCAGGACTCCTGGGTTCTCTCCCGGCTCTGGGAGGGAAGTGGGGGCTGGGGGGTTAGAGCAGGGGGGGCTGGGAGCCCGGACTCCTGGGTTCTCTCCCCACCTCTGGGAGAGGAAGTGGCAGAGAGGAAATCTCCATGGAGCAGGATGGGGGCAGGGCCCAGCCTTGGCTGGGGGGGGGGGTCTGTGAAGGGGACAAACCTCGTGGGGGGGGCTGGCTCCTCCAGCAGCAGGGGCTTGATGTCGGCGGTGCAGGGGGGCAGGGTGGGGGCCAGCAAGGCCGACAAACTGGGGCTGGAGAAGACCTCGCGCAGGAACTCCTCATTCCTCCTCGCGGCCCCCCGGAGCGACTCCGCCCTGCTGCAGGGACAGGCAGGGTCAGCCAGGACTCCTGGGGTCCCTCCCTGGCTCGGGGCGGGGGGGCTGGGAGCCAGGACTCCTGGGGTCCCTCCCTGGCTCGGGCGGGGGCTGGGAGCCAGGACTCCTGGGGCGGGGGGGCTGGGAGCCAGGACTCCTGGGGTCCCTCCCTGGCTCGGGCAGGGGCTGGGAGCCAGGACTCCGGGGTCGGGGGGGGCTGGGAGCCAGGACTCCTGGGGTCCCTCCTGGCTCGGGGCAGGGGTCGGAGCGGGGGTCGGGAGCCAGGACTCCTGGGGTCCCTCCTGGCTCGGGCGGGGCTGGGAGCCAGGACTCCTGGGGTCCCTCCTGGCTCGGGGCAGGGGTCGGAGCGGGGGTCGGGAGCCAGGACTCCTGGGTCCCTCCTGGCTCGGGCGGGGGCTGGGAGCCAGGACTCCTGGGGTCCCTCCCGGGCTCGGGGCAGGGGGGTCGGAGCGGGGGGGGGGCGGGAGCCAGGACTCCTGGGTTCCCTCCTGGCTCGGGCGGGGGCTGGGAGCCAGGACTCCTGGGTTCCCTCCTGGCTCGGGGCGGGGTCGGAGCGGGGGTCGGGAGCCAGGACTCCTGGGTTCCCTCCTGGCTCGGGCGGGGGTTGGGAGCCAGGATTCCTGGGTTCCCTCCCTGGCTCGGGCGGGGGTCGGGAGCCAGGACTCCTGGGTTCCCTCCTGGCTCGGGCAGGGGGTCGGAGCGGGGGATCGGGAGCCAGGACTCCTGGGTTCCCTCCTGGCTCGGGCGGGGGTCGGAGCGGGGCTGGGAGCCAGGACTCCTGGGGTCCCTCCTGGCTCGGGCAGGGGCTGGGAGCCAGGACTCCTGGGTTCCCTCCTGGCTCGGGCGGGGGTCGGAGCGGGGGCCGGGAGCCAGGACTCCTGGGTTCCCTCCTGGCTCGGGCGGGGTTGGGAGCCAGGATTCTGGGTTCCCTCCTGGCTCGGGACGGGGGTCAGAGCGGGGTCGGGAGCCAGGACTCCTGGGTTCCTCCTGGCTCGGGCGGGGGTCGGAGCAGGGGCTGGGAGCCAGGACTCCTGGGTTCCCTCCTGGCTCGGGCGGGGTTGGAGCGGGGGCTGGGAGCCAGGACTCCTGGGTTCCCTCCTGGCTCGGGGCGGGGGTCGGGGCGGGGGCTGGGAGCCAGGACTCCTGGGTTCTCTCCCGGCTCTGTGAGGGTAGTGGGAGCTGGTGGGTCAGAGAAGGGGGGGCTGGGAACCCGAACGCCTGGGTTCTCTCCTGGCTGTGGGGGGGAGGGGGGGCTCGCAGCACAGCACCCCCTAGCGCCCAGCACTGCCTGCCAGAGGAGAGCCCCGCCCAGACACCCCCCAGAGCTTGCAGCACGCAGGCCCCCTGGACCTGGAGGTGGTCGAGTCCCCAGAGTCCGTCCCAGTGATGGCGTCCAGGTACCGGATCACATCCAGCAGCTGCTCCATGAACCGGAGCTGCCGCTCGGCACTGGCCTCTCCCTGCAGAGAGATGGTGGTGAGAGCGCCCCCTGCAGCTCGCTGCTACGCCACCCCCCTCCCCTCCCAGAGCCGGGAGAGCCCAGGCGTCCGGGCTCCCAGCCCCCATCCCCTCCCGGAGCCGGGAGAGAACCCAGGCGTCCGGGCTCCCAGCCCCCATCCCCTCCCGGAGCCGGGAGAGAACCCAGGCGTCCGGGCTCCCAGCCCCCCTCCCCTCCCAGAGCCGGGAGAGAACCCAGGCGTCCGGGCTCCCAGGCCCCCTCCCCTCCCATCCCGGGAGAGAACCCAGGCGTCCGGGCTCCCAGCCCCCTCCCCTCCCGGAGCCGGGAGAGAACCCAGGCCTCCGGGCACCCAGCCCCCCTCCCCTCCCAGAGCCGGGAGAGAACCCAGGCATCCGGGCGCCCAGCCCCCGCTCCCCTCCCAGAGCTGGGAGAGAACCCAGGCATCCGGGCTCCCAGCCCACCATGCTCTAACCCACCAGCGGCCCCCCCCCCGCCCCCGAGCCGGGGAAAACCCAGGCGTCCGGGCTCCCAGGCCCCCTCCCCTCCCAGAGCCGGGAGAGAACCCAGGCGTCCGGGCTATCCTAGACTCCAACACCTTAATGAGATCGAGCTCGTCGGATCGACACAGCAGCAGGTCGGAGCCCAGTTTGGCCATTTCTGTCAGGAGAGAACAGAGCCAGTGAAACCCTCACGCTGGGACGCCCCTGCCCCTGGTGGTAAAATCCAGAGCAGGGGGCTGGGAGCCAGGACTCCTGGGTTCTCTCCCGGCTCTGGGAGGGGAGTGGGGGCTGGGGGGTTAGGGCTGGGAGCCAGGACTCCTGGGTTCTCTCCCAGCTCTGGGAGGGGAGTGGGGCTGGGGGTTAGAGGGGGCTGGGAGCCTGACTCCTGGGTTCTCTCCCGGCTCTGGGAGGAGTGGGGCTGGGGGTTAGAGCTGGGGGCTGGGAGCCAGGACTCCTGGGTTCTCTCCCCAGCTCTGGGAGGGGAGGGGGGGCTGGTGGTTAGAGCAGGGGGTGGCGCTGGGAGCCCGGACTCCTGAGTTCTTTCCCGGCTTTGGGAGGGGAGGGGAGTGGGGTCTCTGGGGGCTTGGAGGGGGGTCAGCCCTCGTACGTGGACAGCTCTGGGTTCAGCTGGACACACCTTGAGTTTTCTCCTCCGTCTGCGAGTCCGTGAGGGTGGCGAATTGGTCTCGGAGGGGGGGGTTCGCACTGGGGGCCAGGGTGAGAAAGCGTCACCGCAGGAGCCAGGCTGATGTGCCCAGCTCTGGGGAATTCACCCCCCCGCTTCGCCCAGGGCCATAATTGGGTCCCGGGGGGGCTAAGGGGGGGTCAGAGGGGGCACTAGGGGGTCCTGGGGCGCTGGGGGTCCAGTACCGGGCACTGGGGGCGCTGGGGGTCTCGGGGTCCGTACCGGGCACTGGGGCGCTGGGGGTCAGTACCGGGCACTGGGGCGCTGGGGGTTTCGGGGGTCAGTACCGGGCACTGGGGGCGCTAGGGGGTCCTGGGCGCTAAGGGGGCCACGGGCACTGGGGCGCTGGGGGTCGGTACCGGGCACTGGGGGTGCAGGGGTCTCGGGGGTCGGTACTGGGCACTGGGGCGCTAGGGGTCCCGGGCGCTAAGGGGCGCTGGGAGGTCCGGTACCGGGCACTGGGGCGCTGGGGTCCTGGGGCCCTAAGGGGCGCTGGGGTCAGTACCGGGCACTGGGGGCACTAGGGGTCTCGGGGCTCCGGTATCGGGTACTGGGGCGCTAGGGGTCCCGGGGCGCTGGGGGCGCTGGGGGTCTGGTACTGGGCACTGGGGCGCTAGGGGTCCTGGGGCGCTAAGGGGGCTCTGGGGCCGGGTACCGGGCACTGGGGGCGCTGGGGTCCCGGGGCGCTAAGGGGGCGCTGGGGGTCGGTACCGGGCACTGGGGCGCTGGGGGCGCTGGGGGTCCGTACCGGGCACTGGGGCGCTGGGGTCTCTGGGGCCCTGGGCACTGGGGGCGCTGGGGTCCTGGGGCGCTAAGGGGGCGCTGGGGGTCTGGTACCGGGCACTGGGGTGTTAGGGGTCCTGGGGCCCTAAGGGGGCTCTGGGGCCGGGTACGGGCACTGGGGGCGCTAGGGGTCCCGGGGGCGCTAAGGGGGCTCTGGGGTCTGGTACCGGGCACTGGGGGCGCTAGGGGTCCTGGGGCCCTAAGGGGGCTCTGGGGGCTGGTACCGGGCACTGGGGCGCTGGGGGTCCTGGGGCGCTAAGGGGGCTCTGGGGGCCGGGTACCGGGCACTGGGGGCGCTAGGGGTCCCGGGGCTCTGGGGGTCGGTACCAGGCACTGGGGTGCAGGGGTCTGGGGGGGGTACCGGGCACTGGGGCGCTAGGGGTCCTGGGGCCCTAAGGGGGGCGCTGGGGGGGTCGGGTACCAGGCACTGGGGGTGCTGGGGGTCCTGGGGCGCTAAGGGGGCTCTGGGGGTCTGGTACCGGGCACTGGGGCGCTAGGGGTCTCCGGGCACTGGGGGCGCTAGGGGTCCTGGGGCGCTAAGGGGGCCGGGCACTGGGGGCGCTAGGGGTCCCGGGGGGCACTAGGGGTCCGGTACCGGGCACTGGGGCGCTAGGGGTCCTGGGGCCCTAAGGGGGCACTGGGGGGGTCCGGTACCGGGCGCAGAGCCAGGCCAGCAGCTCCAGGCGCTGGGCCGAGGGGGCGCAGAGGAGCCCCAGGGCCGCCCCAGGCTCGGGCAGGAAAACTCCGTCCAGCAGGGGGCAGCGCAGCTCCTGGGGGGACACAGGGGGTCAGATGGCTCCCCCCCTCCACGGCACAATGGTTCCGCCCGCCTGCCCCCCCCGTGTGATCCTCCCGCCCAGCACCCCGACAACCCTCCTCGGCACAATGGTCTCACCCAGGTGCGATGGTCCCGCCCGGCGCCCCCCGCCCCCGCCGGGTCGCTGCTCCCGCCCGGCGCCCCCCTCCCCCCGGAGGTGGGATGGTCCCGCCCGGCGCCCCCCTCCCCCTCCGGGTTGATGGTCCCGCCCGGCGCCCCCCTCCCCCAACGGGACGAGGGTCCCGCCCGGCACCTCCCCGGAGGTTTGATGGTCCCGCCCGGCGCCCCCCTCCCCCTCCGGGTCGATGGTCCCGCCCGGCACCCCCCTCCCCCCGGAGGGTTGATGGTTCCGCCCGGCCCCCCCCACCCCCACCGGGTCGATTGTCCCGCCCGGCACCCCTCCTCCGGGTCGATGGTCCGCCCGGCACCCCCTCCCCAGAGGTTTGATGGTCCCGCCCGGCGCCCCCCTCCCCCTCCGGGTCGATGGTCCCGCCCGGCACCCCCCTCCCCCCGGAGGTTTGATGGTTCCGCCCGGCGCCCCCCTCCCCCTCCGGGTCGATGGTCCCGCCCGGCGCCCCCCTCCCCCCGGGAGGTTTGATGGTCCCGCCCGGCGCCCCCCTCCCCCTCCGGGTGCGATGGTCCCGCTCGGTACCTTCAGTTGCTCATACACGGAGGCTGCCGCGAGCGCTGCCATCTTTCCCGCAGCCCGCGTAGCGCTGAGCCCCGCTCCAATTGGCCAGCGCAGCTGCCACTCACACTGACCTGCAGCGCTCATTGGCTGATGACGTCACGAAAGCCACGCCCCCTTTCTTATCCCGCTCCACTGTGCAGAGAGGGGTGGGGCCGGATGAAGGGGCGGGGCCGAGTTAAGGTTACCGGCGCGGGATAAGGGGGCGGAGCCGGGTGATGGGGCGGGGCCGGGTTATGGTTACCGGCGGGGGGGTAAGGGGCCGGGGCCGGGTTAAGGTTACCGGCGGGGGGTAAGGGGGCGGAGCCGGGTTAAGGTTACCGGCGGGGTAAGGGGGCGGGGCCGGGTGACGGGGCGGGGCCGGGTTAAGGTTACCGGCGGGGGTAAGGGGGCGGGGCCGGGTGAAGGGGCGGGGCCGGGTTAAGGTTACCGGCGCGAGGTAAGGGGGCGGGGCCGGGTGAAGGGGCGGGGCCGGGTTAAGGTTACCGGCGGGTTACCGGCGCGGGGTAAGGGGGCCGGGTTAATGTTACCGGCGCGGGTAAGGGCGGGGCCGGGTTAAGGTTACCGGCGGGGTAAGGGGGCGGAGCCGGGTGAAGGGGCGGGGCCGGGTTAAGGTTACCGGCGCGGGGTAAGGGGGCGGGGCCGGGTTAAGGTTACCGGCGCGGGGTAAGGGGGCGGGGCCGGGTTAAGGTTACCCGCGCGGGGTAAGGGCGGGGCCGGGTTAAGGTTAGGGGTGGCGTTATTAGCAGGGCGCAGAATCCGCAGCATGGGGGGGGGGGCTGTGCCAGGCAGCTCTGGCCGGGGGGGGCCGGTCCCTGGGCTCAGCGGAAGCAGCGTTTCCTCTGCTCACAAAGGCAGGAAGCCGGAGGCGCTGCAGGATGGGGGCACTGGGGGGGCCTGTGGCTCTTCCAGGCTGGATGGGAAGTCAGGGGAGATTTGGCCAGGGGAGAGCGCCCCCCGCCGAGCCCCCCAGCGCCCAGCCCTGCCCGCCAGGGGAGAGCTCTCCCTGCCCCCCCGCCAAGCCCCCCAGCGCCCAGCCCTGCCCGCCAGGGGAGAGCTCCCCCTGCCCCCGCCGAGCCCCAGCGCCCAGCCCTGCCCGCCAGGAGAGCTCCCCTGCCCCCGCCAAGCCCCCAGCGCCCAGCCCTGCCCGCCAGGAGAGCTCCCCTGCCCCCGCCAAGCCCCCAGCGCCCAGCCCTGCCCGCCAGGAGAGCTCCCCTGCCCCCGCCGAGCCCCCAGCGCCCAGCCCTGCCCGCCAGGAGAGCTCCCTGCCCCCGCCGAGCCCCAAGCGCCCAGCCCTGCCCGCCAGGAGAGCTCCCCTGCCCCCGCCGAGCCCCCAGCGCCCAGCCCTGCCCGCCAGGAGAGCTCCCTGCCCCCGCCGAGCCCCCAGCGCCCAGCCCTGCCCGCCAGGAGAGCTCCCCTGCCCCGCCGAGCCCCCAGCCGGTGCCCCCAGCGCCCCGCCCGGCGCGCCAGGGGAGAGCGCCCCCTGCCCCCCCGCCGAGCCCCCAAGCGCCCCGCCCTGCCCGCCAGGGGCGAGCTCCCCCGGCCCCCCGCCCAGCCCCCCAGCGCCCAGCCCTGCCCGCCAGGGAGAGCTCGCCCTACCCCGCCGACCCCCAGCGCCCAGCCCTGCCCGCCAGGAGAGCTCGCCCTACCCCCCCGCCGACCCCCCCGCACCCAGCCCTGCCCGCCAGGGGAGAGCTCCCCCTGCCCCTCCGCCGAGCCCCCCAGTGCCCAGCCCTGCCCGCCAGGGCAAATCTCACAGTTCGGCTCCCCCAGCTCCGGACGCAGCTGGCTGCGCAGGGGAAGGGCGGTGCTGGGAAGGGAAGCTGCAGGATGGATGGGGATGGGGAGCTGCTCAGGGAAGGGAGAAAAGGCCTGATACAGGTTCCCTCCCCCAGGGCAGGCTCCAGGGACTGAGCGCAGCCCCCCAGCTTGATCCCCACTCACAGCCAAGGCCCAGCGAGAAACTGGCCATGGCCTCTGCTAGGGGAAAAGTGAGGTTCTGACCCACCAGCCCCACTCTGCTCCCGGAGCCAGGAGAGAACCCAGGAGTCCTGGCTCCCAGCCCCCCTGCTGTAACCACTAGCCCCCACTCCTCTCCCAGAGCCGGGGAGAGAACCCAGGAGTCCTGGCTCCCAGCCCCCCTGCTCTAACCACCAGCCCCCACTCCCCTCCCAGAACCGGGGAGAGAACCCAGGAGTCCTGGCTCCCAGCCCCCCTGCTCTAACCACCAGCCCCACTCCTCCCAGAGCCGGGAGAGAACCCAGGAGTCCTGGCTCCCAGCCCCCTGCTCGGACCCACCAGCCCCACCCTCCCAGCGCCGGGGAGAGAACCCCGGCGTCCTGGCTCCCAGCCCCCCTGCTCTAACCACCAGCCCCCACTCCCCTCCCAGAACCGGGGAGAGAACCCAGGAGTCCGGGCTCCAGCCCCCCTGCACTAACCACCAGCCCCCACTCCCCTCCCAGAGCCGGGGAGAGAACCCAGGAGTCCTGGCTCCCAGCCCCTGCTCTAACCACCAGCCCCCACTCCTCCCAGAGCCGGGAGAGAACCCAGGAGTCCTGGCTCCCAGCCCCCTGCTCTAACCACCAGCCCCCACTCCTCCCAGAGCCGGGAGAGAACCCAGGAGTCCTGGCTCCCAGCCCCCTTCTCTAACCCACCAGCCCCACTCCTCCCAGAGCCGGGAGAGAACCCAGGAGTCCTGGCTCCCAGCCACCCCGCTCTGACCCACCAGCCCCCCCACCCCTCCCAGAGCCGGGCCCACCAGCCCCACCCCGCTCCCAGAGCCGGGGAGAGAACCCAGGAGTCCGGGCTCCCAGCACCCCCTGCTCTAACCCACCAGCCCCCACCCCCCTCCCAGGGCCGGGGAGAGAACCCAGGAGTCCTGTGCTGGGGAGAAGAATCCCCTGCTGGAAAACACTGCAGGAAGAGGGGGTTTAAGTCCAGCTTTATTGTCCCTGCTGGTTCCCAGCCGCGCCCCCCTGCACAGCCCCTGGCCACCCCGGCAACAGCCCCTGGCCACCCCGGCAACAGCCCCTGGCCACCCCGGCAACAGCCCCTGGCCACCCCGGCAACAGCACGGCTGCTGCACTAGGTGGGGGGAAGTGTTAGAACAGTGAAAAAACAACCGCCCCCCGCCCCCAGCCATGGGCCCAGGCATCGGCCAGTGAGGGTCAGTGTGACTGTCTGGCCCCTGAACACACACACACGCACGGCCCAGCCCCTCCGGCAGGGACACCCACGGCCCAGCCCCTCCGGCAGGGACACCCACGGCCCAGCCCCTCCGGCAGGGACACCCACGGCCCAGCCCCTCCGGCAGGGACACCCACGGCCCGGCCCCTCCGGCAGGGACACCCAGGGTTCCTCTCCTCCAGCCGGGATGGACAGACGGGCCCCGTTCTTTCCTGGCTCCCAGGTCTCTGCTGCAAACCCACCGCAACACAAGCTGGTTTCAGGCCGGGAACCCCACTGAGAACTGGTTCTAGAGTTGCCAACTAGCCCCAGTTCCAATCCAGTTGTTCAAAGCCCACAAGCACATGGCTGGACGTGGTCCAGGTCAGCGTTCAGTCTCGGGGTGACATTCCAGCGCAGGCCTTGCGGTGAGCTCTGACGGGGAAGTGTCCTGATCCAGCTTCTGGAGCTGCAAGTTCTAGACTCCAGCAGCGTAGCCTAACTGGCTCTAGAACCAAGAGAGACCCGCAAGGCAGGCGACTGGGCTCTGGATCCTTGTTCTAGGGCCCAGGTTCCTGACCTGGCACAGGAGATCACTCGACCCACTTCGAGATCTGCCGGTTCTAGACTCTGGCAGGATTATGACTCTCATGGTGGCTCTAGAACCAATGGTCCCAACGAGATGGGCATTCTCCAGCTTTGTTGTATAGCCAGGGAGGTTCCAAACCTGGCCACATGGCTTTTAAAGGATAATGCTCAAGCACTAAGGTTCTAGATAGGGTGGATCACCAATCCTGGCTACAGGTCCCAGACCTGGCACTGGAGAATCCTGAACACGCTTCTAGGGCTGTAGCTTGTAGGTTCCACCATAGTAGATTGGTAGCTTTAGAACCAAAAGGTCTCAACGAGGCAGGTAAATGTTGGCTCTGGATCCTGGTTCCAGAACTGCTGTTCCAGACCTGGCACTGGCTAATGGGGATTCCTTCACCCACATCTAGAGCTGCAGGATCTAGATTATGGAATGGTAGCTCAGTGTCTTATAACTCTCACTGTTGCTTTAGAGCAAAAGAAGGCAGTTAATATAGGTCCTCTGTC
This sequence comes from Mauremys reevesii, assembly GCF_016161935.1. Taxonomy (NCBI): domain Eukaryota; kingdom Metazoa; phylum Chordata; order Testudines; family Geoemydidae; genus Mauremys; species Mauremys reevesii. The sequence goes on along the minus strand of NC_052644.1, from coordinate 24,703,374 downwards.
TTTGTTTTAGAGATGCATATTGCAGACCTGGTTCTGTAGATTCCTTAATCCACTTCTAGAACTGCAGGTTCTAGACTCCACCTTGGTGGTTTCTAACTCTTATTATGGCTCTAGAACTACTGGCTCAAACAAGGCAGACAATTGTTGGTTCCACATCCTGGTTCCAGAGCTTCAGGTTCCAGATCTCGCATGTGGTTTTGAAATGGTAGTTCTGGTGCAATCAGATTCTAGGTGCAGCTGATCTCCCCCATTCTAGAGGTCCAGATTGCAGACATGGCATTAGCAGTCAAGATTTCTTAATCTGCCTCTATAGCTGCACGTTCTATGCTCCAGCATGATCGTTTACTGGCTTAATATTCTCCTAATTGAGCCTCTAGAACCAAGTGTCCAAACAAGATAGTTGATGCAGGTTCCAGGTTCACGTTCTGATGGTTCTACAATGGCTCTGGGGCACAGCTGAATTCTAGAGGTCCAGGTTCCAGACCTGGCATGGCATTCAAGCTCCCATCTGTAGAGCGAAGAGTTCTAGGCTCCAGCAT